>NC_072389.2:21201939-21504969 GCF_028885625.2 Pongo pygmaeus | reverse complement strand
CTTCTCCTTCTTCCACATCTGCTTCTCCAGCTCACGCAGCTCCTTCTCCTGCTTCTGCATCTGCTCCTCCTGCTTCCTCATCTGCTCCTCCTGCTTCTGCATCTGCTCCTCCTGCTTCCAAATCTTCTCCTCCTTCTTCCGCATCTGCTCCTCCAGCTCGGGCCTCTGCTCTTCCTGCTTCCATGCCTGCTCCTCCTGCTTCTGCATCTGCTCCTCCTGCTTCCTCATCTGCTCCTCCTGCTTCCGCATCTGCTTCTCCAGCTCACGCAGCTCCTTCTCCTGCTTCCACAGCTGCACCTCCTGCTTCCTCATCTGCTCCTCCTGCTTCCGCATCTGCTCCTCCTGCTTCCTCATCTGCTCCTCCTGCTTCCTCATCTGCTCCTCCTGCTTCCACATCTGCACCTCCTGCTTCCGCATCTGCTCCTCCAGCTCATGCAGCTCCTTCTCCTGCTTCTGCAGCTTCTCCTCCTGTCTCCACATCTTCTTCTCCTGCTCCCACATCTTCTCCTCCTCCTCCCACATCTGCTTCTCCTGCTGCCACAGCCTCTCCTCCTGTCTCCACATCTTCTCCTCCTGCTCCCAAATCTTCTCTGCCTGCTCCCACATCTTCTCCTCCTCCTCCCACATCTGCTTCTCCTGCTGCCACAGCCTCTCCTCCTGTCTCCACATCTTCTCCTCCTGCTCCCAAATCTTCTCTGCCTGCTCCCACATCTTCTCCTCCTGCTCCCTCAACTGCTGCTCCTGCTCCTTCATCTTCTTTTCCTGCTCCCGCAGCTCCTTTTCCTGCTCCCACATGTGCTCCTGCTGCTCCCGCAGCTCCTTTTCCTGTGCCCACAGCTTCTCTCCTGTCTCCGCATCTTTTCCTCCTGCTTCCATATCTTCTCCTCCTGATCCTGTAGCTTCTCCTCCTGCTTCCGTATCTTCTCCTTCTGATCCTGTAGCTTCTCCTCCTGCCTCCACATCTTCTCCTCCTGCAAAGTGTTGGTTTGAACCTGAAAAGGAAATAGACTCATAAGCTAGCTATATAAATGTAATCTATAAAATAACAGTTTTCATCTATGATTCTTTAAAAAGAAATTTTAAGCCCTAACCCTGAGGTTCTGATTTCCCAGACAGGTCCCCACTTTGTAGATTTTTAGCACACTCTAGAGGATTCTATGGTGGGACCAGAACAAGGACCCAAATTTTCCAACTCTTGGCTGGACCCTCCCCATACCCTGCATGATCCCTAGACCATGGTCCCAGCTGGATGGGGCTCCCACAACCCTGAGGGCTGCAGTCTCTCACCTGTGGCAGCAGGATTTTGTCCTTCTCCAGCTTCCTTTTTAGCCCCTTGATGTGGAGCTGGATCTCAGACTTTTCAGATTCTACGAGTCGAAGTTTTTCTTGTAGTTTGGCATTTTTCTCCTTCAGCTCCTCATTGGTTATGCTATAGCCAGAGGCAGTAGAGAAAGGAATGAATGAAGAACAGAAAGGACCGCTTTGGTGATCGACCCTCTACCCTCACCCCACAACCACAGAATCATGGCACTGGAAGGGACCCCAGGAATTAAAAGTCCCAGGTGGCAGGCCAGAGAGAGGACATGAGTTGCCTGAGGCTACCCCATGAGTCAGTGGCACAGGAGGCACTAGAGCTTCCCTGCACACACATGAAAACCTGTATGAGCCACTCACCATGCTCACGTGTACCCCCCATCTCCCAGCACACCACCCCCACTAAGGGCTCCCAGACCTCCCATCCCAACTTCCCCCATCCTACATGTTCCTATACAGCTCCAGACTCAAGGTGTCCCTCTCATTTGTTAACTCCTCGATGTACTGCAAATAGAGAAAGGTCAAGTCAGGATAGAGCAGGCAGAGGAGCAGCTGGCCGACCAGTAATGACAGCTACAGTGACTACTCCACAGTAACTCTTGCTCCCTCTCAATCACACCCGACATGTTCTCAAGACATTTCCAAGCCCATGGTCTCATTTGTTTTCCTTTCTTTCTTTCTTTTTTTTTTTTTTTGAGATGGAGTTTCTCTCTTGTTGCCCATGCTGGAGTGCACAGGCGCGATCTCACCTCATCGCAACCTCCGCCTCCTGGGTTCAAGTGATTCTTCTGCCTCAGCCTCCTAAGTAGCTGGGATTACAGGCATGCACCACCGCACCTGGCTCTCACTTGTTTTTCAAAGAACTCAGTAAGGGTGGAAGGGACACGGAAAGAGATTGAATTGATAGCTGGCTAACAGGGGCCCAGAGAGATCAGATAATATTGCTATTGCTATTACTCTTATTACTACCACTGTTGGAACCTTTATTGAGTGCTTCACCAGGCACTATGCTAACAATCCCATTTAATCCTCACAACCTCCATAGGAGATGGTTACCATTATTATCTCTATTGTGTAGATGAAAAACATGGGGTATTAGAGGTTAAGTGCTGCCTAAGATCACTTAGAGCTGGGATTTCAAAACGCAAGTATATCTGATTCTCTAAGCCCATTCTTTCGCTGGGGGTAGGGACACAGATAAGGAGAAGGAAATTAATCCTTTGTTCATTTTTGAAAGAACGGTACATTGGCATAGTCCAAACCTCAGAAGGTACAGAAGGGAAATATCTCCCCCCAACACTGTTCCTATCTCCTGAGTTTTTACGAATCCTTACAAACATGTTTTATGTATATTACCATAATACATACACACACACATGTATGTGTGTTCCCTCTCTCTACACAAATGCTAACATACTAAAGATACTCTTCTGTACTTTCATGGTACAAGTACCCTAACCCCCACCTAGGATTTGACCAAGGGTGCAGCCAAGTATGGGCAGGGTGGGCACTTGGCCTCGGAGCTCTGTGTCCAGTGCTTGCTCCCCACAGCACCCCACAACTCACCCACAGCAGCTGACTCAGCCCTAACCTGTCTCTAACAACCACACACAAAAGCAGCAAGAAATGGCCCATGCTGTCTTCTGGGCAGGACACTGCATCCTGCAGAAGGGACCTTTAGGCTCATTCCTCTATCTGCAAAGCTGGGCTCCCATGGGACCGTGCAGGTGATTGGACTCACCCTGTCTGCCTTCTTGTGCTGTATGGACACAGAGGAGAGAGCCGGCTGTAACTCTCCTTCAAAGTGCCAGGAATGATGCAGGTGGTCTGCCAGATAATGGGACTCTCCTGGAATAAGAGAGGTTGAGATGCGGCCCAAAGGACTCCCCCAAAGGCCTGTGAAAGTGCGAGGTTGAGGGATGATGGGGTGCCCAGATTCCCACCTTCAAATTTCCCGGCAGCATCCTGGCTGTAATAGAGCACTGTCTCCAGTTCAATTTTCTGACACATAAGGATTTCTACGGTATGATCCTGGGCCTTTGGGAGAAAAGACAAGCAAGTGCTGAAAGAGAAGCAAAGAAACCTCATCCAGAGGACAGGAGGGAACTTCACCCCCTCCACTCACCTCTAGCTGCCTCCTTAGGGCTTGCTGGTGTTGATGGCTCACCTTCTTTTCCTATAGGAAGAGGAAGAAAGAGCTCCTACTAGGGGGAGGCAGAGATCCACAGCAAGAGACATGCCCCCAGAATGGCCCCCTGCCCCAGGACAGGCCCACCCATGGGACCAGTTTATCAGGGACCCTGTGGGGATGGGGTGGAATAAGGGGGGTGAGCCTTCTTCCCCAGGCTAGGAGTGGGGGAGATGAGACTTGGGCCTCTACATCTGAGTGCCCCCAAACCCAGCAGTCATGTCATGAGCAAAGAAAGAAACCATGTTACTTCTTTCAGCTGAGCTCGGTTCTGTTGTTTCTGTGGGGAGAGTCAAAGGAAGGTGACTGAGGGTAGCCCCCTCAACTCTATTCCCCAGGCCAGGAAGTGGTAGGCAGGGGTCAGGAATGGATTTTAAGGGCAAAGTTCTCAGACCCAATGGGAACACGAACTGGTCAACTCTCCTCAACTCCCAAAGAAGAAGGATTTGGGTCTTTGTTGGTTTTTGCCCACAGCCACGGAACTCAAAGTCTGAAACTAGATTCTCTTGAAAAGACAGTAACAGAAACCTTCGGAGATGGAGTGTGAGAAAAGCCCACCCTTCTGCCAGCTTGTGATTTAGAAAGGTGCATTCATTCAGCAAACGTTGAGCACATACGGGCCAGGGACAGCTCCTCACAGCAGGGATAGAGGTCAGAAAAGGCAGAGAGGAGCCCTTGGCCCCGAGGTTTCCATTCTAGTGGGCCTTTAACTGTCGGGCTCTCAGAGCTAACAGAAACCTCTGATACTCTCTAACTCTACCTCAGGAAATGCAAGCCCAAGAAGGAGAGTTTACAGCCGGCCCTGGACTAGGGATTAACATAAAAACTCAATGATAAATCTCATTTAAACTTCACAAATACAAGTAAAACAATACCACTCCTGTTTTACAGATGTGAAAAGAGAGGCCCAAAGAGCTCAAGCTATTTGCCCTAAATCATATCCCTAGGAGATGGAGAGGTAGGATTCAAACCCAGAACTCTTAACCAGTACCTGGCAGTTCTTCCACAATCTTAACAATTACCCTCCACCACCCCTTGGGCCCTCTGTCCCCAAGGAGCCTGGCCAGCCAAGACTCACATCCTCAGGTGAGTGGCAACCATCAGAAGTGGTTGTCTCAGGGTTAGTGCCATTATTTATTTTCTTCTTTTTGGCGTCGCTTGCTCCTGCACCAACACTAGGGCTGGTCTGGGCATGATGGTCTCTCAACTGTGGAAAGGAAGAGCAGTGATACTCATGAGAACTACAAGATCCTACAGTCACATCCTGCTTTACAGTTTATACTAAATACTCTTATAGCCCATCTGATTTAATGCCACCAACTGTAGGAAATGTTGTCACAATCACTTAGTGACTGAGAGAGATTGATACCATGGCTGAAAAAAAAGGCAGTAATGGAACTTAAACTCAGTTTTCTGACCCTGAGCTCTGGGATTTTGCCACAAATCAGCAGCTGCCAGGGACCAAAACCAGAGGCAGAGGTAGAAAAGCAAATATTAAGCAGGCAGGAACTGTACACTCTGTGGTTTAGAGTTATTCACCCTCACACGTCTGTTAGTGTTAAGAAGTACACCAGTACCTCTCAAACCTTTACATCAATGTATCCTCATGGCAGAAGGCAGCCTTTCTGTTAAATCCGGGAATTTAGCAGAAAGAGGACAACCCAAGCCTCATTTCAGAGAGAAGTCTTGTATACTCTTATAAATCTATGTGACTTTCATCCCTAAGTACATTAATGTTTCATCTCTCAATAGAATCAAGGGAAACTGATGCTTCAGAAAGATGCCCCATATTTATCCTGTGGCACTCAAAGTACCCCAGGTTGAGATGAGATGAGGAAGACTCAAGCTGTCAAGTCCAGTTTCCCAAGATCTGTTCCACAGAAGATAAGCAGATCTCACTCCAGAAACCAGTGACTGAGGGGCACGCTGGTCCCAGAACAATGGAGAATTCAAATCTGAGGTGCAGAACTCAGAAAAAATGTTAAAGTCTCTCTGGAGAGTAGAAGCCTGGGAGAAAACCCAACCCAACCCGTTCTCCCATTGCCACCGAGAGACACTGTCAACATGTGGAGCTCATGGGGGAGGTGTAGGCTTTTCACCCTGTCAACGTCTGTGGTAAGGAAGTCAGGCAGCCTGAAACCTCTCTCTTCTAGGTCCCACGGTCCCCATTCCCCTTCCAGCTGGAAACCTGTGCTGCAACCAGAGGAAACAGAAGTGGGCAAGAACACTTAGGGGACTGGGTCCTAAGACCAAAGGCCGGTCTCGTGGTAGTAATGACAGTTTGTAGAGGGACTGTGACATCACTACATTCCACTCCTTGGTGGAGTGGCGGGGGGGGGCGACATATGAGCGCAATGCCCAAGTTGCCACTTTGAGACTGGGGAGGGGGGTCAAAAATTGGGACTTAGGTCCTTGGAGATGTGACCCCAAAGAGCCCCGGGAGGTCAGGCTTGGGGCGGCAGGAGGTGAGGGCCAAGTAAGGAGCAAGGAGCCCCAGGAGTCACATCCCCAAAGTCACCCTGTGGCAACTGGTGAGGGCAGGTTCTGGGGCACCCAGGTCCTTGGAGATGTGAGCCCAAAGAGCCCAGGGAGGTCGGGTTTGGGGTAGCAGGAGGTAAGGGCAGAGTATGGAGTTGGAAGCCCCGGGAGTCACCTGCTCAAAGTCACCCTGGGGTGCCGGGCACGGCAGGGGCAGGACTCATGTGGGGGTTGGGCTGACTGACAAGATTTTGGTGTGGGGATCCCAGAGGTACTGGGGGGGCCCAGCCCGGTGTGCCTCGGGAGTGTCACAGACTGGCATCAGCTCAGCTGTCAGAGGGGGCCTCAGCTTGTGTTGGGGTGCTTGTGCGTTTACCTTTTCCTTAGCCTCGGCCAATTTGTTCTGTCGGGTTTCTTTGGACATCGTCGGTTGGGTAGGGAGGTGGGGGTGGGTAGGGAGGTGGGGGTGTGTAGGGAGGTGGGGGTGGGTAGGGAGGTGGGGGTGGGTAGGGAGGTGGGGGTGGGTAGGGAGGTGGGGGTGGGTAGGGAGGTGGGGGTGGGTAGGGGGGAGGGGGTGGGTAGGGAGGTGGGGATGGTCAGGGAGGTGGGGTTGGGGCCACATCAGCACGATCCAGGTGAGGACAACTATACACCTCCAGTCACCTCTACGTCGCTGTGTGACTGAGCCAGAGGAGGCGTAACCAGGGCTGCACTAGAATGCAGAATAGGGGCATGGCCTTAATGCTTGAAGCCCATTGGCCAATGAGAAAGATGAAAGGAAAAGGAGTTGTGGCCAGACAGCAGCGTGTCATGAAGGACCTGTGTTGTCACAAGGAAAGCTGCCCATGCAACTGCTGTCCCCATCCACTCCAGGAGAGGGGCGGGGCTGGCTTTCACTTGAAAAACTTTAAAACTTTATTACCTCAGTTGAGGTACAAATCCTATTAAAATGGAAATTTTATAGTGTGCTTGATGATTGATAAAGCAGACTTTAGTATCCAACATTCCAATAAGATAAAGTAATCACAATGTTTTCTCTTTTTTGGAAAAACTTTCTCTTATTCTCCTACATTAGTGTTAAGTTAAAAAAAAAACAAAAAACAAGAAACATGTCTAATATCTTTAAAAACACAAAGCTTTTGAGCCCGGCGTGATGGCTCATGCCTGTAATCCCAGCACTTTGGGAGGCTGGGGTGGGTGGATCACCCGAATTCAGGAGTTCAAGACCAGACTGGCCAACATGATGAAACCCTGTCTCTACTAAAAATACAAAAGTAGCTGGGCATGGTGGCAGGTGCCTGTAATCCCAGCTACTTGGGAGGCTGAGGCAGGAGAATCCCTTGAACCTGTGAGGCAGAGGTTGCAGTGAGCCAAAATCATGCCACTGCACTTCAGCCTGGGCTACAGAATGAGACTCTGTCTCTAAATACATACGTACACACACACACACACACACACACACACAAAGCTTTCCATTTAATAAGCACTCAAAGTTCTTTACAAGGTTAAAGCAAATACAGGACCCTTCTAAAGTAAGGCTAAATCCTAAGTGATGGGGGAGAGAAAAAGGACATAAATAACTCCCACTCTCATGAGGTTAATCACTAAATCCTATTTTTCTAGAATCACCTGGCCTCTAAGCCCTGAAAATGAAACTGAATTTCTCACTAGATACTTGGCTATGACTTGCAATCATGAAAACCAAGAATTGTGTTATGTCACTGTGTGTTGCTTGTTACCTGGGATCAAGGGTTGACTTTTTCATGATTTGCTCCATTGCCTGTGTGCTTCTTATCTCAGACCAAACTAAGCTTTTTTATAGAGTTCTACAATTTACAGTTAGTATGTAAGAGTGGCTCTCAAACATATAGTCTCTGGACCAGGAGCACCTGGGAACTTCTTATAAATGTAAATTCTCAGGCCCCACCCTAGACCTGATGAATCAGAAACTCTGGAGTAGGGCCCAGCAATCCATGCTGCAATAAGCTGTCCAGGTGTTCAGGAACCTCTGCCATACAGCAGGTAGAAAAATGTGTTTCCTTCTATAGGTCCAAAGCCAGGGATACTATATGTTCTGTCTCAATATGAAACAATGACATGCAATTAAAAGACATAAATCTCCTTCCTATTTCCACCCTCCAGCCAGTGTGTTTTATTTTTATGAGTTCAATAAGAAAACGCGTGGCAATCAGAGATTTCATCTAAAAAATATATTTACAGGTATCGGTTCTCATCCAGCCTGATCTCATCCAATATCATTTCTAGCCTCTTACATCTAAAGTTTTAGAAAAGGATCTTCACATTATAAGACTCAGGCACACTAGGAATTCTATGATAAAAGACAACGTACATCTGAATGTCCAAACTTACTAGAGAAGAAAAGTGGAGTCATTGGCTATATTTTCAAATTGCATTCAACAGGAAATTAAAGTTTTGAATTTTTTTCACCTTCATCCTTCCAAGTTAATAGAATTAAACCAGAATACTCCATTCTTCCACAGCCTGTAGCCAGGCATACTTTTACTGTGTTACTTCTTGCTTTTCAATGGATATAAAGCAAAGTCCTGGTAGGCACATTTTGTATACTTGCAAAGGTGCAAAACTAAACAGTTCCCTCTATTCAACATTAAAACAAAAGTCCTGTAAACCTCAGATGGTGAGTGTAATACTTCAGCACTAGCACGAAAGCCTCAAATATAAAAAGATACCAAGAACCTCGCTAGCAAACACAAGTAAGCTCTTGGCCGGGAGCAGTAGTTCACGCCTCTACTCCCAGCATATTGGCAAGCCAAGGTGGGGTAAGTCAGGAGTTCAAGACCAGCCTGGGCAGCATAGCAAATTCACTTCTCTACAAAAAAATTTAAAAATTAGCTGGGCATGGCGGCACGCACCTGTAGGCCTAGAGCTACTTGGGAGGCTGAGGTGGGAAAATCGCTTGAGCCCAGGAGTTTGAGGCTGCAGTAGCTATGATCATGCCACTGTATTCCAGTTGGGGTGACAGAGTGTGATCTATGTATTGCATTCTGTCCTGCTCCTGTTTCCACTAAAATCACTGTTAAAATATGTTCATTCAGCAGGATGAAAAATAAGTGAAATTTGATTTTGGTGCTTTGCTAGCAAAAAATAAATAAAGTGAAATGACAAATTACTTACTGGGAGAAGGTCTTTGTAACCTCATTGACAGGTAAAAGGTTTGTATCCTTAGCCTATAAGGAAATCTTTAAAATTACTCAGAAAAAAAAATGATTTCCAGCAGAAAATGGGCAATGGAGAAACCAGCACTTCCCACAAGAATAAAAATGGCCAATGAGCAAATGAAAAAGATTCAAAAGCACTAGAAATCAAAGAAATGTAATGAAAACAATGAGATTTTCTGCTTAAAGATCTGCAAAGATGACAAATGGAAGAGGGAACCTGGAGCTCTGTCCTTGCTGGTGGGAGCATAAACTGAACCAATTTTTCTACAGGATAATTTGAACATTTCTTTTAAAAACCCTAAAACAGTTTTATATTATTTTCCTCTAGGAATTCTACTTCTATGAATTCAGTGTAAAAATCCTCACTCGAGTCCATTAAAATGTTTATACCAGGAAATTCACCTCTGGGTGGCAACTATTCACTTAACATACATCCAGCTACAGGCTGGGTGTGGGGCCTCACGCCTGTAATCCCATCACTTTGGGAGGCCAAGGTGGGCAGATCATGAGGTTAGGAGATTGAGACAATCCTGGCTAACAGGTGAAACCCCGTCTCTACTAATAAAAGACAAAAAATTAGCCAGGCGTGGTGATGGGCACCTGTAGTCCCAGCTACTCGGGAGGCTGAGGCAGGAGAATGGCATGAACCTGGGAGGAGGAGCTTCCAGTGAGCCAAGATGGCACCACTGCACTTCAGCATGGGTGACACAGTTAGACTCTGTGTCAAAAAAAATAAAAAATACATCCAGCTATTAAAAATGGTGATGCCAAGATATATTTCCGCCATAGAAACATGCTTAAAATATAGGAATTGACAAAAGACCATATGTTATGATTCTACTTTTTAAAATGTTTATATGCATAAAAAGTGTAAAAAGCAACGAACTGGAATGTTTTGAGTGGCAAAATTAAAGATTTTTCTTTATATTTTTCCTCCAAATTATTAGAAAAAAATGTGATTTCCTTTATAATCAGCGAGAAGTGTTATTTTCATTTATTTATATTTATATTTCTTTTCTTTTTCTTCTTTTTTCTCCTGTATGTATCCCATGTAGGCTAGAGAGCTTAAATTGCTGCCTCTTGAGGGAAATCAGCCCATTTTCAGGACGTGAAGTACAAAAAGCTGTCCCATCTTCCCTTTATTTTTTATTTTTACTTTACTGATTTACTTATTTATGTTGAGATGGAGTCTCGCTCTGTTGCCCAGGCTGGAGTGCAGTGGTGCATCTCAGCTCACTGCAACCTCCATCTCCCGAGTTCAAGCAATTCCCCTGCCTCAGCCTCCCGAGTAGCTGGGGCTACAGGTGTGCACCACCATGCCCAGCTAATTTTTTTATTTTTAGTAGAGAGGGAGTTTTACCATCTTGGACAGGCTTGTCTTGAACTCCTGACCTCAACTGATCCATCTGCCTTGACCTCCCAAAATGCTGGGGTTACAGGCATGAGCCACTGTGCCTGGCCTGTCATATTATTTCTAAACATTTCAGTGATATTTCAATTAATTTAAATTTAATTCTTACTGACCTGATCTCTTATCCTCTGTTTAATGACATCTTCCAGTTGAAAGATGTTTCCTCTATAATCACAGGTGCTAAAGGAAATAAAACATGTATTCATTAGGTAGATATCCACTAAACCACTGATGCTCACATCGTAGTCCTTAGACCCTCAGCATCAGCAACACGTGGGAACTTGTTAGACATGCAAATTCCTGGGCCAGCCCCACACCTCCTGAATCAGAAAGTGCAAAAGAGGGACAGCTATCTGTGCTTTAATAATCCTTGAGATTCTCCCTGAAGTTTGAAAACTACAGAACTAGAATACATATGGTAGTAAGTGCTCATACTTTATCCAAGTTACCTTCCCCTCTTTTCCATTCTCTTTTCCATTGAAATAAAATGAGAGCTCATTTGGACTTAATGGATATAAGAAAGAAGGAATGGAAAACACTTTAAAAAATAATAATAAACATTATTACAAACTAATATATGTGAGAGTACTTAGTTGAAACAAAAAGGAGTTTTAGTAAACAGTATTATTCTATATTTGAAAATCAAGGAGAAGTTTATGCAATTTAAAACGTTTACAAACTGCAGTGCAATCTACTATTTGTGAATGTCAGTGTATTAGGAAATGCGTCCACACAATCACAGAGTTATATTTCTTCACAAACTACGAAGAGCGAAATATGTTTTTGTACCTCTTGGTTTCAGTTAGGGACATATTTTGTGCAGTATTTATGTGATTGTGCCTATGCATGATGAATGAATGAATTTCAGTCATACATTGCCTAAATCATAACTTGATGATGCTTGGGAAAGACTCAACAGTTCAAACTTCATGAAGTTCTAATGTCTGTGTTTCAAAACACATCATATTATTAGGATGTAGGGAGATATGTATGTGTGCTCCCTGGGGTGGGGATTTCTAGTTACTAGGCCATCTCCATTTTTAGCATTTGGCATCCTCATGACAGGACTTAATGTCCTGTTCTTGCCTTTTATTTTCTGAACTTGCCGCTTTTGCATTCTTTGGGCTCAGTTTAAAGACAGTTACTTTAAGTCCATTTTAAACCCTCAGGCTAGAAATTTGACCACTGTTAATTAGCCACATTATTTGGTCTAATGTTTTTTCTTTATCATTCTGAAACTGGGTTTATCTAATACATTGATAAAGTATTTCAAAGGTACTTTTATCATTGAAATCACTTCACTTTTACCCTGATAAATGTCAATGACTAGGAATGACCTTCAGATAGTGTTTAGCATCTGTAACCAATCTGACAATAATGTGTTCATCAGGTGCTTATGGATTAAATCACACACTGGCATATTTAAGCTAAACATCAGTCTGGAAAATAAATTTACTATATTAACTGAAATAGCACTCTTTGTGTAGGTATTTGTCATACATTTAAGAAAAAGCTAAAAACAATGGAAATCGTATGACAATAACTTAAGTCTTTCTTCAAAGTGTATGCAGTCTTTTGTGATACCTCATTCAGCTGAGTATTTGTGCTCTTCCTCATTCAGTATAAGGCAGCTTTCAATTTGCTTAGAAGGCAACATCGGAAGGTTAGAGTTCATCAGAAACAGAATTTTAAAATGTGAGTTCCACTGAATACATTTTAATTTCTGTAGGAAGAATCAAAACACCTATTTAAAGATTGCAAATATAATAATCATTTTTAAAGTATTGGATTAAATCTGATAGGTTTTCCAGAAATGAACAAAAATCAGTTCTAATACCAAAGCTGATTTTTAGAAAATTTGAAAATGTAAATCTGCCCTATCCATAATATAGTTTCTCTAAAACTTTACCTTAAAGAGTCATTTTAAAACAATGTAACTATTAAAAAATGTAACTGTTATCTTAATGTTCTGAAGTAAGTTAAAACATTTTAAAATATGAATAGTGTAGTATAAAAGAAAGAAACAGTGGGAAGGAAAACTAGAGAAAGAAATGCCAATTCTAGTCCAAAGCTTTATTTGCCAAGTTTTCTTGGAATGAATTTTTCCAATTTATGAATTCTTGTAAACAGAATGTATAATGGAAATACTGAAAGACTTTTGCCTCACGTGGCATTATTGACTGCTGGTGTGATGCTACTGTAATGTAATAAATTATTAAGTTGTTGCAAAGTGTTGTTTTTGCCTTAAAATTTTATTTTGCATGTCTTGAAAACTATAGTATTGAAGGTATTGATACTGTGCAAATGCTGGGCATGCTTGGCATGAGATAATCTGTTTCATTTTTACAAAATTGTAATGTAACTATGCAAGTGTTTATTAAAAGAACACAAAATAAAAAAGTTATGGGATAAAAAAGTTATGGGGTGGAAAAGTTACAGGATAAAAAATGTAAAAAAGTTGTGGCAAAAAAACTTGTGGCAAAAAAGTAGAAAAAAGTTTTATGAAAAGTTACAAAAAAAAGTTATGAAAAAGAAGTTATGGGATTAAAAAAAAAAGTTATGGGGGCCAGGCACTGTGGCTCATGCCTGTAATCCTAGCACTCTGGGAGGCCAAGGCGGGCAGATCATGAGGTCGGGAATTTGAGATCATCCTGGCTAACATGGTGAAGCCCCATCTCTACTAAAAATACAAAAAAAAAAAAATTAGCCGGGCGTGGTGGTGGGTGCCTGTAGTTCCAGCTACATGGGAGGCTGAGGCAGGAGAATGGCATGAACCTGGGAGGCAGAGCTTGCAGCGAGCCGAGATTGCACCACTGCACTCCAGGCTGGGCAACAGAGCGAGACTCCGTCTCAAAAAAAAAAAAAAAAAAAGTCATGGAATGAAAATAAAAATTAAAAGCAGGCCCCTATCAGCAAATCCTGGAGAAGTGGGGCTGGAGTCTCCACCACCACCATGTCCCTACCACCCCTTCCCAGTCACTCCTTTACAATTAGGGTAGCAAGATAAGACTTCTGTCTAATGGGGAAAGACAAACAGACCCTTTGCCACCTTGACCAGGGCTGAGTCCTTAAATTTCTGGATGATGATGATTGTTATTTAAGAGCCAGAGGCTGGTGGAGTTGGTTTGTTTGGAGGAGGCCTCGTGGTCTCCTTACTCTCACCATAGCAACTTTTCCCTCAGTGGGGGTTCCAATCTTCTTATTCAGAGAAGTAGCTGAGGTAGGACAGTGGGGCTAACTGTGGATCAGGTGAGGGCACGGGCTGCTGGGGTGACCCCCCTTCCCCAGTGTACATATTGTGTCTGTAACGTTTTGTATATTCCAGAGGGTAGGGCTGCCCCTGTGTCCTACCTAGCAGAGGTTGGAGCTGGCACTTGGGAAGGAGGTTCTAATAATTATTTGTGGCTGGGAAACTTATTTATTGCTAGCATTGGACATAGGAAGGAGGCAGGGATGGGGTCGTGGCTTCCCAGTGGTGTGATCACAGATCACTGCAACCTCCAACTCTCAGGCTCAAGTGATCCTCCCACCTCAGCCTCCCAGGTAGCTGGGAGTATAAGCATGCACTACTATGCCTGGCTAATTTTTAATTTTTTTGTAGAGAAAAGGTCTTGCTATGTTGCCTATGCTGGTCTTGAACTCCTGGCCTCAAGCGATTCTCCCATCTTGGCCTCTCAAAGCACTGGGATTACAGGCATGAGACATTGCTCCTGTCCATGAGGTTTTCTCTTTATTACTGTTTTGTTGTTGTTGTTTCATTTTGTTTCATTTTGTTTTTTGACAGAGTCTTGGTCTGTTGCCCAGGCTGGAGTGCAGTGGTGTGATCTCGGCTCACTGCAACCTCCACCCCCTGGTTCAAGCAATTCTCATGCCTCAGCCTCCCAAGTACCTGGGGTTACGGGCATGAGCCACTGCGCCTGGCTAATTTTTGTAGTTTTAGTAGAAACAGAGTTTTGCCGTGTTGGCCAGATTGGTCTCCAACTCCTGCCTCAAGCAATCTGCCCTCTTCAGCCTCCTGAAGTACTGGGATTACAGGGGTGAGCCACTGCTCCTGGCTAAGATCCCATCTCTATTTAAATAAAAAAAGAAAATTCAGAATATGTGGAATATAGAACACCAAAGGCCAAAGTTATTTACCTCTCTGGGGTAATCACTGTAAACAATTTGAAATATATCCTTTCAAGTTCATACTTGCTATGCATATACATACATATACACACATACGTTGATATATTCCCTCTTCCCTGCTGTCATGCTATTAGAGTCTTCTTTTTTTTTGTAGAAATTGGACCAACTCTATGTTCTTTGCTGGCCCAAATTTCTACTATTCACTGATGTGTTGCGAAGATGTATTTAAGTCAATTTATGCAGCTCTTCAATATCATTTTAAAAGGTTATGATATATGATCATATGATCATATGAAGGTATTACAATTTATTCCAACAGTTCCCTTTTGCACATTTAATAATTTCCATTGATTTGCCAGGGAGAACATTCTGATGTCATGGCTAAATCCTTTTGTACGGGCATCCTTAATTATTCCCTGAAGATAAACTTTTAAATAAAGTTGCTAGATTAGTCTCATTTCTTAAAAAGTTGATTTTTGACAAAATGGGAGAAAATTTTCACAACCTACTCATCTGACAAAGGGCTAATATCCAGAATCTACAATGAACTCCAACAAATTTATAAGAAAAAAACAAACAACCCCATCAAAAAGTGGGTGAAGGATATGAACAGACACTTCTCAGAAGAAGACACTTATGCAGCCAAAAAACACATGAAAAAATGCTCATCATCACTGGCCATCAGAGAAATGCAAATCAAAACCTCAATGAGATACCATCTCACACCAGTTAGAATGGTGATCATTAAAAAGTCAGGAAACAACAGGTGCTGGAGAGGATGTGGAGAAATATGAACACTTTTACACTGTTGATGAGACTGTAAACTAGTTCAACCATTGTGGAAGTCAGTGTGGTGATTCCTCAGGGATCTAGAACTAGAAATACCATGTGACCCAGCCATCCCATTACTGGGTATATACCCAAAGGACTATAAATCATGCTGCTATAAAGACACATGCACACGTATGTTTATTGCGGCACTATTCACAATAGCAAAGACTTGGAACCAACCCAAATGTCTAACAATGATAGACTGGATTAAGAAAATGTGGCACATATATACCATGGGATACTATGCAGCCATAAAAAGGATG
This sequence comes from Pongo pygmaeus, assembly GCF_028885625.2. Classification (NCBI taxonomy): domain Eukaryota; kingdom Metazoa; phylum Chordata; class Mammalia; order Primates; family Hominidae; genus Pongo; species Pongo pygmaeus. The sequence continues at coordinate 21,489,159 of NC_072389.2, read as the reverse complement.
AGTTCATGTCCTTTGTAGGGACATGGATGAAACTGGAAATCATCATTCTCAGTAAACTATCGCAAGGACGAAAAACCAAACACCGCATGTTCTCACTCATAGGTGGGAATTGAACAATGAGAACACATGGACACATGAAGGGGAACATCACACACTGGGGCCTGTTGTGGGGTGGGGGGAGGGGGGAGAGATAGCCTGAGGAGATATGCCTAATGTAAATGACAAGTTAATGGGTGCAGCACACCAGCATGGCACATGTATACATACGTAACTAACCTGCACATTGTGCACATGTACCCTAAAACTTACAGTATAATAATAAAATTTTTTAAAAAAGTTGTTTTTTTATAGTTTATATGTAACACTGTAGTTTTATATGTACTTGCAAATAGCTATAGTACCAGTAAAAAATGTGATAAAATTAAACTCTTCCACGTATGCCAAAAATACTTTGATTTAGCACTTCATTAAGTGCATGATTACAGTCTCTATATCTTTTGATTTACCTTTCTACCTTTACAATTTTCAGCCCAGATACTTAGAGGTCACATAGTAAATTAAGGTTTTCTTTCTTTAAATAATTTCCATCTTTCTAAATTTGGTGAGTCACAGTAAGTTATTTTTGGGTTGTTGAAATCTGTGGCTTTGTTCTAAATTTGAGCCCAGAAATCATGCCACTTACAAAATATGCTTTGTCTTCCAACATCAGAGTGTCTGGTAGAAGGTGACTGTTCTTGGAATTTAAAAAATCTTAACAGGACAAGACAAGAATCTAGACACTTTTTCTGTTTCTGATAATATGGCTGAGTAGGTAGACATACTGCATAGTCCTTGCAAAGACATACTTGAACTTGCCAAAAAAAAAAAAAAAAAAAAATCCAGAGTCTCTAAGAATGAAGAAGTGAAAATCAGAAGGGCTACTGAGAGAATAATGGGGAAGCAGCCCCAGTTACAAGGGACGTGTGCATGTGTTCAATAAAAAGTTTCAGACGTAAAAAATGTTGAGAAAAATAATATAATTGCCCTACAGATACACATCATCAACAATTTTTCATTCATGGCATGGACAGTTTTTTTTTTTGTTATTTTTTGTTGTTGTTTGTTTGTTTTTAAAGGTGGGATTTTGCTATGGTTGCCCAGGCTGGAGTGCAGTGGCGTGATCTTGGCTCACTGCAAATTCTGCCTCCCAGGTTCAAGTTATTCTCCTGCCTCAGCCTCCCGAGTAGCTGGGATTACAGGCACCCGGCACCACATCTGGCTAACTGTTGTATTTTTAGTAGAGATGATGTTTCACCACGTTGGCCAGGCTGGTCTTGAACTCCTGACCTCAAGTGATCCACCTGCCTCCGTCTCCCAAAGTGCTGGGATTACAGGCATGAGTCACCACACCTGGCCACAGCCAGTTTTGTTTCATTTATATTCCCACTTCATTTATATACAGTCCTTCTTCTTCTGAATTATTTTGAAGTAAAATCTGTACATCATATCATTTTTTAATTACCTTATATGTATCTGTAGAAGACAAGGAATTTTTAAAAATAAATATATTCACAATGCCATTAAATACCAAAAAATTAGTAGTCTGAAAATAGCTACAAATCCAGAGTTCACATTTTCTTGACTTCCTCATAGGTGATTTTTCTTCTAGGTTTTCTATTTAATCAGATAACTGTTTGCTCATATTTACATTCCTTACTGAACAATGTCTAAACTTAAACTGACATAAAACGCAGATGATCTTCTGACCAAATGCTTAGCCTAAGAAAAAACTTCAAACTGCAGGATGAGTCCCTCCAAATATAGAAAGGACCAGTATTTTAATAGGTATGTTAACTAAAATGTAGCAATGTAAGGAGCAGAGCAGGAAGAACCTTTAAGTCCTAAACTTAGAAGTCAATTTCCTAGTCAGTTTTCGCGGTCCTTCCACAACAACCTCTGGCATCTGTTTTCCCTACAATGAAGGTAACAATAGTAGCTATTTCAGAGCAGGAAAAGGCTTAGAGCAGTGCTACAAGAGGGTTGTGGCTATATAAAGTTTAGCTATTTGTATATTGTAGCAAACCAACTTTTTTTTTGGTCAATAATATATTTCTTTTGGAAAACTAGCAGCCTTCTGTTTGGGGACACCTGCAGTTCCACTAAGTGAGCATTGGTGTCTGCTAACCTTTGCCTCTATTTCTCTCGATATATTGTGAAGCTGTTCCTGGATTTAGCAATTTTGTATACTTTCTTTTTCTTTATTATTATTTTCCTTTCCCTTTTCCTGAGACACGGTGCCGCCCTATTGCCCAGTTTGGACTGCAGCAGCGGCATGATGGCTCACTGCCACCTCCACCCCCACCCCTCTCCGGCTCAAGCAATCCTCCTCCATCAGCCTTCAGAGTGGCTGGGACTAGCTGCGGGGTCCACCAGGCCTGGCTAATCTTTGTGATTTTTGTTTTGTTTTTCCGTTAAGGGTCTGGGTTTTGGGCCAGGTGCAGTGCCGCACGCCTGCCATCACAACACCCCGGAAGGCCAAGGCCGGCGGATCACCTGAGGTTAGGAGCTGGAAACCAGCCCCACTAACATGGAGAAACCCCATCTCAACCAAAATAAATAAATAAATAAAAAAGCCAGGCATGGTGGTTCACACCTGCAATCCCAGCCACTCAGGAGGCTGAAGCAGGAGAATCACCCTTCGCCCAGGAGGCGGAGGCCCGGGGAACCCAGATCAGGCCACTGCACTCCAGCCTGGGCAACAAGAGGGAAACTCCGCCTCAAAAACAAAACAAAACAAAAACGAACAAAACCAGGTTTCACCATGTTGCCCAGGCGGGTCTGGATCTCCTAGGCTCAAGCGATTTGCCATGCTCAGCCGCCCAAAGTCCTGGGATCACAAGCGTGAGCCATGACGCCAGGCCGATCTATTCCTGTCTGATTAAAAATTGGGCCCGGCGCGGTGGTTCACGCCTGCGATCCTAGCACCCCGGGAGGCCGAGGCCAGCGGATAACCTGAGGTCAGATTGAGGCCAGCCTGACCAACATGGAGAAACTCCATCTCTACCAAAAAAAAAAAAAAAATACAAAATACAAAATTAGCAGGGCATGGTGGCTCACGCCTGCAATCCCAGCCACTCCAGAGGCTGAGGCAGGAGAACCACCCAAACCTGGGAGGCCGAGGCTGCTGGGAGCCAGACCCTGCCACTGCACTGTAGCCTGGGCAACAAGAGCGAAACTCCCTCTCAAAAAAAAAAAAAAAAAAAGAGAGAGAGACTGGGTTTCAGCATGTTGCCCCAGCCGGCCTGGAACTCCTAGGCTCAAGCGATCGGCCACGCTGGGCCATCGGAAGTCCTGGGAATCACAAGGGTGAGCCGCCACACCAGGCGCATCTGTTCCTTTCTGATTAATAAATTGGGCCTGGCGCGGTGCCTCACTCCTGCAATCCCAGCACCCTGGGAGGCCGAGGCGGGCAGATCACCTGAGGTCGGGAGTTTGAGACCAGCCTGCCCCACATGGAGAAACCTGTCTCTACCAAAAAAGAAAAAAAATAAAAAGCTGGGCATGGTGGCTCACGCCAGCAATCCCAGCACCCCAGGAGGCCGAAGCAGGCGGTTAACCTGAGGTCAGGAGTTTGAGATTGCCCTGAAGAAGGGAGAAACCCCGTCTGTACCAAAAAAAAAAAAAAAAAATTAGCCGGGCATGGTGGCTCACGCCTGCAATCCCAGCACCCCGGGAGGCCGAAGCAGGCGATTAACCTGAGGTCAGGAGTTTGAGACTACCCTGACGAAGGGAGAAACCCCGTCTGTACAAAAAAAAAAAAAAAAAAATTAGCCAGGCATGGTGGCTCACACCTGCAATCCCAGCCGCTCCGGAGGCTGAGGCAGGAAAACGATCCAAACCCAAGAGGCGGAGGCCGCCGGGAGCTGAGACCGCACCACTGCACTCCAACCGGGCAACAAGAGTGAAACTGCCTCAAAAAAACAAAAGAGACCTGGTTTCACCATGTTGCCCCGGCCTGTCTGGAACTCCTAGGCTCAAGGGATTCCCCACACTATTCCTTTCTGATTTATAAATTGGGCCTTGGGCGCTGGCTCAAGCCTGCAATCCCAGCACCTCCGGATGCCCAAGGCGGGTGGATAACCTGAGGTCGGGAGTTTGAGACCAGCCTTATGAACATGGAGAAACCCCATCTCCAACAACAACAACAAAAACAAACAAAAAACAAAATGAGCTGGGCATGGTGGCTTAGGCGTGCAATCCCAGCCACTCGGGGGGCTGTGTCAGGAGAACCACCCAAACCCGGGAGGCGGAGGCCGGTTGAGCCAAGACCTCACCACTGCACTCCAGCCTGGGCAACAAGAGCGAAACTCCGCCTCAAAACAAACAAAAAGTGACCGGGTTTCACCATGTTGCCCAGGCAAGTATGGAACTCCTAGGCTCAAGCGATCCACCGCGCTCAGCCATCCAAATTCCTGGGATCACAAGCCTGAGCCACCATGCCAGGCCGATCTATTCCTTTCTGATTAATAAACTGGGCTGGGCGCGCTGGCGCACGCCTGCAATCCCAGCACCCCCGGAGGCCGAGGAGGCGGGCGGATAACCTGAGGTCGGGAGTTTGAGACCAGCCTGATGAACATGGAGAAACCCTGTCTGTACCAAAAAAAAAAAAAAAAAAAGAGAGACCGGGTTTCACCATGTTGCCCAGGCCAGTGTAGAACTCCTAGGCTCAAGTGATCCCCCGCAATCCGCCGTCTGACGTCCTGGGATCACAAGCGTGAGCCACCAGCCAGGCCGATCTATTCCTTTCTGATTAATCAGTTGGGCCTTGCGCGCTGGCTCACGCCTGCAATCCCAGCAGCCCCGGAAGCCAAGGCGGGCGGATAACCTGAGGTCCTGAGTTTGAGACCAGCCTGACCAACAGGGAGAAACCCTGTGTGTACCAAAAAAAAAAAAAAAAAGAAAAAGAAAAAGAAAAACGAAAATTAGCCGGGCATGGTGGCTCACACCTGCAATCTCAGCCATTAGGGAGGTTGAGGCAGAAGAACCACCCAAACCCAAGAGGTGGAGGTGGCGGGGAGCCAAGACTGCACCACTGCACTCCAGCCTGGGCAACAAGAGCTAAACTCCGCCTCAAAAAAAAAAAAAAAAAGAGACCGAGTTTCACCATGTTGCCCAGGCCTGTCTGGATCTCCTAGGCTCAAGCGATCCGCCGCGCTCCGCCATCCAAAGTCCCTGGATCACAAGGGTGAGCCACCACGCCAGGCCCATCTATTCCTCTCTGATTAACAAAGTGGGCTGGGCGCGGTGGCTCACACCTGCAATCCTGTAGCGGGATTTTTAAGGAATTAGATAGACTCGTGGGGTTTAGGAGGACATTATTAATTATTTAGGTGCACTGGCCCAGTCGGATTAACATTTAAAGGATTGAGTACTGAACCAAGAGTTATCTTTCAAGCATTATGTGGGGCGAGGGGGCAGATCTGTGCAGGGGGAAGCATATTATAGAGAAACAAAGATACTTATTTAATTGAAACATACATTATATTATTTTTTACCATTTAAGGAAAAATATGTTTTGTGACTTGAGTTTATTTGTTTAGTGACCTTGTAGTTGCACAGTTAGGGAATTAGTCAGGCATGGTGGCTTACACTGCAATCCCAGCCATTCGGGAGGCTGTGGCAGGAGAGCCACCCAAACCCGGGAGGCAGAGGTCCCGGAGCCGATACCTCGCCACTGCACTCCAGCCTGGGCAACAAATTTTAAAAAAATTTAAAAAAAAACAAAATTTAAAAAAAAAAAATGTGACTGGGTTTCACCATGTTGTCCAGGCCGGTCTGGAACTCCTAGGCCCAACCGATCTGGCGCTTGATGCCTTTAACCTGTGATTGAAAGCATATTAAGATCTTGGGTGTATCAACAGTCCAGAGGTCAAGAAGGAAAATCCTGGGATGTGAAATATTCTGCAACAAGAAAAGCAATTGGAGAGGTAACCAAATTCACTGCAGCTGTTTTGCCCTCTTCTTTCTCCTCTCTCTGTCTCTTTCCTGGAAGTCCCCTAGTAAGAAGTAAAAGAGATAATGGCTTTGGAGTGCATGTTTTTCCTGGAATTGGAAGGAATTTTAACAAAGGAGCCCTTCACAATGAAACCCCCCCACACCCCTGCTTTTCACTTGAAGTAGGACAAGATCGGTGCCCCCACCATCATTCTCCATGTGACCCCAGGTGGAGATGAGGGGTAGACGCTACTGATAAGCTCTTAGCAATTTCCCTGTTTATGGACTCTGAAGCTCCTTAGCTTGACAACTGATGAATAAATTTTCTTTTGTGGGATAAGAGTAGGTGAACTTTTCCCCCTGAATTCCCATCCTGGGGCCAGGGAAGAGAGCCCAGGATCCCTTCTCTTGGCCTTCACACTGTGGGAAAGAGTACCTAGAGTTAAAAGCCTGATAAATGCCCTCGAACAGCTTTGAAAATCACAAGGTCAGGAGATCAAGGCCAACCTGGCTAACACGGTGAAACCCCGTCTCTACTGAAAAAAAAAAAAAAAAAATTAGCGGGACATGGTGGCAGGTGCCTGTAGTCCCGGCTACTGGGGAGGCTGAGGCAGGAGAATGGTGTGAACCTGGGAGGTGGAGCTTACAGTGAGCCGAGATAATGCCACTGCACTCCAGCCTGGGTGACAGAGCAAGACTCCGTCTCAAAAAAAAAAAAAAAAAAAAAGTGATTATTATATACTTTATTTCAAAGATGAAATGTGTGACTATACAGCAAAATAAAATTGGGATAAAAAATAACCTGAAAATCAGGAAACAGGAGAAACAGTCTAAACATTTAGTTTTGTGGTCTTGCCTAATTATTTTTCTTATGGTCAATAAGGAATGATTTAAAGTGACCTTATTCCTGAGCACCTGGAGACTTCTAAGAAGTTTTTAAGAATAATTTTATGTTGAAGAATCATACCACAAAATACTTCCAAGATATATGTGTTGCCATCCTAGTTACTATAAACCAGAGAAAAATGTTCTAATTACTCTTTTTAATGAATATGTACAAAAATGCTTCATTATAAATCTAGAATATAGGAATATGTTCAGTAATTGATTTTTGCAAAAAGTCTGTTATTATTATTTTTCCCTAAAGCAGGGAGAGAACTGTAGCTTCATGATCTGAGATATCAGGTAAGGAAGTCCTCCCCTATTCTTTCTTAAGGGATAAGCTCTTTATATTCCTCTCTCCAGTCTCTCAGAGATAGCATCAAATAAATCCCCTATGCTCTGTTGGCTCCATCCTCGGGGGCAAGTGCTATTTCACATCTCACTCTTAAATCACTTTTGAGAAACAGACATAGCTTCCACCAAAAAGGAGCCCTCCCAACAGACCTCTAATAACACCAAAGGGTTTCCATGTGTGCGCCCTTAAGCGAACATACACAAATGAAATGAATCTATAGATTGATAATGAAGCCAGTTTTTATAAGTGACACATGAATATCAGTCGTATTAGACACACTCCTGCTGAGTACTGTAACAAATCTCATTTTTACCACATACATGAATAGCTGTCCCATATATTCATAAAATATAAGAATTTTTTTCTTGATTAATAAACTTAATTTTTTTAGAGTAGTTTTAGGCTCACAGCAAAATTGAGTGGAAAGTAGAAGAGTTCCCATAAACTCCCTACTCCCCTTACACACACAGCTTCCCCCACTGTCAACATCCTGCACCAGAATGATGCATTTGTTATAATCGATGAACCTACACTGACACATCACTATCACCCAGGGTCCACAGTTTACATTAGGGTTCGATAAAATAATTTTTTACAAGTTAAATCCCCCAATAAACTTAACATTACTTCTCCGGGCCATACGTTTTTCTGCATCAGTACAATGGGATAAGAATATTTATTTGCAGCTGGGAGTGGTGGTGCATGCCTGTAGTCTCAGCTTCTTGGGAGGCTGAGGTAGGAGGATTCCTTAAGCCCAGGAGTTTGACACTGCAGTGAACCACGATTGTATCACTGCACTAAAGCCTGGGCAGCAGTGAGACCCTGTCTCAAACAAAATAGAACAAAGACAACAAAAAGGTAATATTTATTTGGAAGGTTTTGTGAGTATTATTTGGGATACATTATGAAAAGTGCTAGCACATTATGAGTATTCAGTTATGGTTAGTTAACTTTATCATTAAGATCGTTATAACCTGTAGGAACTGACACTGCTACCCCAATCCTGTCTTTGAAGGAGCAAACCCATATGGGAGTAAAAATGACTGGCTCCCCTCCCTACCTTGATCCTGTCATCTGAGTCTACCTAATTATGAAACGAACAGGGTTTTAAGTTTTGAACCTATTCCCTGTCATGGTGGGTAGAAAATCAATCACTACACCCCTATTTATAGAACAATCAGAACAGAGGAAAAGACACGATTTTGAATTCCAGCCACACATTAATTGTGTGTCTTCAGGAAAATCACTTAAGCCTGTTAAAATTCATTTTATTCCACTGAATAATAATACATGAAAGCACTTTATATACTTGAATGAACTATGCTCATTTACAGGGTTCTGCGCGTGACACTGCATCTGTAAAATTGAGAAACCAACAAAGTGAAGGCAGAATGAAAAAAGAAAAAAACTTTCAGAATGTTCTTCCTTTCCTCAATGCCATGCAGTTTGTGCAGTCAGCTGATTGGCTGAAAATAGTCACTTCTGATGACTGATGCTTCCTGCTTATGTTTAGTTGGCTTAGGAAGCTCATTAGGGATGCTATCTTGGAGATGAGTCTGGTGGGTAGAATATCTGATGACTCTAAGGCAAATGTACTTCTTTCAGCTGGTAAATTAATTTCTCAATAGACTCAATTTGCTTTTTTACCAACTGTCTGGCAATATCCGATATTTGCAATAGTCTTTCAAACACTTGCAATAAAATCTGGCTCACACATACAACCTGTTAGCGGTGAAAGAGAAACATTCATCACATTCAAAATTCTCCAAACATGAGAGCAGTTGAATGTGCTTTAAGATGGTATACACAATGATACATCTCTATTTTCCCCTTCCTCTTACAATCATTTACACAGATATATAAGAAGTAAATATGTGTTTAGAAAGTATTAGTCATCATAGATGTACCTCCAGTCATCTATTCAAATGTAATCATGGTAAAATATGCACTTGTACAATTTTATACTATCAATGAGTATAGGTCGGTGAAAATTAGTGTTGCCAGAAAAAATCCAAACCAGAAAACAGAAAGTATAGAAAAAGTATACGTTATGTCATTGATAAACCATTTTAAAATAATATATCATGTGTAGAATAAAAAATTCCATGAATATATACATGCAAATTATACATATATGTGAATTTAATTTTGTTAAAAGGCAATTGGCATCTGCAATTTCATGCAGTCTAAGTGAAACCCATAAAGAAATGTGTATGAAATAGAAAAGCAACAAAGCTCATAACATTTTAAAATTAGAAGTCAGATTCAAAACCCATCATGATCTATTTTAAATTTCTCTCTATAACATTTCAATGGAGACATAAAACACACCTTAATAACATGCCTCACTATTTCATTCACAGCATGACTTCCCTTTCCCCAATGCCCAAACCATGTTCCCATCTACACCCCACCCCACCCAACTCTCACCTCTTCCATTAGCATTATTACAAACATATTTTACAAATCTTATACCAAGCTTTTCCACTCTGTCTCTTTTAAATGTAGAAATATCTTGTATATAAACCTGAATACCACAAATCTTCACATTTATATTTTCTAAAGCAGTTAAACCTTTTTAGACAATTCTACCTAAAAAGCCAAATGCGCTTGACAATATGTCTTGTTATGTTAAGTTGAGCAGATACAGAAGTCATTTCTGTCGGATTTCTTGTCAGTGTTTACATTAAGTTGGAGCTTTCTGATCTCGGCTCTTGTTGTGCCAGTAATTTGAAACGTCACCTCTCTGTTGGCCTTTGGTTTATGCAATGCAGTCTGGCAATTAAAAGTCTCCGCTGGGCGCGGTGGCTCACGCCTGTAATCCCAGCACTTTGGGAGGCCGAGGCGGGCGGATCACGAGGTCAGGAGATGGAGACCATCCTGGCTAACACAGTGAAATCCAGTCTCTACTAAAAATACACAAATTAGCCCGGTGTGGCAGGCACCTGTAGTCCCAGCTACTCACGAGGCTGAGGCAGGAGAATGGCATGAACCTGGGAGGCGCAGCTTGCAGTGAGCCGAGATCGCACCATTGCACTCCGGCCTGGGATACTGAGTGAGACTCCATCTCAAAAAAAAAAAAAGAAAAAAAAAAGTCTCGTGAATTTGTACATAGAATATTGAAGTTAGAAGAGGCTTATCACTCTCTGGGCTCTAATACTGTCCAGAGGTTGTTTCTTGTTCCCATAAGAAAATCCTGTATGTCTCTCCATTACCATTCCTGATCCTTACCTCCAATTCAAAATGTGGCCAGTTCCACCTTCTAAGCCTTTATACCAAATTGACTGGGTAGGTTTATTATGAATCTGTGTCCTTGTCCAAACTCTACATTAGACCTCCCAGGAGAGTTCAAACGTGTCCTTGTCCAAACTCTACATTAGACCTCCCAGGAGAGTTCAAACTAAAAACTAATGAGTAAGTGCAATATTTCATGAAACAGGGGAGCAAACATAATTTCAAGTAGGACTCATAATAACTCTGGGACCAAAAGAGGAAGAGTGCACGCCAAATGTTCTCAATTCTGAAATGGCCCTTGTGAAATATCTATGTGAAAACACTTCAAGGACCTGAAAAAAAAAATGGTGAAAAAGCGAACAACCTTCCTTGCAAAACAACTCCAGAGTTAATGCCAGAGCTTTCTATCAAAACATCCATGCTAAGTTCACCGGAAAGATTCAGAAGATCAATGACAGGAGTAAGGGAAAAAACAAGGACATTTTGTGAGTAGGAATGTATAATGACCCTGCAGCAGGAGAACCAGAGAGGGGAAAAAAGGAAATGGAGGGTATATGTAAATTAATTGCCTGTAACATGTTTAATGAAATAAGTAGACGTGTGATGCAAATTTCTTAATAGTCAAACATTATGCAACATATGATGCATAAGAATTGTACTATCTCAAATTTTTCTTAATGTGAGATTTTCTCAATGCCACTTTCATTTACCTACACACACACAAATGGCACAAATCACATGTACATATACTTCCACGAAAATACATATGTGGGAGGGAGAGAAAGAGGGAGGATAACTTTAATCATGATACATTGCCAATATAAGAACTCCCTTTTGGCCGGGCGCGGTGGCTCATGCCTGAATCCCAGCACTTTGGGAGGCCGAGGAGAGCGGATCCTGAGGTCAGGAGATGGAGACCATCCTGGCTAACACGGTGAAACCCCGTTTCTACTAAAATTACAAAAAAAAAATGAGCCGGGCGTGGTGGCGGGCGCCGGTAGTCCCAGCTACTCGGGAGGCTAAGGCAGGAGAATGGCGTGAACCTGGGAGGTGGAGCTTGCGGTGAGCCGAGATGGCGCCACTGCACTCGAGCCTGGGTGACAGAGCAAGACTCCATCCCCCCAAAAAAGAAAAAAAAAAAAGAACTCCCTTTTTAGAAAGATCTTTTATTCAACTTACCAAAATTTTAATTGCCAATGGAACAGAAACCAGCACAAATAAGAACTTGTAACTTACCCAGGTACAAGTGAACTTCTATGACTGAAATTCAGGGGCATTCTAAGCAAGAATAATTCAATAGTAACTAATCTCATTATTTTTCATTTTTATTAAGTCATATTTATTATTCGTAGTGTGATTTCTCATCAAGGAGTTACTTAACATGCCAAAAGCCTGCATCTCTTTAACTAGGTCTTTATGCATAGGGAATGTTTAAATATCCACAAAAGTAATACATACTAACCAGTTTTTTAGATTTTAACATATATATTTGAAGATATGTTTTCCCCAAATGTACAGTTCTTTGTGGCCTGGATTGCCTCAGGAAACTGCCTCTGCCTGTTGTGGGTATCATGGCAAGTAAGGGCACTGGTAATTTACTGCTGAGAAAATGCCTAGCCGTTTGCCTACTTATGCCATGTCATCTTCCCGACACTACAGAGCACGGTAACCTCATTTCCAAAATCAAAGACAGAACAAATCTGAACAGCTACTGTTCCTGAGGCAAACAAGTGAGTAAATTCCAAAACATGCCATGGACTCACTGAAGATGAATTTCAGACAATTCTTTTTTTTTCTTTTTTTTTGAGATGGAGTCTCGCTTTGTTGCCCAGGCTGGAGTGCAGTGGCGCGATCTCGGCTCACTGCAAGCTCCGCCTCCCGGGTTCACGCCATTCTCCTGCCTCAGCCTCCGGAGTGGCTGGGACTACAGGCGCCCACCACCACTCCCGGCTAATTTTTTTGTTTTTTTTAGGAGAGATGGGGTTTCACCATGTTAGCCAGGATGGTCTCGATCTCCTGACATTGTTATCTGCCCGCCTCGGCCTCCCAAAGTGCTGGGAGTACAGGCGTGAGGCCCCGCGCCCGGCCGGATTTTAGACAATTCTACATCGTCTGTTGAATCTGTCGTCTGTTGAATCAGCTTTCTATTAACCACACACTATAGAAGTGAAACCAACCTGTACTACCAAGAGTGTATTAATTTTGCATGCATTTCCTAGTAAACAATGTAGACAGTATTAATTTTTATGTTGCCAAGGTAATAGTTTTGTCCTTCAACTCATCTGCCAAATTTTGCCTCACCTGGCTCACTCAGAAGGAACAGAATTGACAGTATTAACTAGTCTCAGTTATCTCCACTGACAGAAAAAAACGTCTATTTTCTACACGGACTGTGAGAATCAGCATTTTCTGTTATTAACTTAGATTTTTTTCTTGCCATTTCTCTTTATGATCCCAATGTATTGATGTATTTCTAACACTACAACAAGATTTGTGTCACTCAACTGCATGTGTTGTAATCATTGTCTTTTAACCATTTATCTCCATGAAACTGATGTCATTGAAAGATAGAAAAGAGAAACAAAAAGCATAGAAGGGAGAGAGAGAGGGAGGAAGATTTTAGTCATGATACAATGCCAATGTAAGGGCTCCTTTTAAGAAAGATTTTAAAAAATTTCTTCATCAAAATTTCCATTGCCTCCTTGAATGAAATGTGAAGGATTGCAAATTCCTTTAAAACTTGGTTTTGGCATGACTCTGGATTTCCTTCATTAGCCAGCTATGCAGAATTCATTTTCCAATGCTCTATTAAAAATAAAAGGCCTGGCACGGTGGCTCACGCTTGTAATCCCAGAACTTTGGGAGGCTGAGGTGGGTGGGTCACAAGGTCAGGAGATCGAGACCATCCTGGCTAACACTGTGAAACCCCGTCTCTACTAAAAATACAAAAAATTAGCCGGGTGTGGTGGCAGGCACCTGTAGCCCCAGCTACTTGGGAGGCTGAGGCAGGAGAAAGGTGTGAACCCAGGAGGCGGAGATTGCAGTGAGTCGAGATCGCACCACTGCACTCCAGCCTGGGCAACAGAGCAAGACTCCATCTCAAAAAAAAAAAAAAAAAAAGAAAGAAAGAAAATAAAATAAAAATTAAAAAGTGGAGATTCCCTTAATGTTTCCCAGGCTATTAAAGCTTTCCTTCCAAAAGGAGCTCATTCTGATCCCATTTAGTACAACACCCTCGTGTATGCCAGATGGCACAGGCATCATAGCTTCACAAACATTCTGATTCTCACCTTTAAAATGAAATTCCCTTAATCTACCTTTCTTTACATAAACAACAAAATTGTAGACAAAGATATGCCAAATTAAAAGCCTCTTTTGCTAAATATTCTAGAAATAATTTGAGAAAAATGGGCACAATTTGAGACCTTAGTTGTCTTGGAAAGCGGGTAGGTGGGTATTTGACTATGATTCAGGTTGCCATTTCTCCTGTTAACTATTTAAATGTGTGACCTTAAAAGAAAATCATTCAGTCTTGTTGAGACTAATCAATGTCTCATCCAAAAAAAATGAACTTAAAATTTCTCCTATGTGTCTTATAGCTCAAAAATGTTCAATTCTGTTTCAAGCCATTCTAACATTTGGTTTATAAATAGGTATTACATCGTCAAGGTTTACTGCAGGCCTCTGTGATCTGTATTTCAATTTCATTCCTTTTTAGGCTAGATGTAATTTTGGGATTTTAAAAATGGAATTATATGTTGTTATGGGTTGAACTGTGTTTTTCCCGAAAATATATGCAAATGTCCTAACCCCCAATACTTTAGAATGTGACCTTATATAGAAAGAGTCTTTACAGAGGTTATCTAGTTAAAATGGAGTCATTAGGGTGGGTACTAATCCAATATTACTAGTGTTCTTATAAAAAGGGGAAAATTGAACACAAGAGGAACATGCACAGAGGGAAGATGATATGCAGACACTATATGGAAGACTGGGCTGACACATCTGTAAACTCAGAAATACCAGTGATTTCCAACAAACCACCAGAACCTGGGAGAGATGAAAGAGACATGGACAGCCTCCCTCATATCCTTCTGGAGGAAACTACCTTGACTACATCTTCTTTTCAGACTTCTAGCTTCCCCAACTGTGACACAATAACTGTTAGTTGTTTTAAGCCACCCAGTTTGTGGTACCTTGGAGAGTAGCTCCTACAAATGAATACATTGTTATAGACTAAAAAGTGCATAAATCATAAGTGTACAATTTTTATAATCTTTCAATATGGACTGAGTCATGTGACTACCATAAACAAGAGCCCCTCAGAAGCCTCTTTCATGCCTCATTAATTTTCTTCTACCGAATATAACACTCTTCTGACTTCCTCTACAATAGATTCATTTTTCCTGAGGAAATTTATATGAATGCAGGCATATTTGTGACACCACAGATGTAGCAGCAGTTCTTTAACTGCTGTATTTTATTCCACTCTATCAATGATCCATAAAATATTTTTACATTCTGCTCTTGGTGGACAATTGAACTGTTTTGAGTGTCTGCATATAAAAATAATATTGTAATGAAAGTCTTTTGGTGTAAAAAATTCCCAGTCGTATCTGTTGGGTATATACTTAAATGTGGAATGGTTGGGTCATAAATAGGTATCTGTAACACCAAACTGTGTTTTATTAATCTACTTATTTTTCTTTTAAATACTAATGTATAATTTACACATAACAGAATGTACAGATCTTAAGTATACACCTTATTGAATTTTCACATAGCTTCACACACGTGGAACAACTCAGATAAAAAATATCTTACAGGCCGGGCGTGGTGGCTCATGCCTGTAATTCCAGCACTTTGGGAGGCCGAGGCGGGTGGATCACCTGAGTTTAGAAGTTCAAGACCAGCTTGGCCAATGTGATGAAACCCCGTCTCTACTAAAAATGCAAAAATTAGCTGGGTGTGGTGGCGGGCACCTGTAATCCCAGCTACTCGGGAGGCTGAGATAGAAGAATTACTTGAACCCAGGAGACGGAGGTTGCAGTGAGCTGAGATTGCGCCACTGCACTCCAGCCTGGGTGACAAGAGAGAGACTCCATCTCAAAAAAAAAAAAAAAATCTTACAAATACCCCATAAACCCTTTTCTTGCCATCTCAGTCAATAACCACAACCCAAAAAAAGATAACTCCTATACTGACCTCTATTTATATAGATTCATTCCATTAATGAATTAATGTTAATAGGCTGTTAATGAGCTTCATAAAAATAGTATCATGCAGTATATATGCTCCTGCGTATGGCTGATTTTATTCAACATTAGGTTTTAAACATTTATGAGATTCTTGTATATACCTATAGTTCATACCTTATAATTTTAATAGGGGTATTCCATTTTATGAATATATAACTTTTTGTGTTATTGGATGATTCATCTGTTTCTAATTTTGGGCTACTATAAATAATGCTAATTGAATATCTTATACATATCTTTTGTTAGACTGAAGTACTCATTGATCTTGAGTATATATACCCAGGAGTGGAATTGCTGGGTCAAACGGTACACAAACATTTAACTGTAGTAGATATTGGCAAAAGAATTTTCAAGATGGTTGTTCAGATTTACATTTACACAACAGTCTATAAGAGTGGTAGTTATTCCACATCTTCTGAAACAATCTTCTATATTAAAATTCTGGATTTAATCTTTAAAATCCTGGATTTAATATTTTTATATTTGTACTATCTTTTTTTAATTCTTATTTCCTTTTTTTGGCTTTTATTTTATTTTATTTATTTATTTATTTGAGACAGAGTCTCACTCTGTTGCCCCCGCTGGAGTGCAGTGGTGCCATCTCAGCTCACTGCAGCCTCTGCCTCTTGGGTTCAAGTGATTCTCCTGCCTCAGCCTCCTGAGTAGCTGAGATTACAGGCATGTGCCACCACGCCTGGCTAATTTTTGTATTTTTAGTAGAGATGGGGTTTCACCATGTTGGTCAGGCTGCTCTGGAACTCTGACCTTGTGATCCACCCGCCTCAGACTCCCAAAGTGCTGGGATTACAGTCAGGAGCCACTTCACCCAGCCTTTTTCCCATTTTTAGAATAATTATTTATTTTTCATTTTATTAAAATACTTGTAATTCCTTTTTAGTACTTTAGTTACCCTACAAAATATAATATTTATTCTAGACTATTGTGGACTATCTTAAGTACCTTGGTTATCCTAGAAGATATAATATTTATTCTCGACTATTGTGGACTACTATTTCTGAAGTATGTTCGTACTTTTTCCACTTCTCCAACAATATAAGGACCTTAGAACAGTTCAACACTATTTAGCTACTCCCACTCTTTGTCATATATTTTATTCAACATTTAAACTTTGTAAAAGACAAGTTAATTATATTTATCCTTACTTCTCAGGTTTATTTTCATGGTGAATGTTCCTTATAAATTACTTTTCTTTAATATCTTTCAGATTTTTGTATCAATGATTACTGGCTTCCTACAAAAAAATTAAAGTGTTCTTTTTTTTGTATTATTTCCTGAAAATACTTGTGTAAGACTAGTCCAATTAGTTCCTTAAGTTTTGGTAAGGAGTCACCAGGTAATCCACATGTGATTGGAATTTTGTGTGTGTGTGTGTAAAATGTGTTAATCATAAATATAGTTTCTATAATACATACAGAACTTACTCAGATCTTTAGAACTTCTTGTGCCAATATTTTAAGGCTTTTATTTCAGTTAATTTCATTGCTTCCTCTAATTGTATGCTTCTCTCTGGGATAATTTTTTTCTTAGCTGAAGAACTTTCCTTAGTATTTCTGTAGTTCAGTTCTCCTAGGCAAACATTCTCTCAACAATTACTTGTCTGAATATATTTTACTGCGCTTCACTTTTATGTGTTTTTTCACTGGTTATTACATTTTAGACTGGCAAATTTGCCCCTCAGCATGTTAAAATGCCATTTCATTGTCTCCAGCCTCTATTGTTTTTGTTGGAATACTTATTTTTGCTCTTTTACTTACTTTTGAGACTTTCGTTTTGGTTCAGCAGCTTATAATCTGGATAGGTAAAGTTTTATTTGTATTATGTTTCTTAGGTTTTGTTAAGTTTCTTGCAAGTAGGTTGATATTCTTTATCAATTTTACAAAATTTTTGACCAACAGCTCTTCCAATATTGCTTCTTCTCCATTCTCTCTCACTTGTCTTTATGTCCAATTCAGTTATAGTAGATGTTTTGACTGTGCCTCATGTCTTTTTTGTTCTGCTTTTTTAAATCTCATCAGTTGAGATTATTTCTATAGATCAATTTATATTTCTATGAATCTCTTTTCAGGTTGTTTTACTACATTTATTCTAAAGTAAACCTATTCAGTGACATAAATTCAATTATTATGTTTCTGTTTTAGAATATCTGTGCGACTTTTTATAGATATTTAAATCTTTGCTGCAATCTCCATCATTTCATCCAGTTTGTCTACTTTTATTATATTAGCAATGGTCATTCAAAATTTGTCTGCTAAATTCTGAACTGTGAATCAGTGGAGCTGTGCTTATTGTGCACTTGTGTTTTGATTAATAAAATTTTTGCCACTTCACATATCTAGACATTTTTTGTATCATGCTGGACATTGTGTATACAAGAATAATAAAGTATTCTGATAATAATAGTTTTAGAATGTATTCCCACTTTTCTCTATTAAGCAGATAGTATTGGGAGAAAGTCATTACCAATATAATCAGATATTGGAGCAGTCAGGATTCAGTTTTAGTTTCAGTAAGACCGGCATCTTTGGCTTATCTCTGTTTCTGAAGTATGTTCCTTTTGAGCTTTTGATTGAGAGCTGGTTGGAACTACTCATTAGTCTCAAAAAATGCTGTTGGAGATTAAATTTTAATTTCAGGGGTATTGGGCCTAGCCCTTTACCAATGCACCCTATTCAGATTCAAAATCTTAGAAATGTGTTGAACAAGGGAGTTAGCCATGCTTTTGAGGCAGGCTGTCTTCTTTGCAATGAGTTTGTCTCCCAGTTGCTGTGATACTCTTGAAGATTTTATTCTGTCTTTTGAAATCTTCTGGAATAACCCATCATTCTTGCATATAACACAATAATGCAATCAATATGCCTCAGGGAAAATATATTTTGTGTGCCACTGCTTATTTTACCCCTAATCTACATCTGGGCCAGGCCCAATCCTCAGCCTTCACCCATAATTATAAAAGACACTCAGAGAAACGGTCAGTTCACGTTGGAAGCTTCACTAATCTATACATTTTTGTGGACCTATTTTGACCTATGCAACTTTCTTGGCATTCACTTTAAGTGCTTTATGCCTAATCAAATGGCCTTTCTTCAATATTTTTTCCAAAGCATCTCAATATTTATAAAATTATACATCACATGCAGTTTTTAAAGAACTAAAGAGATCCTTCAAACGTACATATAGAATAAAAAGTCATGTTATCTTTGTTTGCATGCTCATCTTGGGAAGGAATATACTACTCAAGATTACTTTTTTTTTTTTTTTGAGATGGGGTCTCACTCTGTCACCAGGCTGGAGTGCAGTGGCACGATCTCAGCTCACTGCAACCTCTGCCTCCTGGGTTCAAGAGATTCACCTGCCTCAGCCTCTTGAGTAGCTGGGATTACAGGCACATGCCACCGCATCCAACTAATTTTGTATTTTTAGTAGAGATGGGGTTTCACCATGTTGGCTAGGAAGGTCTCGATCTCCTGACCTCGTAATCTGCCTGCCTCGGCCTCCCAAAGTGATTGGATTACAGGCATGAACCACTGCGCCAGGATTACTTCTTAAATTAAAAGCATGCTGGAATTGGTTCAACAAGGATTTAAGACGGCTGTTCTAAACAGGTTTTGCTAATGATATTCCGAGTCATCTGACACAGTAATGAAAGTAAAAAGTTCTTGTTGGTATAATAATGATTCTGAGATATTAGTAATGCATATTATTGAGAAGCTGCCCTACAGGTATTTAGAAACCCTGGACAAGGGAGAAGCAGTAGATTTCAACCAACATATTCTGAGGAAGCAGCTTCAAATGTGACAGCATATCTTGTGTTTAGGTCAGTTGGTCTAAGGTAACCCATGTGTAAATCATAAAGCTTTAGAGATGGTCTTGGGGAGAAATGTGTAATAACATAGGTGTCAGGAAAACTACTATGAACCACTCTGTATAAAAGGTTCTGGGAGAGTAATTTACTTTGGCCTGTAAGGCTCAGGTTAACAGAGGGAAGAACAGCAAACAAACCCTGAGAACCATATAGGAGTGAATGACAGACAGGGATACTAGCATCTATTATCAAAGGACCCAGAGGAAATGGGAAAGAATAGAGAAGAGCTGAGTAAGTCAGTGTTCAGTAGGTTTTAAAAGAAGGTAACTATCAAAGGAGAGGAATATTGATCTCACAAACATCCTTTCACCTGGAGAGTAAAGATGGCATCAGAAGGAGCACAGGCAAATGGAAATCTTGGTCCCTCTAGCATTGTCTTATTTCTTCACAAAGTAAAATTTTGTTGAAGACTCAGATCAGCCCAATAATTTCCTGGCCTGGTGTAAATTGTGAAAGATAATATTTCGCAGTGTTCTATGGGTGTATTTGTGCTTTTTTCTTTAAAAATACAAAAAAAAGTTTTTAATTTTCACATGAGTAATTCATCATCATTATAAAATTTAAGCTAATATAGAAAACTTTGTGATTAAATAAAAACTTTACACATTTCAATGCTAAACATCCCTCATAGCGCTTTTATCACTGTTTACCCACCATTTGTTCATGTCCCTGCACCAGGCATGTGCCCTTAGACAGTTGAAACCTACTTAGATGTATCTGCTATTCTAGACCTATATCTGGTGTTTAGATGCTTAGTTCGGCTCTTCTAATTCAAGGAATATTAATCTTTAATGCATTGAATCCTGAGTACCATTATGTAAGTTTCTGCTTCTTGAACCCTATTTAGGAGACCCCTATTTAGTTCTATCAGGAGAGAATTTAAACAACAAAAGGAACCTGGTGATGTTTTTAAATCATTGATTTTTTTAAACCCCATATAATTTCAATTCATACTAAAAAAGTTAATATTCTAATTTATACATTAAGTACCAGTATCTTTTGATACATATATACAAGAGGCAGCATGAAAACCAGTGTTTACTTTTGGTGCAAACTGGCTTCCTTTTAGGGCTGCTCTCACCTGCTTTCACTCATGCGTTCATCCAAGTGTTCGGTATCATACTGATTTTTAGCTGTTCCCTCCAGCTTTCCTAGAAGTATGCAATCACCGCTCCCTTCCATTATAATTCTTTCTCAATCAATACTACTTTTCCTTCTGAGTAACTTATCCTTTCTAACCATTAGGAAAAAAATACGATGAGCTGATTAAACCACTTAAGAGTTGAGTGGAAAGGCTCATTCCTCCAAAATTGCACTTAAATATTAATGGAGGAGACTGTGAATTCACAGCCATCTAAGCACCACGACGGCCTCCTCTTCTATATTGTACCCTGCATTTAAGCAGTTTTCATCACATACACACAAATGCACACAGATGCATACCCACACGCACACTCCAACTTTTCCTTTCCATTTCTATTGTTAGTATCCTACTTGTTTAAGGCAGTAACACCCCATATGTTTTAATGAGTTTTTTTTCTTTCTCTCTACTCAAATCCATTTTATGATGTAGACCAGGGATTGAGAAGCATTTCCTGTCCAGGGACAGATAGTAAATATTTTTGGCTTTGCAGGTGGCACAGTCTCTGTCAAAGCCATAAGCATTATGTAATGAATGAGGATGGCTATATTCCAATAAAACTTTGTTTACATGAATGAGCTGCAGACTAGATTTGGCCCATCGGCAGTAGTTTGTTGAGGCTGGATCTACATAAACCCTACTGATTGCAGATTTTCTCACATTACTTATTACTTAAAAATAAAATCAATCATCTCATTTCTTCAACAAACTTAAATAATTTGTCCTAAGTGCAAGACATCTATTTAATTGTCCTGTGATTTCACTACAGAATAAGATGTTAAATTTAGGCTGACAATTGAGACACATTTTCCCATTGTCTTTTTCATATGCTTGCAATCTAGTGAAAATAAACTATTGACTTCTTTATATGTCTAATGAAATATTTTGATTCCTTTCTAATGTTAATCTCTATATGTTACTATCCAAAGTCCAACTCACATATACCTTTCCTCAAATGCTAATTGGATGAATTTCTCCATTAGGAAAAATTTCACAACATTCTACTTTGCACTATACCATTTTGAGGGCATCACCATTTTGAGGGTTCATCTCGGTGTCTAGTACAGATAACATAATGTCTTACACATCACAGCTGCTCAGGAAGTAATTGTTAATGCTTAAATAAAACAACTCTGCCAATGGTTTTCCTACTGACTTGAACTAAAAATCTTGTTCATTTACCGCTTCTCCCTCTCCTTTTCTCCCTTTCCCCCTGCCTTTCTCTCTCCCATCTCTCTATCCTCCTCTCACCCCCATCATTGGTAGGTCCTATAAAATCTTACTTTATAGAATCTCACATTTATCTTTTACATCATTCACACTGCTACCATCCAAATTCAGATCTTTCATACCTCTTCATTGGACTATTAAAATAGTCGAATTCCTTTCTTTCATTATCTCCATGCGAAACCATCTTTATTATTTATCTATTTATATGTAACATATCACCCCCAAACTTAGCATTTTAAAACACATATTATTTCAGTTTTTGTTGGTGGGAATCCACATGTGGATTAGCTGTGGCCTCTGACTCTCACTCTTTTAAAAGTCTGCAGTCACCTTAAGGCTGGACAGGGAATAATGTATTTGCAGACTCACTCACATAGTTGTTGGCTTTAGTTTTATGCCAGGTGTTGTGCTGTAAACTCCCTTGGTTCCTTGTCACGTGGGCCTCTCCACAAAGCATCACACAACATGGTAACTCTTTATCAAAGCAAGCAAGCGAGAGTGCAAGAGGGAATGCCAGCAAGAGTTGGGGATGGCTAGCAAGGGGCAAGACGTAGTTCCTTGTTGCCTAACCAAGGAAGTAACACAGCATTACTTTTGTTGAATTCTGTTTCTTAGCAGCAAGGCACCAGGTCTAGCTCATACTCAAGAAGGGGAGATAATACAAGATATCGGGAGGTGGAATCAGAAACATGGGAGCTGTGTCAGAAGCCACCCATCCCACCATTCCAGATAGTTATCACTTTCTTCTATCATGTTATTTTTCTCTCCTTAGAACACTTAAATGACCTAGAGTAGTGGTCTCTACAGTTTTTTTTTATCCTGCTCTTCACTCTCTTCATTATCACCAAACTCACACACAACTCGTGCATGCGGTAGATGCTCTGTGCGTAAGTCTGACTCTTCAGAATCCATGTTATTGACATGTGGGTGACTATTTTTATCCGTGAGCCATTCAATTTCCACTTTCCTCATTCTCAATGGTCAAAAGTGTTGATTGCTTTCTACTCTCTACTTATTGTCACCTGGCTTCTGTAACAATGTTCCTGCCTATACTTTTTTCCTTTTTGCAATGTCATTTTCTGCTTTCTTGTGTAATTTCAAGTAAAAAGAACTTTTTTAAAACAGTTTCTACTATGGGGTCCTCCTGAACAGTGTGACTTCTCTGCCGGAAACAGTTGTAACATCCAGCTCTTTTCAGTAATTTTTCCTAGTTGGAACTCAAAGAGCAACACAAGAGAACTAATTTTTTTTTCATTCTGTCCAGAGTAAGATGGGAGGGCTGATAATTCTGGAAAACTATTGCAGGGATTGCTAAGATTTTATTGCATGAATACGTCTGTCTTTCTTCGGATGCCTTTTTTTTTTTTAAAGCACAAAGTTAACTGTAATAAGGATGGTTATTTATATTGTTTATTTATATATACCTTTGAGATTTCAATTTTGTTAAATGAATATTTATTAAGTCCTTATGCACTAGAAAACAGAGAAACAAAACTGAAAACAAAAACCTAAATTGCGAGGATTTTTCAGTACTACTGTAACTATATGTAAACTCAAAGCAGTTTTTTTGTGTTCAGTGGCGCTCTGAAATCCTCTTCTGGATACCTTGCCAAGTCCAGTATTGTGGAAGATGGCGTTATGGTCCAGATCACTGCAGAGAACATGGATTCCTTGAGGCAGGCACTGCTAGAGATGAGGGACTTCACCATCACCTGTGGGAAGGCAGACGCGAGGAACCCCAGGAGCACATCCACATCCAGTGAGTGGATGATGACAAAAACGTTAGCAAGGGTGTCCTAAGTCCTATAGATGGGAAGTAAATGGAGACTGTAACAAATGTGAAGATATTCCATGGATCAGAATATAAAGCAAATGGAAAAGTCATCAGATGGACAGAGGTGTTTTTCCTAGAAAACGGTTCCCAGGATCTCCTAGAAATCCTAGTGCTGGGATTACAAGAAAACGGTTACCAGCACAATTGCCTCGGTGATCCTACAGATCACAGTAGATCGAGCATGTTGCCAAGGCTTTTTGCCTTGCTCCTGAAGCTTCTGAAGGAAGATGGAATGACCAAACTGGGACTACGTGTGACACTTGCCTCAGATCAGGTTGGCTATCAAGCAGGGAGCCATGGCCAGCCCCCTTCCTCACAGTACATGAATGATTTGGACAGAGCCTTGGTGCCCGTGATCCATGGAGGGGCCTGCCAGCTCAGTGAGGGCCCTGTCGTCTTGGAACTCATTTTTTATATTCTGGAAGCCAGGCGCGGTGCCTCATGCCTATAATCCCAGCACTCTGGGAGGCTGACGCGGGTGGATCACAAGGTCAGGAGATGGAGACCATCCTGACTAACACGGTGAAATCCCGTCTCTACTAAAAAATACAAAAAATTAGTTGGGCGTGGGGGCGGGCGCCTGCAGTCTCAGCTACTCGGGAGGCAGAGGCAGGAGAATGGCGCGAACCCGGGAGGTGGAGCTTGCAGTGAGCCGAGATTGCGCCACTGCACTCCAGCCTGGGCGACTGAGCAAGACACCGTCAAAAAAAAAAAAAAAAAAAGTTAGATTAAGCTTTTGTTAACACTATTAAATGGGGCGGGGGAAGGGTGGGAGTGGGGGTTTGGGGGATGGGTGGGAAAGGTGGTTTCGGGGACAGATGTTTCATAATTCTAAGTCTTCTATGCATTGTCCACCAAGAAGATCTGGGCAGCTTCTCTTCCTGCACAACAGTTATGCTATCCTTACAGCTAATCCCCTTCTGTTACTGTTTAGACAGTAATTCCGCTCCTCTCTCAAGATTTACTTACGGTCATGTGCTCCGAAATGCTCAAATGGGCACAACCATCACCAAGGGTGGGATGGGAGAGCAGAGGGGAAATAAAATATGAAGCATCAGTTAAAAATAATAATACTAATAATTTGAAAAATGTTTAATGAAGACATAACTTTGTAGAAAAAGGTACACCTAAGTAAGGTTATTCAAAATTAAGAATATATTTGGTAATATATGCTTTGAATTAATTTTTGATGTTTCTTATATATATATTTAAAAAGCAAATGTATGAATTTTAATCATTTTTTATTCATAGGAAATGTATAGCGGTTCATAAATTTTGTCACTATACTTCTCTCACCTTATATACAGTTTTGTCCCCTTGTTTACAATCTAACTGAGCTGCAAAGGTGTAACCATTAACCAGTCAAAGTGAACATTAAAAGGTCAGTGCATTATATATTTTAGCTGCTTCCCAAAAAAATGTGTAAGGCATTCAAATTTTGGCACATTTTTGCAAGTCCAAACTTGTAAAATAAATCTGTGATGACATAAATGAGACTCTGGCTCCCTGTAAAATTTGTAAAAAACATGAGAAGAAAGTTCAATTCCCTGTCTTTCCCTTTTTATTATATTTTAAAGTCAGTCTCCAAAATTCTAGTAAGTTGATATAGGAAGTACTCCAGTTATCAATGCCATAACAATCTTATAAATATTTCCCAGGCTGCAAGTTTCAAAATAAGAACTTCCTTCCTATTTACAAATTAGCACATGGACATACTTTGGAATTATTTGTGGTTATGAAATAACTTTTTATTTTTGCAAATATTTGTATCAATAACTTCTTTCCTGCCTCAGCCTCCCAAAGTAACTGGAATTACAGGTGCCCACCACCAAAACCAAAGTGTGTTTATTTATTTATTTATTTATTTTTATGTAGAGACAGGGTTTCTACATGTTGGCCAGGCTGGTCTCAAACTCCTGACCTCAGGTGATCCCGTCTTTCTCGGTCTCCCAAAGTGCTAGGATTACAAGCATGAGCCACCCCACCCAGCCAGTGTCAATAACTTCTATCATGACAATTATCTATTTTGGCCATCAGTTATTTGTAAATAAGTGATAAGACATTTTGCCCTCATATCTATTTGTGATCAAAGGAAAACCAGTATCAAAGAATATTTATTTTCTGCATGATCAATGTGATTGGAATATATATAGTGTCTATATTCTTTGTGTTATTAGTGTGAAAAATAATAAGCAAATTGTGTGTTTTAAATCATTTGTAAAAATTGTTTTTGTTGCCCATATATTTTAACCATCCTGAAGAGAAGGCTAAAAAAGATTTTTGCCTCTTTTTTTTTTGAAATGGAGTCTCGCTCTGTCACCCAGGATGGAGCGCAGTAGCGCAATCTCGGATCACTGCAGCTCCGCCTCCCAGGTTCACGCCATTCTCCTGCCTCAGCCTCCTGAGTAGCTGGGACTACAGGTGCCCGCTGCCAGGCTAATTTTTTTGTATTTTTAGTAGAGGCGGGGTTTCACTGTGTTAGCCAGGATGGTCTCGATCTCCTGACCTCGTGATCCACCCTCCTCGGCCTCCCAAAGCACTGGGATTACAGGCGTTAGGCCACCGCGCCCGGCCAGGTTTTTGCCTTTTTAAGAACGAATGTAAGGAATAAAATTAGATGGCTAAAAATGTGGGGGTGGGGAGGGGAAGACTGGCCTATTGATTAGGAGAAGGCCAGGAGTAAAGTCTGCCGGTAACGTTAAAGATATGAAACCATAACCATTATTACACAATTTTATCCACTGCATAACAGCAATGGATGCTGTTTCTGCGCTGAATGGAAGGTGAGGTCATAGCAAGAAAACTGCCTACAAGGCCTCGTTTACAGGGAAGTTTGGAGAAGCTGGAGAAACTCTGAGAAAAAGCATATATGATGGTTGGAATTAAACCATCTACAGAAAGTATGTTCTAAGGTGTTAGGATAAGCACCTAATTAAGCGCCAGCAGGCTGAAGCAAGCAGAGGCATAACTGGAGCTACGTGTTCACACTGCGCTGTGACTGAGAAGAAGCTGAAGGCAGTATCTCTTCAGAAGTTTCAGGCATCCGGGCCTTTGAGAGGCCAAGAAGTCTGTGGCTGCTAAAAGCAAAAGGGCTAGCAGATTTTAAAAAATAAATAAATAAATAAATAAAAATAAAAATAAAAAACATTGATTTTTAAAATCTAGAAAACGTCACTGCGAGCGCAAGGTAAATTGTCACTGCAAAGATAAAAGGCACCCTAATTTCCTAAGCTTCCTGTTCTCCACATACAATTTATTTTTTAAGATTTCTGGGCAAAAGTAATTACTGCTTGATCTGCATCTAAAACTATTTTAATTGCTGTATTTCTGTATACCATGTGATAAGTGGAACATTGCTGCTGTCACTGGACGAATGTCACAGAGTCATTAGATATGTGATTTGTTGCAAGTTGCTTCTAGCAAAGGCTGAAGTTTCTTTCTTCTCTGACCTTGATTATGATAACTGAATGAGGTAATTGGATGAAAATATCCTTACTTTCATTTCAACCTTAATTTTTTTCTTTAAAAATGTTATAAGCAAATACATTTGGCACTTTCGTCACCTTTCAGCAATGTTTTCAGGAAATACACACTTTTCACTGGGCCGTTATCCTATTTAAAAGGAGCCATGAATATCTTGCGAATGAGAGAAAAGGAGGTCAGGCACTAAGAAGATGTGATGACCTTTGGAAGTCTGAAAGTGAATAGAATTGTCCTGACAGTCTAGCTAAGGAGAAGAGACCCACCACTCTGAGTACTCACAATGCCAACGTAGTGGCAGTTTTTCCAAAAATCACTATGGGTGATAAGAACTGGGAAGAGAAGCAGAAATCAAGAAGATTGAAAAGTTGCATATGGAAACAGCTATGTGGGTCATACTTCCCCTATCACTTCCGTTGCCTATAGCCTTTGCCCAAAGGATAAAGTCACATAAATATTCTTGAGAACATGATTTGTCCAGAAAAGGCTCAGTGAGACATAGCTGAATGATAGTTAGATTTGACGGGTTAATTTAGCAATTACTTGTGTGACTTCTCATCAAAGAGCAGATGTGAGTTACAGCATCATCATAAATGATGGTGAACAGAGATGCAGACCTGAACCAGAACTTCCACCCAACCCCCACAAACGTGTCTCCCCACCGTGTGACTAAGCCCATTGTCTCTGGAACAACTGGTAGGAAAGTGTGAGTGGGATCATCAAATCAACTACAAGAAAATCGAACAAAGGATTCTGAAGAGTAGAACTGAGGTTACAACAGAAATGTATTCAATAATATGGAAAATAATTATGTCTATTTTTAAAAGGAAGAAATACTAGTTTTACTTGGACATATGTGGTTGAAGGAGAGGGGCTGTGGGCATCTCTATCCTCCTCTTGAATGACAAGGTATCAGTAACTGCTCAACAGAAGAACTAGTGGTCTTTTCAGAAACATTACTGTTGGGATTAAAAAGTATGCTAGTGGATAGGAAATAATATTACCACAATAATTTCAAGATGAATTGAAAAGGCAAACGTTGAAAGCTAAATTTCAAATTCATTTGAATATGAATTGATAGTTACATAATCTGGAGTGAGGCAGAGCCTGCATAGAGCTGGACACCATAAGGGAAAGGACTATAGATTAACTAGATAAAATTTCACATCTCAATTTTCCAAACAAAATTTTATCCTGTTTAGTAAACATCACTTAAACACAATTTTAACATTATAAATATATCTGCACATATACATGTACAAATGTGTTATTTATGTAGAAAGAGTTAGTTAAAACAGATCAACAGCAAAACATGCATTTTTGTACATAAGTGATTAACAAGGGAGGGTAATGTGTTTCTTTTTTCAAAAATAGTCACTAGCCTGGGCATGGGGGCTCACACCTATAATCCTAGCACTTTGGGCAGAAGTGCTTGTCAGCTTGGGCAACATAGTGAGACACCATCTCTACAAAATTTTTTTTTTTAAAAGCCAGGCATGGTGGCACACACCTGTAGT
This sequence comes from Pongo pygmaeus, assembly GCF_028885625.2. Classification (NCBI taxonomy): domain Eukaryota; kingdom Metazoa; phylum Chordata; class Mammalia; order Primates; family Hominidae; genus Pongo; species Pongo pygmaeus. Next base: position 21,460,372 of record NC_072389.2, on the reverse strand, counting down.
CCCAGCTACTCAGGAGGCTGAAGCAGGAGGATTACGTGAGCTGGAGGACCAGGCTGCAGTGATCAGTCATGCCACTGAATTCCAGCCTGGGTGACAGAGACTTCATCTCCAAAAACAAAAAATAGTCATTAAAAAGAAAGGCCCTGCTGCAAAAGAAGAAAGGCAGTGGATTTGTCATAGAGTCTAACTTTTATGAGGAGTTTACTTACTGCTGCTTTTAAAGGGTATCTTACAGGCTGTAAATTAGCAGATGGAATAATGACTTGTACTTCCCTCTTATAAATAATTAAAGCAGCTTATTTTTGTTCAGTGCTTCGACACCTGCATTTACCGTCTGATTAGACAACTTTTCTAGAATCTGCTATCTGCAAACCCTCTTCTGATATGCAGATCTACAACCTGTGAATATACACTCCTGATTATATCATGACCACTCCCAGTGGGCTCTGCTGGTGGCTTGTTTTGTATAAATATAGATCCAGTGCTTTTTCCTCTTTATTCTTTTTACTGAGCACTCTTATACATAGATGGTTGTGCAGAGATACACACTGTCAATACAAAGATTTTCAGAATTTATTGGACAAAATGACACAAAACTAAAAATATCATTTACACATGAAATTCAAAGAAGGCATTATTTTTCCTTACAAAATTGTGGAAAAATTAATTCAGATAGTAACATAGAACTAGTTCTAAAACTAAAACGCTAGTGTGAATGTATATAGGAGATATGGTTTGACTGTGTCTCATCTTGATTTTTAGCTCCCACAATTCCCACATGTTGTGGCAGGGACACAGTGGGAGGTAACTGACTCATGGAGGTGAGTCTTTCTGATGCTGTTCCCATGAGAGTGAATGTCTCATGAGATCGGACGGTTTTATAAAGGGGAATTCCCCTGCACACATGCTCTCTCTTGCCTGCGACCATGTAAGATGTGACTTTGCTCCTCATTCACCTTCTGCTATGATTGGGAGGCCTCCCCAGCCATGTGGAACTGTGAGTCAATTAAACCTCTTTACTTTGTAAATTACCAGTCTTGGGTATGTCTTTATTAGCAGTGTGAGAACAGAGTAATACAATAGGCAAAACGAAGGCGTTTATTTTAAACCTGCTTTAAATTATTTCGTGGTTAAAGTATTTAAAACCTTTTCTATTTTTAGGAAAACAATGAGAAAGCTAAGCACAGGTCTAACTTGTTATTCAACTAAAAATTATTTTAAAAATATTTGAGTATAGACTTCTGGCACCAGCCAAGACAAAGCATGCTCACCAAGGCCTATTTTCCTTCTGATTGAAATTAAAACTCTGGACATAAAAAGCAACTACCAAGAACTCTTAAAAGTAAACAATAACAGATGGATTGAAAGCAAAATCAAAATACCAATAGTGACCTGTAACAGGGGTGGGTTTAATGGCTATTTTTTTTTTCTAACCCAGGTGTGCAAAATTTCTACTCTTTTTAGCTAGAGAACCAAGAATGAAGCCTCTGTAAAATGGAGCATATGTAGAGTGCTGGGAGCAAGCCCCCCAAAATCTGGCCATAAACAAAATCTCTGCAGCACTGTAACATGTTCATAATGGCCCTAACACCCACGCTGGAAGGTTGTGAGTTTACGGGAATGAAGGCAAGGAACACCTGGCCCGCCCGGGGTGGAAAACCGCTTAAAGGCATTCTTAAGCCACACACAATAGCATGAGCGATCTGTGCCTTAAAGACGTGCTCCTGCTGCAGTTAACTAGCCCAACCTATTCCTTTAATTCGGCCCATCCCTTTGTTTCCGTAAGGGATACTTTTAGTTAATTTAATATCTATATAAACAATGCTAATGACTGGCTTGCTGTTAATAAATACGTGGGTAAATCTCTGTTCGGGGCTGAGCTCTGAAGGCTGTGAGAGCCCTGATTTCCCACTTCACACCTCTATATTTCTGTGTGTATGTCTTTAATTCCTCTAGCACCACTAGGTTAGGGTCTCGGCAAAGCGAAATAATTCTTTTGTTTTTCTCTTTCTTCCCCACCCAGCCTTGCCTGGAAGCCAGCTCTGGTTCTGAAGCTGTTGTCATGATACTAGTTGTGTAGTGGCAGCAATGCACAGGCACTGAGAACTTCAAGAGAGACAATCTTTCTCATCATTTCTCTTTAAAGAAAAAAAAAGGGGGTACAGACACTTATGAGAAAAGAAAAACACATGAAGACAAATATAAAAATACAATACTAAGATATCAAATCTAGCAATATTTAAAAACAATACTTTACAAACAAGTGATTTATACCATGAATGCAAGCCTGGTTCAACATTCAAAGCTCAACAGATATAAATTGCAACATTAGGTAGATGAAGAATAAATGTATCATATCAGCAGATGCAGCAAAAGCATTTGACAAAATTCAATAGCTATTCTTTATAAAAACTCTCAGCAAAATGAGAAAAGGGAACTTAACCTGATAGAGGCCATCTACAAAACAAACAAACAAACAAAAAACCAAAACTACCACTAAATTACACTTAATGGTGACTCTCCGACTGATTTAAAAACTGGGTCCAAGGCAAGAAGTCAGCTCTTTTACCACTTATATTCAACTTTATACTGACAGTGCTAGCCAGATCAGTAATGTAGGGAAAAAAATCAGTAACATCCACATCAGAAAGGAAGAATTAAACCTGTTTCTATTTTCAGACAACTTAACAGTCTATGTAAAACTATTCAAAATAACCTATTAAAATGCTCAATATGTGAGTTTAGTAACGTGGTTATACACAAACTCAATAAATAAAATCAATCATATTTCTATCTATTACCAAACATTTGGAAATAGAAACATACAAAAAATTATTTAGAATGACATAAAAATAAAGTGTTTATGTATAATTTTATAAAAATATGTGCACAATTGGTATTTTTTTCCTGAATATAAGCAATTTATTCTGATTATTGATAACATTCACATTCAAACCTATAAATCTGAGAAATCACTATTCCATATGCATAGGAGGCCACAGTCAGTAGTCTAATAGTGCTGCTTACCAGAGTAGAGCAAACTTCTTTCAGAATCAGGGAACAATTCTAGATCACCCATGGTGAGAAATAAGTGCTCTTCTGTTAGGCCAGCGACACATCCGATGGGTCTTGACATCCCACGTATGGGGTGGTGTATGAAACTCTCATGTCTACTTCCCTCCCCAGTTTTAAGAGTCACCGCGTCACATAAAAGCTGCAGCATCAGCCAGGCACGGTGGCTCACACCTGCAATCCCAACACCCTGGGAGGCCAAAGCAGGTGGATCATGAGGTCAGGAGTTCAAGACCAGCTTGGCCAACACGGTGAAACCCAGTCTCTACTAAATATACAAAAATTAGGTGGATGTGGTGGCACGTGCCTGTAATCCCAACTACTTGGGAGGCTGAGGCAGAGAATTGCTTGAACCCGGGAGGTGGAGGTTGCAGCGAGCCAAGATCATGCCACTGCACTCCAGCCTGGGCAACAGAGTGAGACTCCACCTCAAAAAAAAAAAAAAAAAAAAGCCTGGGTGCAGTTGCTCACGCCTGTAATCCCAGCACTTTGGGAGGCCGAGGCAGGTGGATCATGAGGTCAGGAGATTGAGACCACCCTGGCTAACATGGTGAAACCCCGTCTCTACTAAAAAATACAAAAAATTAGCTGTGCATGGTGGCGGGTGCCCGTAGTTCCAGCCACTCGAGAGGCTAAGGCAGGAGAATGGCATGAACCCGGGAGGTGGAGCTTGCAGTGAGCCAAGATTGCACCACTGCACTCCAGCCTGGGCGACAGAGCGAGACTCCATCTCTCAAAAAAAAAAAAAAAAAATGCTGCAGCATCCCACAAAAGGCCCTGCTGATCTTCCGGAATGTTATGTGGCCCAACTACCAGCACCCTGTTAGTGTGCTTTTCAATAGGTCTTAGCCTCACCCACTTTATTCAAGCCTACAGTGGTGGATGCCTTTGTCAAACTTGAGCCTAACAGTCCCACTGGCCAGGGTCCTGCTCGTCGCTGTCCTCCTGAGTCAGCAGACACCCTCTTGATCCTCTGGAGTGCGGCCCTGATTCTCCTCTCAAGATCACTGTTGCATCTGTTGCTGGTTGGTTTGCTGCTGGGTTTTGGGCCAATATCAGGGTGAACTTTCTTCAGTTTGACCCCTTGCCTTATGGCAGCCAGAATGTGCTCACTGACTGAGGCACGGGGAGGACACACCACCAGCACTTCCACCTTCTGGAGAGGAGCTCTGCCGTGCCTCAAGGAGGCCAACGCTTCGTCCATAGATCCTGGACATGGAAAACTTACCAAGGAGTCACGTGGTCTCTCAGCAGGTGATTCGCACACTAGAGGAAGTGGCTGGTCATCTTTCACTGGAGTCCAGAAGCCTAAGTTCTGATGAGTTGCAGCTTGAGAGGATGAGGACAGAGCAGGCAGAGGAGGGGGTGGGGTGGTGGTGGTGGTGGAGGAGGAGGTGGTGGCAGTGACAGTTCCTCACTGGATTTGGAATGTGTTTGATCACCAACTGGAACAAAAAGCTGGACAGGGATATTTCCATGACAGTCGACACTTGGGGCTTATCACTTTACCAGCTTCCGATAGGGGAACACCTCTAGTTTTCCTAGAGGACGGGTGAATCACTGACACCACCTGGGAAGCTGGCAAGCACGTCTGCTGGGAAAGGTCACCTGGCAGGTTTGGAGCCACAGATTCTGAGCCAGAGGTGTTTCAGACAGATTGAGCTAGGCATTTCTGAAAATGAAAAACCATGGTGAGGAATCTGCCACAAGTGCAAACCCTCAAAATGCTGCAACTTTCTAGAAATCTATAAACACATGCGTTTCTATGCACGGATGGTCTAATCCACAAAGTGGCTCCTTCCTGTTTGCACAGCCATCCTCGCTACCGAGTCCATTTCTCATGGGCTAAACGATAAGCATTTATATCCTCTGATCAAGTATTACCTTCTCTGTAGTAAAATGAAGACACAAAAGCATATGTATAGAGGAAAATAGTCATCAATATTAGTATGGAAAATTAGAAATGCTAAAATACAAATAATAGGATACTAGTTGAAAAAATGACAAATCTATTCAAAATATTAAGTAGTCATAAAAAGTCATAAATAGTACAACCCCTGAAACACCTGAAAAAATCAGATGATACAGTCAGTGTTCAATGAAAACCAGATATAAAATAGTATGTATTACAATTAAAAATGAGAAAAGTTCTATGAAAAATGCCAGCACAGTGGACATCTGAGTGGCAGCTATTACAGAGCCTGTGGATATTTATTTTCTCTAACTTTTAGGCTTAGAGTTAATTTCATAATTTAAAAAATGTAAATTGAAAAAGTTCTGGTCTTTCAGGTATTCATTTGATAAAGAAAAACCTAGCCCTACAAAGAGCTAATCTTGAGAGGAGGTCCCTAAAGAAGGCGCTGATTAGCCAATAAAACATAAAATGTAATACTATGAACTCATTAAAATGAACTAGCTCTATACATATTAACATGAATATATCTCAAAAACCTAAGTTAAAGACACTGGCAAAGGATGCATTCAATATGATCCTATTAATGCAAACCTAAAACAAACAAACACACACACACACACACACACACACACACACCATGCAATCCATGATTAACTCAAGGACTATTTCCATTTCCCTCACATTCTGCTCCTTTCAGGACAAATAGCAATGTCATGGCAACAAGCCCCCAAACTTCCCCGATGCAGACACAGCCATGCAGCTGCCGTCCTGCAGCCTTCTGTCAGAGAGCATGCCAGCAGAATTAGAATCCCAGAAACTGGGCCAGAGGGCTAAACTGCAGTGGTCATCCAGCTGATCTCCATCCAACTGATCAGGTCATCCCTGATGTTGGGGTTCCCTGAACCACTCAAGGATGCCCTCTGTGGCATCCCGGCTGCAGCATGTCACTGTGACTCTGAACTATTAAGTTTGCCTTTGTTTTTTTTGCAGAGACGGGGTCTCGCTTTGTTGCCCAGGCTGGTCTCAAACTCCTGGGTTCAAGCAATCTGCCTGCCTCAGCTTCCCAAAGTGCTGGGATTACAGACGTGAGCCACGGTGCCTGGCCAAGTTCTGCCTTATATTACACAGGCAGTCTGTCCACCCACGATAAATTAAATCCTTTACCTCGTGCAGCCCTTCAGATATTCAAAGAACTTCCTTGATCTCAACAGATATCATGTATCACAAGATTTTATTTCTAGTTTTCTCCCTCTCCTACTTCCTCCCTTCTAAATGTGCTCAAACTGGCTATGTCCCCTTCAAGGGTGGCACTTCTTGGTAAACACAGAACTCCCTTATTCTACACAGGATGCTGCTGTCCATACATCCCAAAAGCCCATGAGCTTTCATCACACAGATGGCTCATTAAGCTGAAGGAAATTGAATTCTCAATTTATAGTCGGTAAATTCAATGATATTCTTTAATAAGCCCCTATTTACTTTTTTTTTTTTTTTGAGGCAGAAGAGTCTCACTCTGTTGTTCAGGCTGGAGGGCAGTGGCGCAAGCTTAGCTCACTGCAACCTCTGCCTCCCAGGCTCAAGTGATTCTTGTGCCTTAGCCTCCCAAGTAGCTGGGACTACAGGCATGCACCACCATGCCCGGCTAATTTTTGTATTTTTAGGAGAGCTCGGGTTTCACCATGTTGCCCAGTCTGGTCTCAAATTCATGGTCTCAAGCAATCCGCCTGCCTCAGCCTCTCAAAGTGCTGGAATTATAGGCGTGAGCCACCGTGCCGGACTCCCTATTTACATTATTTAAAAAAACCCATTTACCTTTAGATAAATGTTTGAGGTGATAGATATGCTAATTATCCTGATTTGATCATTCCACATTATATACCTGTATCAAAACATCACACTATACCTCATAAATATGTACAATTATGTGTCAATTAAAAATAAAAGCAAAAAATTATTTTTTGAATCTTCATAGCAGCTTTTTTTAATTAAACAAATTTATCTCTAATAATAAAGTCAAATAGAACAAAAATTACAGACTCAGGATCATTTTGTGGAGGAAATACAAATGTAGGCCTGGAACAGAGGACATAAAAAAATAACATTACCCTCTTAAGTATATACTTTAAAAAAAAAAAGAAAAAAGAAAGTTGTAGATATTAAAAAAAAAAACCACATTTTACTTTTAACTGGGCACTTTCACTACACTTATATCACAATGCTGCCTGGATAACATTTTAAAGAACTGTTTATTACAAATGAGAGGAAATGCCAGCTAAAGTCAAGGGAGTTGAACAGTTTTCAGTTTTCCCTGCCAATCTAAACCACCAGTGCCAGTTAGGACTACTCAGTGAGGAGTGCAGAGCAGGAACCCAAGTGTGTTGTGATGTCAAAAACAGCAGTTATTTTATGTCATGGGTTTTGAATCACTGATATTCTATTTTTGTTGTTGCTTTTTATTGATATACCAGAAATAATGTTATTTTTAAATGTTTCTTGTTCTGAATGACCTGTTCTTAATACTTTATACTTTCCTCTTTAGAGCAGTCTTCATTTATTTCCCCAGAAGTGTAGATGAGGTGATGGTTTATAGAACTTACCTCTTTAAATGCTCTCAATCGTTGGAGTGTTTGACATTCTTGGTTGATCCATTCTTTTTTCTTTTGCTCCTTTTTATCTTGTCTCTTTTCTGTATTTAAACAAATGTATATTTGTAAATTGCTCAACATTACAAAAAATGTCTTGGCATACAATAAAAATGTCTTGACAAAGAAAGAGGCTGTACCCCAACATTACCACCCCAAGGCTGCACCCAGACTGCAGGCCTGGAGGCGAGATGGCTGACAGCTGCAGGTCCAGGGCAATGCAACTCCAGTTTCCACAAGTCTAGGCCTGCATGTCATGCTACACAAACAAAACATTTTCCTTCAGAGGACACTCACCATCTGAATACTGTGATGCTGACGAGAATATCTTATGCTTTCTTCAGCCTGTTGCAATCTGAGCCGATGATTTTCTTTGCACTGATCCTGGTGGAATAATACAAATCACCTACATGGTTTTTAATATTACCCTGGTATAGCATAAAAGGTTAAAAGAAGAAAGCACTGCATTTGGGCATAGGGTAAGGCATTCATTAATATTAGTTCTGGCGCGGCCCAATGGTACTGTCTCCTTCAGAGTCTATGATGAGAGTTGCCTGGCTGCTTATGGAAATAATTTGTTCCCAGCAGAGTGCTTTAAGAGATGAAAACAATCCTCCAACCATGAGAGGACATACAGGCAGCCCCCATTCTTAAATGGGATGTGTCCCAACAATGTTTTAATGTGATTGTTTTAAACACATTTCCCCATAACATTATAAATACTAATTACATTTCCAAGCATACCTACAAACACAGAGCAATCTAAAAAAACCTGAAAAATTGTTATCACTGTTTCACCTGTGCTTAACCACTCACTATACCAATATATAATATGCTATATGTACATAAAATCCTTAATCTATGTAAAAAATAATACAGTAATACTCACAGATAATACTAACATTTATTGAGTAGGTTTTAGCTTCAATGACAAGTACTTTTCATGCCTTATGATACTTTATCTTCACATGAAATTTGTATTATTACCACTATTTTTTTTTTTTTCTTTTGAGACTGAGTTTTGCTCTTGTTGCCCAGGCTGGAGGAGTGCAATGGCGTGATCTTGGCTCACTGCAACCTCCGCCTCCTGGGTTCAAGCGATTCTCTTGCCTCAGCCTCCTGAATAGCTGGGATTACGGGTGCCGTGCCCGGTCTGTCATCGTCTTTTAACAGAGGAGAAAACTGTGAGCCGAAAAGAGATTTAAGTAGTTTGCCTAATGTCACATGGCTACCTAAGTGGCCAGGCTGTGATCTGAACCCAAGTTAAGAGCTCACCTCAACTACCATTCTATGAACCGAGTGCCTTCCAAATTCCAACATTTCCAGAATCAGTGGAAAGAGCTCCTCTAAATGGGGTAAGGGGAGTGATTATATCTTGAGAGTGAAGGTTAATGCTCCAAGTCTGGATAAGAGAAGGCACAGGAGCATTTTATATACATATACATATACATATACATATAACACTGCCAAGGAGGTGGAGGTATCTGTTCATCCACAGCACCATGGGAGTGCCAAAGGAGACTCCTCTTGGGGCTCATGGGTTTTCTGAAATGTGGAGCAAAGGGCAAATGCCTGTAGATCTTCAAATCCTCTGAATAACCGTTCCTAAATTCAGAAGTACAATTCTTAAACACGAACATGCAAAGAATATATTCTTCTAACAAAATTTTTTATTTTTATTTTTTATTAGAGACAGGGTCTTGTTCTATCACCCCAGCTAGAGTGCAGTGGTACAATCACAGCTCACTGAAGCCTCAACCTCCTGGCCTCAAGCGATCCTCCTGCCTCAGCCTCTTGAGTAGCTGGGACTATAGGTGCGCATCACAGAGATGAGGTCTCACTGTGTTGTCCCTGGTCTCGAACTTCTGGCCTTAAGTGATTCTCCCACCGCAACCTCCCAAAGTGCTGGGATTACAGGCATAAGCCACAGCACCTAGACAAGTTTTTTTTAAGTATTCGTATTTACATAGAAGAGTAATCAACATTTTTGTAAGCTACAAAAGTCACAATTTTCACGTTTTCTTAATTCTAACAAGAAAAGTATAGTAGGCTGGGCACAGTGGCTCATGCCTGTAATCCCAGCACTCTGGGAGGCTGAGGCAGGTGGATTGCTTGAGGTCAGGAATTCAAGACAAGTCTGACCAACATGGTGAAACCCCATCTCTACTAAAAATACAAAAATTAGCCAGGCGTGGTGGCAGGCGCCTGTAATCCCAGCTACGCAGGAGGCTAAGGCAGCAGACTCGCTTGAACCTGGGGAGGCAGAGGTTGCAGTGAGCCAAGATTGCACCACTGCACTCCAGCCTGGGAGACAGGGCAAGACTCCGTCTCAAAACAAAAAAAAGGGAGAAAAGTATAGTAAATATGAGTAAATACATATAAAAGTCTGTATAAAAATGATATATAGAAGCTTCCTTTTCTGTCGGAAACAAATTTCTTAGTGTTATCTTTTTATGTATTCATGGATTTTTAAAAATTAAGAAAAAAATCACCAAATACAAGATCTGAGGTGAGCTGAATATTATCTGTAATTGTTTTGTGTACTCAATAATTTACAGTAAAATATATTTAGAATTGTTATAGTTGGTTATTAGAAATAGAGTTTCTACCTATTGTAGTTTTTAAAGTACCCATGGTCCAGGGGCGGTGGCTCACACCTGCAATCCCAGGACTTTGGGAGGCCAAGTGGGCAGATCACTTGAGGTCAGGAGTTCAAGACCAGCCTAGCCAACATGGCGAAACCCCGTCTCTACAAAATATACAAAAATTAGCTGGGCGTGGTGGCACGTGCCTGTAAACCCAGCTACTTGGCAGGCTAACGCATGAGAACCACTTGAACCTAGGAGGCGGAAGTTGTAGTGAGCCAAGATCGTGCCTCCGCACTCCAGCCTGGGTGACAGAGCAAGACTCTGTCTCAAAAAAATAAAAATAAAGTGCCTGTGTATGCAGTGGGCATTCAACAAATAGTTGTTGAATGAATAAATTAAAACCTTGAGATCTGCTAAATGCTTAAAACCCAAAAGAAAAAAATAATATTTTTAAGAAAAATATTTAAAATCATTTTAACTATAGCCATGGATAAGTGCATAAGCACACAAAAAATTAATCACTGTGTGGGTAAAAACCTTATTTCAATACCTCTTTATCCTTCATACAAGAATAAATCTCTGGAAGAGAAAAGAAAAGAAAGCCGCTCTGAGCGTACCTACCTTTCTACTCTGGAGAGAAGCTCTTTTGACACAGATCCTGCCCGTTTTAATAGACTCCAGCTGCTGGCACTGCCTTCTGAGTTCTTTCACTTCTGAATTCTTATCGTCCTACAGCCCCACCACAGTCAATGACTAAGTTCCTCTGGACTTTCACATGGATCATAATAGACAACTTCATCCTGTTTTTCCAAAAACGTATTAATGATTGTTTAAAACATATTTTATTATTTGTAAAACTGCACTGAATTTTTTAAATGTAAGGAAAATAAAGATCACTTGTAATCCCACCACTGAGAATCGCTATTAACATATAAAAAATGTATGTGTATAAATGTAATATACATATACACATGTATATATACATGACTATACACATGTATGTAAGTAGCATGTGCGCATATACCTGTAAGTAGTATATGCATGTATACATACCTGTATAGACATACGTATATACACACACACACACACACATACACATACTACTTACATAGCTACACATATCAATGGAGTTCTAAAAGAACATTTTCCATGGGATGGAAATAGATTTTTAGGCCAGGTGCGGTGGCTCACACCTGTAATCCCAGCACTTTGGGAGGCCAAGGCAGGTGGCACACCTGAGGCCAGAAGTTCAAGACCAGCCTGGCCAACATGGCAAAACCCCGTCTCTACTAAAAATACAAAAACTAATTGGGCACAGTGGCGTGTGCCTATAATCCCAGCTACTCAGGAGGCTGAGGCAGGAGAACAGCATGAACCTGGGAGGCAGAAGTTGCAGTGAGCCGAGATCGTGCCACTGCACTCCAGCCTGGGCAACAGAGCAAGACTCCATCTCCAAAAATAAAAAGAAATTAAAAAAGATAAATTTTAATGGCAGCATAGTATTCTCTAATTTAAGCAATCCATGTTGTTAGGCTGTTCCAATGTTCCATTATTCATTTCACTGTGATGAACATCTCTGTATAAATCTTTGTGTACACTTTTTATCACTTCCTTAGCAGATAAGTATTTAAGGATCTTGATACCCATTGCCACAATGCCCTCCAGAAAGGCAACTTATATTCTATCAGCAATATATTATTAAGATGCCTTAGTGATATTTAATCTTGATTTCATATTGATTTTTTAAAAGTCATGCTTACTGTAACAAATTCAAACCCTCCCGAAGTACATTAAATAAACAGTGAAATTCTATTGCTTCTTCCCCAAACCTTCTGAGTCATTCTCAGAGGAAAAACATTATGAACAATTTGGCATGCATCCTTCCAGATTAACTTCTTTTTTTAATGTAATTTTTTTCCTAAATATGTAAAATGCTTATAACCTGAAACTACTGAAAAAAATTCTGAATACTCAGGATTAAACTAAAAATTCAGGATCTATGTGAAGAAATTTATTAAACTTGGAGGAACTTTAGGAAAAAAGATTTAAATAAATGGAGAGAGACATACCATGTTCTTGGGTAGGAAGATTCAAAATTGCAAAGACCACTATTCTCCCCAAAGTAATCTCTAATTTGAAGCAAAATCACAATCAAAATTCCAACGAGTTTTTGTTTTGAACTTGATTCTGAATTTCATCTGGAAGAATAAAGGAGTGAAAATAGTCAGAAAACTTGTGAAGTAATGGGGGGGTACTTGCCTTACCAGACCCTAAAACGTGCCTCCAAGACAGTCATGAGAACAGCATGGAGCCAGCAGCAGAAGCCACTCACGAACCAATGGAGGAGAACAACTCAGAAACAGACCAAAGTCAATCTAATGTTTAACTGGAGAAATGTTAAACATTTAGGGAAAATGTTTTTAAAATCAGTGATTGGGACTGCTTAACAATTTGAGTGAAAGTTTCAGTTCCTACCACAATCAAAATAAATTCCACCTGGACTAAAGAATTAAATGTTTTAAAAAGTAACATCATAAACATACTAAAAGAAAACATAAGTATATATTGACATAATTTTGGGATAGGAGACTATTGCCAGACATAATACTAAAAGCAAAAGCCATAGGGGAAAAAATCGATAAACACGACTTCATAAAAATTAAATATTTCTGAAAGGCAAGAAAACGCAAATGACAAGGAGAGATTATTTGCAATATATGACAGACAATAGAGGATATTATTCTTAATGTCGAAAGGAAATATTCCAAAGAAAAACGGACAACGACTATGAATAGGCATTTCATAAAATAAGTACAAATGGCTTGTAAACATACAAAATTTTGTTCAATATTCACTCATAATTAAATAAATGAAAATTGGAAAATTGCCATTTTCTCTGTCAAGTAAGCAAAAATGCAAAAGAATGGTATGAGTCTGGGAAACATACACACTCATATTCTGCTGATGGGAGTGTCTTTTTTCTTTTTTTTTTTTGAGACAGAGTCTGCCATCTCAGCTCACTGCAATCTCGACCTCCCAGGTTCAAGCGATTCTCCCGCCTCAGCCTCCCAGGTAGCTGGGATTACAGGCGCCCACCACCACGCCCTGCTAATTTTTGTATTTTTAGTAGAGACAGGGTTTCACCACGTTGGTCAAGCTGGTCTTGAACTCCTGACCTCAAGTGATCTGCCCCCCTCAGCCTCCCAAAGTGCTGAGATTACAGGCGTGAGCCACCACACCCAGCCTGGGAGCGTCATTTTAAATGTACAACCTATCTAGAGGGCCACTACGTAGTATGAAATTTAGAAATCAGAAAATAATACGGAGGTGAGGAAAAATGTATCTCAGATGATTGTTGTATTATTACGTAGCAAAATGTAAAATATATATTGCCCTTGACCCAATAATTTCATCCTTAGATATTTACTCCAAGGAGATAATCTGTCGTATACTCAAAGACATGTGTAAAGGAAAGTTCACTACACTACTGTTCAAAACAGCAGAAATTTGGAAATCACGGTATATCCATATAATGGAATACTATGCAGCCATTAAAATTTTGATACTTTTATTATTTCTGAAATAGAAAGACAATTATTATGTATTAAATGAAAAAGAGACTATTATGCATTGTATGCCTGTGTCAAAATATCTCATGTAACCCATAAATATATATATCTACTATGCGCCCATAAAAATTAAAAAAATTTAAAAAAGATGTTACTGAACTGGTTATGTAGTTTTGGTTAAAAATTTATGCTTTTATATATCAGCATATTTTAAAATCTACAAAGTTATACAGCAAATTATTACCACTAAGTATCTCTCTTTTTTTTTTTCTTTTTTAGACGGAGTCTCGCTCTGTCTTCCAGGCTGGAGTGCGGTGGCACGATCTTGGCTCACTGAAACCTCCGCCTCCCGGGTTCAAGCCATTCTCCTGCCCCAGCCTCCCAAGTAGCTGGGATTACAGGCACGTGCCACCACACGGGACTTTGTATTTTTAGTAGAGACAGGGTTTAGTATTTTTGTATTTTTAGTAGAGACGGGGTTTCACCATGTTGGCCAGACTGGTCTGGAACTCCTGACCTCAAGTGATCTGCCCGCCTAGGCCTCCCAAAGTGCTGGGATTATAGGCGTGAGCCACTGTGCCCAGCCAACCATTAAGCATCTCTAGATGATGGGATTGGGATAATAATAATTTTTCTTTCTTTGTTTTGCTATGTGCTAACAATGAATATATTATTTGAATAATAAACCACTGAAGGAAAACTTTAGGAAATTTTCAGATGTTACAGTTTACAAAAAGTAATTGATAATATGGTCTGTATTTCCTTAAATTTATAAACATTGTAATCTATATACTTAAATATAAACTTTACCTTTTATAAGTCTTTTAAGAGAGTCCAACTGTGTAGTAAGCAGTATTTCTTCATTTTTTAATATCTCAAATTTAACTTCATATAGTTCTAACTGAATTTCATAAAATTGTATTTCTAATTCATCTACAACATTTATATTTTTTTCTTGTTCTGGAAGATCTTCCATCTTATTTTCATAAAAAAAAGAAAAATAAGTTAAAATAAATAGTATATTAAAAACAAACTTTAGAAGCATTCTAGCTATTTTCTATTCCTTGTTCAGTACTAAATATAAAAGAGCAAATAGGAAAGAAACACTTTTTCATTTCATCTAGTGATGCTAATACTTTATCTCATCCTTGAAACACAGAAAAACATTTAGGTTTTGAGAAACATAAATGGCAATGAGGTATTATTATGTATTGCCTATTGGTGTCCCCCCAAAATCATATGTTGACACTCTAACTCCCAATGTGATGTTATTTGGAGGTGAGTCCTTTGGAAGTAATTAGATTCAGATTATGTCAAAAGGATAGCACCCCCATCATGGGATTAGTGCCCTTATTAGAAGAGAAAGACAGGGATCACTTTCTTTCTCTCTAAACATACACACAGAAAAAAGGCTATATGAGCACTCAGTTAAGAAGGCAGCTGTCTACCAGACAGGAAGAGGATCCTCACCGGGCAGTGAATCTGCAGGCACCTTGATGTTGGACTTCCCAGCCTCCAGAACTGTGAGAAATACATGTCCGTTGTTTAAGTCACCCAATCTGTGATATTTAATCTTGTTATAGCAGCCTTAGCCAACTAAGACAGGTGTTTACAGTGTTTTCTGCTTTAAAGTCATAAGATTATAGGAAAAAAGTGTCTATGATCCTTCAGTGAAGTATCTCTTTGATTATTTTAAAGCTGTACTGAAAACATTGCTGGATTGATTTTCAAGTACAGTACCCACTTCAATACTGGGCTCAGTGTTACTATAAAGTGAATCCTACAATATGGTATTTTGAAACATCTTAACCAAAGGAAAACTTTATGTCTAACCTTCCATAGAAGACGGTGTTGGAATAAGTGAAGAAAAGAAGCTCCTTAATGATGCCTGGAAAGAAAAGTGCTATCTAAAAATAAAAGTGTGCTTTACCACATGGTCCCACTTATAAATGGGAGCTAAGTAGTGTGTATACACAGACAGTGTGGAATAATAGACACTGGAGACTCAGAAGAGTAAGTGGGTGGGACGGGGGATGAGAAATATTTAATGGGTACAATTACATTATATAGGTGATGATTACGCTAAAAGTGAAAACTTCACCACTACACAATATATCCATGGAACAAAACTGCACTTGTATCCTTTATTTATACAAAATTTTTAAAACATAAAAGTGGGGCTGGGCGCGGTGGCTCACGCCTGTAATCCCAGCACTTTGGGAGGCCGAGGTGGGCGGATCATGAGGTCAGGAGATCGAGACCATCCTGGCTAACATGGTGAAACCCCGTCTCTGCTAAAAATACAAAAAATTAGCCGGGCATGGTGGCGGGTGCCTGTAGTCCCAGCTATTCGGGAGGCTGAGGCAGGAGAATGGTGTGAACCCGGGAGGCGGAGCTTGCAATGAGCCGAGATTGCACCACTGCAGTCCTGCCTAGGCGAAAGAGCGAGACTCCGTCTCAAAAAATAAATAAAAAATAAAAAAAAATAAAAGTGTATTTTTAAAACAAAGTTATATTTATCTTTGTCTTACCTTTCCCTGAATTTCAGCTCTTTTGTGATTTAAACAACTCTTTCGCTCTCATGAGTTGCAGAGTCTCCTGAGCTAGCATTAGCTTAAGTTTTTCCAACCTGGGAATTGCTGTGGCCCAGGCAGCCTGGCCAAATCTCTTCACATCCTGTTCCATTTCTTTCTGCATTCCTGTTGGATTATAAAGATAAAATATAATTACACCTCATTAAAAAGGGAAACATTGATCATGAACTAATCCTTTTTTTATTGCCTCCATACTACCTACAGAACATCTTTTTTAAAAGAAATTTTGTTTTATTAACTTTTTTATTATTATAAAAATAATACGTGGTCATTAATATAAAATTTTAGGTACTCAATTTTTAAAAGGACAATAAGAAGTCATGATCTCACCTAGTTGAGGCAACTGCTTCTTATATTTTGGCACACTTGCTTCCATATCGTTTCTATGTCTAGCTAGACAGACAGGCTCATATGGATAGTTTGACCAAAAAACCAGGATCATCATTCTGCTTTATATCTTGTTGATTCTGCACAATATATCAGAAACTCTTGCCACTCATAAAAAAAAATCAAGAATCATGCTTAATAGCTATGTAGTTTTCTCTTTCATGAATGTACCATAACTTAACAAACTGACAGACATTAAGTTGTGTCCTACTTGGTGTTTTTATCAAAAATTATTTAAGACTGAAAAAAAGTCCTTCACCCACCCCACAAGCCCCTGCACAGTCTGATCCCTGCCTGTCTTGCCAGCATTTTCCCTCATACCACATTGTCCTGCACTCTCTGCGATCCAGCCCCGCAGGTTTTCTGTAAGCTCCTATTTGCCAACTTCCCTCAAGCCAGGGGACCTTTGCCAGTGCTATTCCTTCTGCCTGGAACACTCCTCACTTTTTCTATTCTCTCAACTTCCATTTACCCTTCAGATATTGGGGCAAGCGCCACTTCTCAGAGGCCTTCAGTGACCACCCTGATCAAGCCCAATTTCTCTCTCACAGACCCTCAGAGCCCCATGTCTCTCTTCTTTGTGCCATTTATTGTCACTGCCATTTTCCATGTGCTTCAGTGAATAGATAATTAAGATTTCTCTCTCTTCACCAGACTGTACAATGTCTCTTAATGCTTGACACTGAAATCTCGCCACTTAGAAAACACAGTGCCTAGTGCGTTAAGAGGGACTCAAATGGTATTTGAATAAAATGACAATCAATTACACGTATCTGCATATAGCATTTTTTAGATTATCACCTGCTAATGCTTTTACTGTCTCCTTAAAATAATTCACTGTGATATCTTGAATAGAGACGACAGCTGCTTCAGCCCATCTGGTCCATTCCTCAGCTTCTTTCTCCAGGGCAACTACCCTTCTAGGACCTAGGTCATCCTCATCCAAGGACTTCTACAGACAGAAGGGAAAATTATCTTAGTAAAAGCTAATAGTTATATAGAACCATTAGGAAATTGAAAGGAAATCGGTCACATGGATTAATTTAACTACACTACTACTCAATTAAATTTTCATTCATTCAGCAGTCCCTTACTGCATATGAATAAGGCTCTAAGCTGAGCACCACCTGGAAGACAAAAGGACACTCTGGGGCATAAAGGGGGGGAAAAAAACCTACTTTCACTTCATATGCCTAGAATAACTTTTTCTAGAGAGGAATGTTGTCAACTTATGCTTCTCTCTATTAATAATAATACACAATTGTTTAAATGAGTCATCTGTGTTGTCAAGCACTCAGCATAGGGCCTGGAACACAGCACTTAAGTGTTAGCTGTTGTTATCATTTCTTTCAGGGATATGTAATATAATCACCTGAAAGACAGTATCTGTATATTCATGCTTATAACATGTACTGGTATTGGACTGAATGTTTGGATCCCCCCAAAATGCGTATGTTGAAGCCTAAATCCCCAGTGTGATGGTATTTGAAGATGGGGCCTTTGGGAGGTAATTAGGTCATGAGGGTGGAACCCTCAAGAATGGGATGAATGCCCTTATAAAAAGAAGAGGAGACACAGGATCTCTCTCTCTGCTCTTCACCATGTGAAGACACAGCAAGACAGTCATCTACAAATTAAAAAACTGGCCATCACAAGACACTGGATCTGCCAGCACCTTGATCTTAGACTAACCAGCCTCCAGAACTGTGAGAAAAAAAGTTTTGTTGTTTATAAGCCCCTAATCTACGGTACTTTATTATAACAGCCTGAACTAAGACATGTACTGCTATGTCATCCAATATGCAATTTTTCTTCTACAAAGCATAAGAAATATGTACAAGTTAGCTGACAAGGAATTACAAATCAAAACCATAATAAGATACCACTTCACACCCACTAGGATGGCTGTAACCAAAGAGACACACAATTACAAGTGTTGGTGATAATGTAGACAAATTGGAACCCTCATTTACTGCTTTTGGGAGTATAAAATGGTGCACCCACTTTGGAAAACCATCTGGCAGTCTTTCAAAAGGTTAAACATTGAGTAATCATAGGACCCAGCAATCCTACTTCTCAGTACGTACACAAGAGCAATGAAAACATATGTCTACACAGAAACTTACAAACATTCAAAGCAGAATTATTCATGATAGCCAGAAAGTGGAAACAACCCAAATGTCCATCAACTGATGAATAAAATGCAATATATTCATACAATGAATATTACTGAGCAATAAAAAGAAATGAAATCCTGATATTTGCTACAACATGGATTAGCCTTGCAAACACTGTGCTGAGTGAAAGGACCACATATTGAATAATGCTGTTGCTATGTCCAGAGCAGGGAAATCCACAGAGACAGAAAGCAGACTGGTGGTTGCCCAGGGTTGGGAGTGACTAATGGGTACAGAGTTTCTTTTGGGGGTGAAAATGTCCTGAGATTACATAGTAATGATCATTGTGCAACTTTCAATATACTAAAAATCACTGAATTGTACATCTTTTTATATATATTTTATATATATACATATATACGTATATATGTATTTTATATATATACATATATACGTATATGTATTTTATATATATACATATATAGTATATGTATTTTATATATATACATATATACGTATATGTATTTTATATATATACATATATACGTATATGTATTTTATATATATACGTATATACGTATATGTATTTTATATATACGTATATACGTATGTATTTTATATATACGTATATACGTATATGTATTTTATATATATACATATATACGTATATGTGTTTTATATATATACATATATACGTATATGTGTTTTATATATATATACGTATATACATAAAATCTGTGAATGGTATCTTAAAACAGCTGTTACTTAAAGAAAGGAAAAATACAGACCGGGTGCGGTGGCTCATGCCTGTAATCCCAGCACTTTGGGAGCCTGAGGCGGGCAGATCACCTGAGGTCAGGAGCTCGAGACCAGCCTGACCAACATGAAGAAACCCCGTCTCTACTAAAAAAATACAAAATCAGCCGGGCCGGGCATGGTGGCACATGCCTGTAATCCCAGCTACTCAGGAGGCTGAGGCAGGATAATCGCTTGAATCCAGGAGGCGGAGGTTGCAGTGAGCTGAGATCATGCCATTGCACTCCAGCCTGGGCAACAAGAGCGAAACTCAATGTCAAAAAAAAATAAAAAAAAAGAAGAAGAAAGCAAAATATATGCAAGAAGTAGACTCTCCAAATAATAGACTTTCAAAATAATGAACAGAACAACTTTATCCACAGGTTAGAGTGGCATGAGTTTCACCTAAATGTGACACTATTTTTATAGTACAATCATCTGGCAGGGGTCATGAGATTATATGTGGAAAGATGGCCCAGTGCAGGGGGCAGAAATCAAGAGATCTCTTAGGTGTCTTCTGATTCCCGTTGTTGAGACCCAAGGCAAGCTATTTAACAACTCTGGACTCTAGATTCATTTGTAACACTGGAATAAGAATGCCTTTTCTGAATGGTGTCACAAAGTTGTTTGATGGCTCAATGAAGCAAGAGCAATAACTGTATTTACTAAAATTTAAGTTACTGAATTACAATCTAGGGTCCTGCTATTTAAATTTTCATCCTATTTTAAGAAATCTGCATGAGTCCTTAGAGGAAAACAGCTGAAGCAAATAAACATCACATCAAAAACAATTCATCAGGCTGGGCGCAGTGGCTCACGCTTGTAATCCCAGCACTTTGGGAGGCTGAGACGGGTGGCTCACTTGAGGTCAGGAGTTCGAGACCAGTCTGGCCGACATGGTGAAACCCCGTCTCTACTAAAAATACAAAAATTAGCAGGGCGTGGTGGTGCACACCTGTAATCCCAGCTACTCAGGAGGCTGAGGCAGAAGAGTCACTTGAACCTGGAGGAGGTTGCAGTGAGCCAAGATTGTGCCACTGCACTCTAACCTGGCTGACAAAAAGAGACCCTATCTCAAAAAAAAAAAAAAAAAAAAATTCATCGCCAGAAAAAACATTTAACTCTTTAAAATTTGTAGGAATCTTAAGCTATCAAGCTGACCTATGTAAATGTCTTCATTTTCTATCAATTTTAAATATAAATTCAATATTTAAACATAAGGGTGAACTAGGCATAGTGGCTTACACCTGTAATGCTACGCTTTGGGAGGCCGAGGTGGGCAGACTGCTTGAGCTCAGGAGTTAGAGACCAGCTTGAGCAACATGGCAAAACCTCATCTCTATCAATAAATAAGTAAATAAACATAAGAGTAAACCCAAACAAAGTACAGAGATCGAACATTAAGTGTAAATAAAGAAATAATATATGACAAATAGTAAATGTGATAAAATAAAAATTAAAAAAAATACCAAAATATCAAGCTTACATAAAGTTGCAACTTCTCGCATAGCCCTAAATGGCCGCAATAAGTACTGGAAGAACACGGTTGCCACGGTAACCAATTCCTGGTACGCTTCATCTTCCTCTTGGTAAACTTTCATTAATGCCACCATGGTGTTGGCTTTTCCGTGTCCTTGAATAACCTAGAGAGCAAATGTGAATAAAGCTCAAGTCAGGACAGTGTAATACATACCCAACAAACAAAACTAAACAAAAGAACCCTTCATGTTCTCAACTTTCAATACATCAATTTAAAATATTGATTAAATATGAAAATGTTATCATCCTCCATCAAAAATGTCCAATAAAACAAGAATTGTTACATAAATTATGATATATCCATGGCAGAATATTATTACTATAGTCATTCAGCACTGTGCTTCTG
This sequence comes from Pongo pygmaeus, assembly GCF_028885625.2. Lineage (NCBI taxonomy): Eukaryota > Metazoa > Chordata > Mammalia > Primates > Hominidae > Pongo > Pongo pygmaeus. The sequence goes on along the minus strand of NC_072389.2, from coordinate 21,438,808 downwards.
AAGATTGTTTAATAATATGGAGACTTTTGGCCAGGCACCGTGGCTCACGCCTGTAATTCCAGCACTTTGGGAGGCCGAGGCGGGTGGATCGCTTGAGGTCAGGACTTCGAGACCAGCCTGACCAACATGGAGAAACCCTGTCTGTACTAAAAATACAAAATTAGTTGGGCGTGGTGGCGCATGCCTGTAATCCCAGCTACTGGGGAGGCTGAGGCAGCAGAATCGCTTGAACCCGGGAGGCGGAGGTTGCGGTGAGCCGAGATAGTGCCATTGCACTCCAGCCTGGGCAACAAGAACGAAACTCCGTTTCAAAAAAAAAAAGAGACTTTTATAATTAAATGGAGAGGCAGAGTACAAAATTTAATCTCAACTATGCACTAAGTATGCAGCGAAAAGGACTCAAAAGAACACTTGAGATTGTGGATATTTTTTCATTTGACTTTTCTGACTGTAAAGGTTTTGTGAGGCTGTATTCCTTTTTAAAAGCTCAGAAGGGCCAGGCGTGGTGGCTCACGCCTGTAACCCCAGCACTTTGGGAGGCCACAGCAGGCGGATCACGAGGTCAGGAGAACGAGACCATCCTGGCTAACACAGTGAAACCCTGTGTATACTAACAATACAAAAAAATAGCCGGGTGTGGTTGCAGGGGCCTGCAGTCCCAGCTACCGGGGAGGCTGAGGCAGGAGAATGGCGTGAACCCAGGGGACGGAGCTTGCAGTGAGCCGAGATGGCACCACTGCACTCCAGCCTGGGCGACAGTGCAAGACTCCGTCTCAAAAAAAAAAAACACACACACACACACACACACACACAAACCTCATAAAACATCACAGAGCTGTCTCCAAGTACTTTAGCATGTTGATTCTCTTAATGCCCCAGGTTAATATTCCCATGAAGTCCTTAGCAGTCAACTCATTTACAGAGCCTCAGCTATGGTTCCAGTCTCTGCTGGTTATTGCTTGTGCTGCAAGGCAGAAAACAAACTGAACAGTGTATGTAATCTAGGTGGACTGATTTGGTTGGAAATTATTTTACTCCCACAAGAGAAATAAAATCAAATAATATAGATGTTTTTCAACCAATACATTCTTAAATTCTTCTATTTCCATCCTTCTGCTTAAGGATAAAGTGATCTACTTTCAGCTGTATTTTTTATCCAGGTAATAATATTATTTTTTTTTTTAAGTGAAAGCCTCACTGAACAATATTAAAACACACACGCAAAAGTAAACTTAAGGCAAGTGATACATTTCAGCCTTATTTCTCAAACTATTCAGAAAAATTCCAGAGTTAAAATATTCAGCTTCATTTTATATATCCTAGCAATGCTAGCAATTGGTCTAATTCTAGAATCAATTGCTTTTCTATTCCAAATATAAAGTAAATATTAAAATTTTATATTTGGACATGTTTTGAATTTTAGCTTCCCCCTCAACCCCTCATTTTTGAGTTCCAGATAAACATGTGAACTACACTAATGTGAACAGCTAGCTCAACAGAATGAACGACATTCATGCTATAGGACCCCAGAGTGAACTGAAATTTGGGAAAACTAACTTTTCTGATAGTAACTACAGTAAAATACATCATATAAATGTTCAATTTTAAGGAGAAACCACCTATCTCTGTGAGAAACCAAGTGTTTAAAAAACAAGTCTGATACAAAATGATACCATTTTTGAAACTCCCCTGTGGGTTCCTCATATCCTAAGGTGAAAATGAAGCTCAAAAGCTGACTGGCCTGAAACTCCCCTGTGGTTTCCTCATATTCTAAAGTGAAATCAACACGTTAAGTGGGTGTGTACACATTTACACATAAAGCTCACAGTACAAAAATGACCCCACTAACAAGCTCCTTTTATAAAACCATTTTAATTTAGAAAGCTTATTCTATATTTAGCTTAGGCTGAATTCTTTTCACCTCCCCTTCCTCAAAAGAATGCACAGAAAAATATCATTCAGGTTAATAAGAGCAGTGAGCTGAGACTCCAGCCTAGCTCTCCTTAGTAAACCGTGAGTGTGGATTTAGAAGGCATATTTTCTCCTAAACCCTTCTATGAACATGTACTTCCCCGTCCCCTTAGGTTCAGTAAGTTTACCACTCAAATAATTCCTCTCTCAAACTACCTCTTTCCAGCTTAAAAGGGCACTAATGCGGTTATTCTAAACTCATGAATAAAGTTCACTTTCTACCGGCTTTCCATTTGACCAAGTCTGTATTACTTAAAACAAAACACCCTATCTCCTAAAAGCCATTTCTTCCTTTAAACCATTTTATCCCACTTGCGACGTCCCCTCATACACAGACTTGGAATTGTTTACATGTAGTCCGTGTTATTCTTTCCTACATGGATGGGTTGTTTTGAGTTTTGCTTGCAGTATTTCTGGCATTTCCCGTTACAACATCCTGCTCTGCCTGCATCTTCAGGGCAAAGGTTGGGGGGCCTAGCCCAGCTCCCAGCTGCAAGTACACTAGGCTCTAACTTCGCTTGTCCTCTCTGCAGGCCCTCCCGGAGCTCCCCCCACCCCCCGGTTTCCCGCAGCGGTCCCGCGCAGGTGAGGGCACCGGGGAACCCTTGGCCTTCTCCGCCCGCCGGCGCCTCCCGTCACCCGTCAGCCAGGGCTCTCGGCGCCGGGGGAGCCTCCCACAGGGTCCCAGGTAACCCAAGCCCGGACTCGCGCCGGCGGCCGGGACTCGCGCCGGCGGCCCGGACTCGCTTACCTGACGCAGCCGCGCGTCCGCCTCGACCCATCACGCGCGCAAGCCCCGCTCCGGGAACTCGCGCGGGCTCTCGCAGTCGGCCGCGCGGCCCTTAGCCGGGAAGAGCGCGTCGCGCACGGTGGCGCCGCCGCAGCCGTGGACCGCCGCGCCCAGGTAGCGCTCCAGCTGCCCGCAAAGCTCTTGCAGCGCCTCCTCGCAGGGGCCCGCGGGCGCCGGCCAGAGCAGCGCCCACAGCCCGAGCCCTAGACCCCAGGCCCCGCCTCGCATGTTCAGCTCCGGCGGCAGCCACAGGAAGCAGCGTTCCAGAGGCGGCCACAGCGCCGCTAGCTGCCGGCGCGCGCCGCGGAACTCCGCGGCCGAGAGCCGGCCGGCCCACCTGGGCGGGGACACGGCGGCCTCGGGCTTGGGCTCGAGCCCCAGCCGGGCCCCCTCGTGCCGCTGCCGCTGCTGCGCGGTTGCGGTCGTGACAAGTCACAGCGGACTTGCCCTCCGCGCCGTTCCAAGCCATCAGGAAGCGCAGCCGGTGCCTCTCGGGATCGGCGAAGAGGCCCTCCCGGACCGGCGCCGAGCCCTCCAGGCTGTCGGGCTGCTCGTCCTCCATGGCCGTAGGCGGCAGCGGCCCTAGGGCTTGGCGGGCGCGGGCCTGACCTCGTCGCACGGCCTGTCAGAGGACAGTCCCAGCTGAAGCATTTTTCGCTCCACAATTGGTGTTTTAACAATATGAATGAAAAAAAAAGAAAACCTCAGCTGTTTTGATAGAAATAACAAACATGCCTAGGAATCATCTTCCTTGAAGGGAGAGGAGGGTCTTGTTGAACTTGAAAAAACTAAATAAAGTTGATACGTAAGGACACCCTTCTCTTTACTCTTACCTATTCTTCTCTTAACAACTTTAATTCATTTCTGACAGTCACCAACTGAAAAACGGTCCAACTTAAAAAAAAAAAAACTGATCATAAAGGTGAGAAAAATTGCGATGTGTTCTGTCCTAATCCAAGATATCTAAACCAATTTTACTGATAGAGAAAATATATTAAGTGAATGATGTAAATACATTAATATAGGTAACTCTTTGAAAGTAAAGTTTGCACATAATATGAAATACAAAGAGAATTACTGTAGTCTCGAAGGAGAAAACCCTTGATGGGGAGTGGTAGTGAAAAAGGTGTATGAGCAAGTCATCTGTTGCACGGTGATGGGAGGAGATTTTTATGCAGGCATTCAATATCAGAGCCAGAGGTTTTAATGATTTTTATTTTTTATCTTGAGAGTTAGAGACTAGAAGATCTAAAATAGGAAATTTTTGGCATATCCATAGATAGAATGGAAACTCTTGGCCAAAAATAACGTGCTCCAAGTCATGAAAAATAGCACACATGCACAATTAACTACGGAGTTACACAAGATGGTGCCTTTTCATTGGATTTTATTTGAACTCTTATTCTCTTTTACGCTTTGTATCCTTTTAACTCTTCCACTTTTTCCTCATCCTATGAGGTACTTTAAACATTTTATTCAATAACTCGAGGCAATTTTTACAATTCTGTTCACATATAAAATTGTCATAAGCATGTTTTGTGAGTGAAAAATTCTAATTTGTAATGCATATCAAGTGAAAAGCCTCAGTTCAGCACTTGTCATATCCAAAATCTGTGTTATATAATAATGTAAAAGAAATATTTTCACACATGTAACTCAAATGAGATTCTTACTTACATTTTTCTTTTTCTTTTTTTTTTGAGACAGAGTCTCACTCTTGCCCAGGCTGGAGTACAATGGCGCAATCTCGGCTCACTGCAAGCTCTGCCTCGTGGGTTCATGCCATTCTCCTGCCTCAGCCTCCCAAGTAGCTGGGACTACAAGTGCCCACCACCACGCCCAGCTAAGTTTTTGTATTTTTAGTAGAGATGGGGTTTCACAGTGTTAGCCAGGATGGTATCGATCCCTGACCTCGTGATCCACTCACCTCGGCCTCCCAAAGTGCTGGGATTACAGGCCTGAGCCACCATGCCTGGCCTACGTTTTTCAAAATTTAACTCAATCTTTTATTTTTAAAAATGTGCATATACTGCCTGTTCAAGTACTTAATCTTTTTATTATTTGAAATTGGAGGTCCATCTTTTTAGATTGTTAGGGGGTCTTCACATATTTGAATGAGTTATTAAGTTGATACAACCATTTTGGAAAAATAACGATCATTATCTACTACATTTAAACACATAATTTATGACCAGCAGTTTCCACAGAAACACCTGGATGTTCATCAGGATAGAATGGATTGGAAAGCTCTGTATTTATTCAACAGGGTGCTACACAAAACACAAAGGAATGAATCACTGGTCCATAACATAAATAGATTTCACAAATGTAATTTTGAGTGAAATAAGCCAGAAAAAAATAAATACCGTATGCTTCCATTTATATGAAGACAAAGATAGGCAATATTAATCTATGGTAACATGTGAGAGTGACTTCTTTTCTCAGCATCAGCTGAGAGCCTGAAAAATATTTTTCTGGGGTGCTAAAAAAGTGCCAGATCTTAAAAATATTTGTACAAAAGATAATAATATTTGTTTTTTATATAAATAGGTACAAAATACAAATATGTACAAAAATATATTTATAAATATGTTAAACAAGATTACTATTTATAATTTATACTTCAATATAATTTTTTTCACTTTTGTTGACATTAGTAAACCATCACACTTAATAAACAGCCATTTGGAATGGTTCTTGATTTAGGTATTTCCTTGATTAAGTACCAAGTAGGAACATACCTTCATTCTAAAATATAAAGAATATGATTCCATGAAAGTTTCCATGAAAACTATCTTGCATTCTAAAATATTTTTAAAAGTACTTATTTTGAAAGTTCAGTTTCCTATTTTAAACAAAAGTTGAGCTAAATTACATATAAGCTAGTCCCCAAAATATTCAGTAAATATCAAATGAAGGTGTGAAAGTCAAAGATTTCAATTTTTTACTAGTTAATTTGTAGTGCTCTATTATTTTGCTTAATAAACAATTTTATGCTAGAAATAAGCAGATTTCTCTATTCACATTATCTTTAGCAAGAGCATTTAAATAAATACCATTGATTACTTGCAAAATACAGACTGTAGATTCAGAGCTCAAAACTAAAGCTCTGAGGATGTAATTCAATTAAAACAACCCATAGTTGTGAATTCACCTCACCAGTGCCCCTAAGACAATAAGCTCTTTCTCACATCAAAGTGAATTATTTTAATTCGCTTTGGATGTTAGGAATATCCTAACTCCTTTGTAATTAAAACAAAAACAAAACTTCTGATGCTCCTTTATACCTTAACAATCATGAGGTCTATAAAAATATGAACACAGAAGTTTGGGTCAGTTCAATGACTGAACTAAAACATTATTTCCCAACATGTCCATGTTTTACAAGATGATGGGGTTGTTATCTGTGATGTCATTGCAAAGATCTTGATGGTTCCAAAACACTCTAAGCATCACATAAGCCATGTTATACCTGTCGCCCCAAATTTACCAAACCATTTGGATTAAAACTCTCAGTAAGGACCTCTGAGGCACAAAGATCTATGAGTAACTCCTTAACCCCTTTTCTCTTACTCTTCAGGTACAATTTCAAATTTTCACCTTTCCCTTTCTGCACTGACCTTGGGAAAGTCACTTTATCTCTGTGATCTAATTTTCCACATCAAAAATGTATCTATACTTGGCATAGAGAGTTATAAGAATAAAATAATAACATATATGGGAGATTTCTGTGAATACCAATTGTACAGGTGGATTTTTAAATAATAGATTTAGGGCCGGGCGCAGTGGCTCACACCTGTAATACCATCACTTTGGAAGGCCGAAGCGGGTGGATCACCTGAGGTCAGGAGTTTGAGACCAGCCTGACCAACAAGGTGAAACACCGTCTCTACTAAAAATATAAAAATTAGCCAGGTGTGGTGGCGGGCACCTGTAGTCCCAGCTACTCAGGAGGGTGAGACAGGAGAATTGCTTGAACCCACAAGGCGGAGGTTGCAGTAGGCCGAGATCACGCCACTGCACTCCAGCCTGGGCGATGAAGTGAGACACCATGTAAAAAACAAACAAACAAACAAATAAATAAATAAAATATATTTAGGAAAACTATTATAAGAAAAAAATTGAAAGCATTAAGAACTCTATTATAGACTGAACAAAAAAAGGAGAATTGGTACCATAACTTGGTAAGTTTATTTTAATAAGCCCAATTTCTATTAGTCCCTCAGTGTTTCTTCTTGCTCCGTGAATGTATATTCCTTGCCTCTATCTTATCCCATTTTTTCTATTGTTAATGCACAGAGAGTTATCACAAGTTCTATTCTCAATGCCTATTGCATCAGGCAATAGATGACTCTGGTTCCCAACTCAGAAAAACCTCATTTTTAAGAAATGTTTGAGCTTTGACTTTGATCTCATTCAGAATATTTTGGTTCAAAAGTGGTTTTTTTGTTTTGTTTTGTTTTTTGAGACGGAGTCTCGCTTTGTTGCCCAGGCTGGAGTGCAATGGCGTGATCTCGGCTCACTGCAAGCTCCGCTTCCCGGGTTCACACCATTCTCCTGCATCAGCCTCCCTAGTAGCTGGAACTACAGGCGCCCACCACCACGCCCAGCTAATTTTTCTTTGTATTTTTAGTAGAGATGGGGTTTCACCGTGTTAGCCAGGATGGTCTCAATCTCCTGATCTCGTGATCTGCCCATCTCTGCATCCCACAGTGCTGGGATTACAGGCGTGAGCCACCACACCTGGCCCAAAAGTCTTATGTTTGTGTAAATAAGAAAAGCACCTTTGAAAACTACATCTACAAATGGGAATATGGAATAAAAAGGACAAACCAAAGGTTATGGAACAAAATAAAACATGAAGAAAGAGAAATAGAAACACAATATTACTATATACAATATAGTAATGTATTTTAAAATATGAAAAACGCTAGCAAAAACAGCAATATGTAAACAAAAGAATTGGAGTAAAATAATAGAATTTGAAGCAGCACAATCTGCTGAAAATATACAAAAGACAAATTAGGATATTTCTGAGCTCACTGTTTATAATATTAGAACATGTATATAAAAAGGAAAAGTCACTTTAAAATGTCTGGGGGCCAAGCAATATATAGTTTGTTACATTTTATTTACAAACAGTTTCTTTGACTAGGGAATCAATTTAAATTTTCTGTTTTGGAAGTAATATAAATATATATTTTAGACTTTTTGCTGAAAAGTTTCTTAAATATTTACAACTTTAGGATAATCAGTGTACATTTCAACATATAATGTCCTAAAAATCAAACAGCTACCAAACATTGAAGTTCTGCCTTATATAAATCATTTGCATAAAAACTGGTCATTAAAAACAGTATCTAATGAACATTTTGGCCCCAATATTAATTAAAACTCAAATGATAGCATTACGAGCTAAAGATTAATTTCAATGACATGTCATCAACCATTTTGACATAATCGACTTATAATAATCTAAAACTGACTATTTTTATGACATATTTGGCCTAAATGAAGAGAAAAAAGCTTTGACTCATTCTTAATTACTCTTTCTAACCAATTGATGGCCAATAACTGAAATCAATTTCAAACCATTTTTTGTTATTTTAATCTTTTAAACATGTTTTACTTTCAGTGATTCATTTTCTAACATTCATAGCCAAAGCCCAGGCTCTACCCATCTTTGTCTACCTTAATGACTTTGTCAATTGTTGGCATACACTGGGTCTTAAAAACTTGTGTTTCTTCTGAATTAATGAAGTAGAATTGCTCTTATAGGGTTTCATATACCATTACCTCCAAAAGAGTACATTAGAAGTATTAGAAAATACTGATATTTATAAACAGATATTTATCTTACGATTCCAAGAGCTAGAGCTGTTTTATTTTCTGTAAAACTAAGAATAACTTCTTGATAACATAGCTTCACAAAAAGAAAATCCAACACATTTGCATAAATAATTCTCTGAAATAACTATGTGAGTTTGTGTCTTTTTATATACATGTAGGTATACATATACTTACACATACATATATATGTAACATAAAGGATATGAACACTAGGACTGTTTAATGTCTATTTGTCTTGGAAAGAAAAATATACTTAAAAATATTTCTCAATTGGAATTTGTAATCGTACCGACTTAATTGATAAACTTGGCGACTGCTTTTATGTTGTCTCCTTCCATAAATTTTTCAAAATACTAATTCAACAAAGAAAAAGCTCTAATGTTCATTGGAAATAATTTATAGACTTTTTTAGAGCAGAGAAAAATTAAGAAAAACTTTGAAATGGTCTCAAAAAATTACTAAATATTTTCAATGGAAAACTAAATGTTAGTTTAGCTGATTGTATGGGGTTTCTGAACCTTTCACTTTTTGTTTGTTTTACCTATTTCACAACTGTGTAAATTGCAAATAACTCCTGTCCATGAAAATGCAAATTATCCACTGTAGATATATTTGACCGTCACCCTATGGATATTGGCTAATTTTGCCTTTATTAAGCAAATTCATTTCAGCATGAATGTCTGCCTATATATTCTCTGCTCTTTGTATTCTCCTTTGAACCAGTCAAAACATCCTGTGGCACTCTTATTTATTAATCAGTTAAATAAAATCATGAACATATATCCATTTTACATTTGTAGGAGAACCATTATTTTTCTTTTCTTTAAAAAATTAATTATCCTTTGACATTGGGTTGACATTTTCTTAAGACATGCCATAAACAGAGGATATCAAGTTTCTCAAGGTCAGTTCTAGAGGAAAAAAAAATTCTTTATAAAAATTTAACCTCATGTGTAACAGTTTGCATTCCCATAGCAATGACATTTGATATACATTGTATATATTAATCTGGGAATGATGTAAGATTCTAAGTATAATTTTATCAGTGAACTCAACTACTTGATTACTTTCACTTATTTAAATATCTAGTTCAATGTTGTCCAGTGGCGTTGTGGATTTAGGTAATTTTACCAGGTAGCCGTTTCTACACTTTCTGTTTGCCCATGCAGAACATAACACATTTTATAAGTCAAAGTATAGGCATCTGGTGGCATAATTTTAATTTGTTATCAAAAGCCTGATCAAATTTGTCTAGAAAATAACTCATTATTTATTTTAGGACTGTATCACTATGTAATGAGATACAAATGTATGTAAGTGTAAGTGCCTAAGAGGCATGCAGAGAGCCTAAGATGTATGCAGTATGCCTAACAGGAATGCAGAGAGCCTAAGATGTGTGCAGTATGCCTAACAGGAATGCAGAGAGCTTCATTTTCATTGTCAGCTGCTCAGTTGTTTCTCAGGAAAGAAGTGTGGCCAACTGACACCATTTAAGAGATATATAGCAACAAGTTTAGAAAATTCTCATAAATGGGAGTGGCTAATGCATAGACAATAGCGTTGACCTTTGATCCATATATATATATATATTTAGATATATACCTCAAATACATTTGGATCAATTTAATCATGAGTACTATAAACTACAAATGAAAGTAAAAAAGCAAATCTGTTGGTGTTTTAGAAGAATGAAAGATTATTAACTCATGGCCTGTATGTATTTGGAATGAGAAGGACGTACACAGCTTTCTTTGGATGGGGTGGAATTGAAATTGTGATTTACAGTGACTAAAACCTGACTGCTTTCACATTTTTTTTTTCACTGTTGAGGGTGAAATTCTTGATTGATTGGTGCATTCGGAACTTTTTTTTTTTTGAGATGGAGTCTCGCTCTGTAGCCCAGGCTGGAGTGCAGTGGTGGGATCTCGGCTCACTGCAAACTCCACCTTCTAGGTTCACACCATCCTCCTGGCTCAGCCTCCCAAGTAGCTGGGACTACAGGTGGGCGCCCCCACGCCTGGCAAATTTTTTGTATTTTTAGTAGAGACGGGGTTTCACCATGTTAGCCAGGATGGCCAGGATGGTCTCGACCTCCTGACCCTGTGATCCACCTGCCTTGGCCTTCCAAAGTGCTGGGATTACAGGTGTGCGCCCACCTGAGCCACTGCATCTGGCCAGGAACTTTTGAAGGAAATTGACAAAATAGACAAAATAGACAAAATAAGTAAGGAAATTGACAAAATAGAGAATGACTCCTTATGTGACATGCAGAAAATATTTTGTGTCATTCGTGGTACATTTATCATATTTTCTATAGGTTTGTACTATGTTACTCCACTTCTTAGAATTCCAAGTAGTTCAAAGCCAACAGGGACTGGTATATAGCATATTTAACCTAAGCAACTCTAAAAGCTAATGAAACCAAGTATCTACAAACTCTAGCCATAACTACCATCAACATGAAGAATGTAATAGGCAAAATGTTTTACATGCTGAATATGCACTACTGAATTCTGTATATATTTTTTGCAGTTTTAATTTAAAAATATACTAGTTAGATATTTCATCTATACCCTGGTATAGTAATAAAAATTCAGATACTGCTCAATGAGGAAGCACATTTTCAAAGCAACAGACCTGAAAACTAGTATTTTATTTGATATTTTAAATGCTTATTTCATTTTCTGGTTAAAGATGTTTGTGGAGGTAAAATTTAAAATAGATAACTTTATGTTCTTCTATTATATAACATTGAAATTAAATTTATTATTAGTAAATGTAGAAAAGGTAAGTCTGAAGCATTGACCGAGAAGGATTTAGTAAATGGAGAATTTTGAGTATTAAACATCCCATTTTAACAAAAATATGCATAAAATATTCTTAGGATGATTTAATTAACCTTTTAATAAATACGAAAGACATTATGAAAAAATTAAAGAATACATCACATTGCAGAATCAAAATAATAAAAATCACTCAAATTCTACTGCTCAGAAATGAAAATAATTGCTAAACATTAGGTGGCAGTATTTCAGACATTCCTATATAAATATACTTAAATGAGGCCCAGAGCAGTGGCTCTCGCCTGTAATCCCAGCACTTTTGGAGGCCGAGGCGGGTGGATCAGGAGGTCAGGAGATGGAGATCATCCTGGCTAACACAGTGAAACCCCGTCTCTACTAAAAATACAAAAAAATTAGCTGGGCTTGGTGGCAGGCGCCTGTAGTCCCAGCTACTCGGGAGGCTGAGAGAGGATAACGGCATGAACCCCGGAGATCACGCCACTGCACTCCATCCTGGGCGAAAGAGCAAGACTCTGTCTCAAAATAAAAATATAAATAAATAAATTATACACACATGCATTCATTTATAAAATACATTTAATATTTTTAAATAAATAAAAGTCAGAATAAAACATTGATAAAATGACTATAGTTATTTGTATGAATATATGCATGTGTGTTTGTACAGATGCATTAAGAAATCTTAATCCTCAAAATGATGAACATTTTAGAAGAAATATTAAGAATAATAGTTTGGGATCTGTATCTATCTTTCTTTGTCTTTTTTTTTTGAGACGGAGACTCGCTCTGTCACCCAGGCTGGAGTGCAGTGGCACGATGTCAGCTCACTGCAAGCTCTGCGTCCCGGGTTCACACCGTTCTCCTGCCTCAGCCTCCCAGGTAGCTGGGACTACAGGCTTCCACCACCACGCCCGGCTAATTTTTTGTATTTTTAGTAGAGACGGGGTTTCACCGTGTTAGCCAGGATGGTCTCGATCTCCTGACCTCGTGATCTGCCTGCCTCGGCCTCCCAGAGTGCTGGGATTAAAGGCTGAGCCACTGTGCCCTGCCCTGGGATCTGTATCTTTCTAAGTAGGTGATTCTGTATCTAATGAGAAAATTATCACTTAAAAATTCAAAATGTTTTTGTTTGTTGTTATTATTATTATTTGTATTACTTTTAAAGATGGGGTCTTCTTATGGTGCCCAGGCTAGTCTTGTTAATATTTTTATATTATCATGGTGTCTTAGGCAGCTCAAGCTGCCAGAACAGAATACCAGAGACTGGTGTTTTAAGCAGACATTTATTTCTCACAGTTTTGGAGGCTGGGAAATCCTCCACAAGGTGCCGGCAGATTCAGTCCCTGGTGAAAGCCCCCTTCCTAGACTACAGGCTCCTGCCTTCTGACTGTGTCTTCACATGGCACAAAATAGAGAAAGACAGAGAGCTGTGGTCTCACTCTCTCTTCCTGTAAGAACACTAATCCCATCATGGAGATGCACATGATCTTAACCTGACACACTTTTTTTGGATATTTTGAACTGATCAAATAATTCACATTGATTCAAACATATCACAGTTATTAAAACTCAGGCAAAAAATCAAGTTAGTTCATCAGTAATTGAGGCAGATAATTTTAAATCAAAATATAGCTACACAAAACATCGTTTGCTAATTATCTTAGACTTTAAAAGTAGTTAGAGGAAAAGAAAGCTCATCTCTCTATTACAGTATTAATGGGTTTCCCATCCTAGGTGTCTTAATCTATTTAAACAGCTATAACAAAATACCATAAATTGGTGGATTATAGGCAATAGAAATTTGTTGTTCACAGTTCTGGAGGGTGGGAAGTCCTAGATCAAACTGCCATAAGATTTGGTGAGGACCTGCTTCTTGATTCATGAATTGCCATCTCTTCCCTGCATCCTCACTTGGTGAAAGGGGCAGGAGTCTCTCTGGGGACTCTTTTATAAGTGCACTAATCCCATCCATGAGGGCTCTACCATCATGATCTAATCCCCTCCCTGTAAGGCCCCACCTGCAAATATCATCATATGGGTGTTACATTTCAACAGTTGAATTTTGGGGGGCACCATCATGCAGTCTACAGCACTGTGAAATCCCTAATATCGGGTTTTCTTTTTAATTTTTTTTTTTTTTTTTTTTGAGGAGTCTTGCTCTCTCCCCAGGCTGGAGTGCAGTGGCACGATCTCGGCTCACTGCAAGCTCTGCCTCCCGGGTTCACGCCATTCTCCTGCCCCAGCCTCTGGAGTAGCTGGGACTACAGGCGCCCGCCACCATGCCCGCTAATATTTTTTGTATTTTTAGTAGAGATCACGGCACCTGGCCCTTAGATGAATATTTGAATAAAAGTTGTATGTATGATGATAAAACAATAAGAAACTGAATTTTTGCAGAAAGTAAAAATAAAACTTGTCATTCTTTATATAGGCAAATCAGAGACTATACTTGAGGTTTTAGAAAAGACATCAGTATGTTCCATATAAAGTACGTACTGGGACCCCGTCAGTCTTTTTCACCATATAATATCAGTGTTTTTAATAGTACCTGGAATGGCTGGGCGTGGTGGCTTACGCCGTAATCCCAGCACTTTGGAAGGCCGAGGAGGGAGGATCACGAGGTCAGAAGATCGAAACCATCCTGGCTAATACGGTGAAACTCCGTCTCTACTAAAAATAACAAAAAAATTAGCCGGGCGTGGCGGCGGGCGCCTGTAGTCCCAGCTACTCTGGAGGCTGAGGCAGGAGAATGGCGTGAACCTGGCAGGCGGAGCTTGCAGTGAACGGACATCGTGCCACTGCACTCCAGCCTGGGTGACAGAGCGAGACTCCATCTCAAAAAAAAAAAAAAAAAAAAAAGAAAGTACCTGGGACATGGGACATGATAAGAACTCAATGACTATTTATTGAATGAATTAATTGAACAAGTTTATGCAAGAAATTGACATAAAATGAAACATTGTCTTCTTATACCATAGAGTGTCTACAAAAACTAAGTTGATACAGAACCTGTATTCTAAAATGATTAAATTTGAGCCAAGTACATTTCTCTCTTAAGAATTTAGAAGTTTATAAAGAAATCAGGGCCTTGGAACTGAATCATTAATGGAAGATCTCAAAGGCAATATTCTTTTCATTGTAATTAATATTAAGTCATTAAAGTAATAACTAATATTTCGGTTCCTGAAAAAAATGATTAAATTGAACATCAAATAGTTTGCATTTATATCACACTGTACAATTTATATTTTTTATGCTGCTTTACTGTAAGATTTCATTGAACAAATGCATCTTATGATTTCAAGGTAAGGTATTGAAATATGCCTTTTTAAAATGTAATGCTATATTAGTGATTTTAAAATATGTAAAAAAATTGTGTGGGAAATACTAGAAATGTTATTTGAAATTAACCAATTCTGGGTTTGCTTTTTTTTTTTATTTTATTTTATTTGCCAAACTGAGAACAATAGCCTTTACACATTTTCTATTTTTCTGGACTTGATTCTTAGGAACTTTAATTTTGCACTTTTGCATTCCTCTACTAATGTTAATGTCTTGGCCAATGACATTTTTCTAGATAAATTCAAAAGCTTAACCTAAGTAATGTAATGGTGGCATTTATGAAATTGATTCCTGGTTCTCTCTTTAAATTATTTTTTATTGTTTATTTCTATGGCACCATTACACTATGCTATCACGTTGTTCTTGTTTTATTCCCTGTGTTTAAAAAGCTGTATCTTCTTTGCTGAATCTTAAAGGTCACTTTGAAGCCTGAAGACCATGACTGAAATACAGTGAAGATTAAAGATAAAAAGGAGAAAAAAGGTTAAATTATAAAACCTCTAATATCATTACTCATATATATGATATACACAGAGATGCATCACCTAGGTCCTCCCTGAGAGCTGTGTCAGTAGACAGGACTCAGCTGTGAGCCCCTTCAGACGTCACCTCAGCTGCAGAGCTTCCCCCTGCCTAAGGTCCTGATGTTCCCAGTTGTGGCGCATATCCAATGACTGATTGAGGTGAGGCAAGGAGGCAGGTGAAAGAGGTGGGGAGGGGACTTGGGGCCTATAAAGACTCAGTCATGTCATTGTAATGTGAGAGGATGCCAGTGGGCCATTTTATCTTCAAAGTCCCCTGGTGAGATGAGCCAAAGCTGTGGTCCAGGACTTTTTTTCAGCCCAGCTTTTTCCCTTTCCCCCAACCCAGCTTCCTTCTTCTCATTTTCACAGGTAGTAATCCAAGGGCACTCCCTAGTATATATCCCCATGTCCAAATCTGCTTACTAGAGAACACTGTATCATGAATGATACCATTCTTCAAAAATACGGGGTACTTTGAGTGAAAGGAGTGAAACGGTATGGAAGAACAGCTTTGGTAGAGTAGTTAGAATAGAAGCTACTCTACATTGGGTTGATGCATGAATGGGATATTAGGAAGTAAAGTGGCAAATTGAAAACTCCTTTCAAAAGAAGATAATTAGAAAAGGGTCAGCAAGATAGTAGTTGGGGCCTGGCTGTGATGGATCACGCCTGTAATCCCAGCACTTTGGGAGGCTGAGATGGGAGGATCACTTGAGGTCAGGATTTCAAGACCAGGCTGGTCAATGTAGCGAGACCCCATCTCTTTAAAAAAAATGTAGTTGGAAGCTAGAGAATAGCATAACAAAAAAGGTGATTTTAGAAGATAAAAGGGCCCACTGGAGATCTCTCACATTGGAATGACATTCTGAAATTACCCTCGTTTTGGTTATGTCATTCTACCTCAATCATTTTGCCTCAATCATGTTTACAGGCAAAATAAGAGATAGAGAAGTGGGAAGGGGTGAAGGCAGGGATATGAGACACAATAACAAATGGGGAAAGATAAAAGATATAATAAAAGGCATGAGCTAGATCAATTCTACAAGTGAAAAATTATATTTAGTTAAGAGGAAGGATCACTCATCACCCAATTATAGGTAAGTTTATAGGAGGGTGAGACTGGCTACATAAAGGTAGGTGATACTTTAAGTCCTTATTTTCATTAAAGAGAATATGTCATTTCCTGAAAATGAAAGATGTGGGTTTGAATAGACAGTTGGCAAAATTTGGTATTTATTTGAAATCAACATTTATTTGGGAAGATAATGTAGGGTAACTAATCCACTTAGATGATACTTATTAACTATAAACTATGTACCAGGTACTTCGCTATAATATAAAGGCAATGGAAAAACCCAGATTCAATCTTGATTTGACATCCTTAACATTTACAGTGTCGTGGTGGAAACTATGTAAAGAATCCAGTGTGATAGAAGGTGGTAGATGCGGAAACAGGAGGTTTAGAAAAAGCTCCAGGACACATTGCTGATACATCTAACTCAGGATCAGAGCATTAAAGAAAGCATCACACTCTCCCTCAATCTCTCTATTCTGTCTCTTGATCTAATCCTTTTAACAAAGTATCAAGATGGCCCTCAGCACTAAGGAGGAAGTGTTATTTGAAAGCATGTGTTTGAATAGTTGCATTTATCTAAACAGAATTTTTCACTCCTATGTGGATTTGGCTTGGAACTGGTGTATTCTGGCATTCCATGTTGTAAAGCACTTGAGGTGCTTAAGAGATATTTGGTTGGCCAGGTGCAGTGGCTCACACCTGTAATACCAGCACTTTGGGAGGCCGAGGTGGTTGGATCACCTGAGGTCAGGAGTTCGAGACCAGCCTGGCCAACATGGTGAAACCCCGTCTCTACTAAAAATACAAAACTTAGCTGGGCATGTTGGCAGGTGCCTGTAATCCTAGCTACTTGGGAGGCTGAGGCGGGATAATCGCTTGAACCTGGGAGGCAGAGGTTGCAGTGGGCCAAGATTGCACCACCGCACTCCAGCCTAGGGAACAGAGCAAGACTCCGTCTCAAAAGAAAAAAAAAAAAAAGGAGGAGAGATATTTGGTAAATAACTGAGGCAAAGGTGGAAGAAAATAGTGTTCTGCAGGAGATCAAATAATGTGTGAAGAGAAAATAAAAATTTTAAAGAACTAAAAGAATCAGGTATTGAAGTCAAAGGTGAGAGGGCCACTGGAATTCAAAAATACAATGTGAATAACTACAGAAGATGTCATCATTCCTGATGAGGCAATGAATGTGGGTGCCTAAATTAGAGTAGAAATACATGTTATTGAAGACAAGGAGAACAAAAGGTGTAAGGCCAGGGTGTTGAAGGTATTTTGCACAAATGCACTAACGTTACCCAGAGTGTTGGCAGGGGGAAAAACATCTGATGGCCTGTAGCCAGAGTTTTCCTTAAAAATGCAGATGTGTCCTCTTGGAAAATAGACATCTTTGAAAAAATGAAGGAAATTAGGGTCTCACGGCATGAATCTCATGGAGGTGGTGAAGGACTGATTTGAGAACAGCCATGCAGAGTTAGGACAATGCCAGCAACATCTGACCCATGTACATGAAGCTCCAGATAACCTAGGTGATTCTTTTAATGCAAAAGGCAACACAGTGTGAATTCCTGAGAGACTATTTATCTTTTATATTCCAGAGGTTGGAATGGAATAATTCACTCTTTTAAAAGGCTTGCTGGATATCCTCTATTTCAGGGCTCTCCAAACCCATACTAGTCCATGGCTGTTAGGAACTGGGCTGCACAGCAGGAGGTGAGTGGCGGCTGAGTGAGCGAAGCTTCAGTGTATTTACAGCTGCTCCTCATGGCTCGTGTTACCCCCTGAGCTCGTCCTCCTATCAGATCAGCAGCAGCGTTAGATTCTCATAGGAGCATGAACCCTGTTGTGAACTGAGGATGCAAGGGATCTAGGTTGTGTGCTCCTTATGAGAATCTAATGACTGATGATCTGTCACTATCTCCCATCGCCCCCAGGTGGGAACATCTAGTTGCAGGAAAACAAGCTCAGGGCTCCCAGGGATTCTACATTATGGTCAGTCGTATAACTATTTCATTATATGTTACAAAGTAATAATAATAGAAATAAAGTGCACAATAAATGTAATGGGATTGAATCATTCTGAAACCATCCCCACCACCACCAGGTCTCTGAAAAAAATTGTCTTCCACAAAACCAGTCCTTGATGCCAAAAAGGCTGGGGACCACTGCTCTATTTTTCTTCACTGCTTAGAGAATCTGTTCTTCCACTCATGATCTACAAGGACTGAATGTTTCAAACAGTTCAAGTGTTCAAAATATATTTTTTGTAAACTTGAGTTTTTAGAAATCATTCACAGTATCCATATTATATTTTATTTGCTGCAATGCCCTATACATTTCCCTTATAATGTTCTTGAATATACTTTTACAACTTCAGTAACTTTACCCTTTACTGAATCTCAATCTGTCTCTCAATTTCTCTCTGTCAGCAAATCTAAACAAAAGAGAAACATACCGACTTGTGCTATGGTCTAAATGTTTGTGTCTCTAAAATTCATGTGTTGAAACTCAATCTCCAATGCAATAGTATTAAGAGTGAAGGCTTTGGAATGTGACTGGCAGAGCCCTCATGAATGGGATTAGTGCCTTTATAAAAGAGGCCTCCAAAATCTCCCTAGCCCCTTCCACCAAGTAAGGACACACAGAAGTCACCATCTATGAAGTAGAGAGCAAGCTCTTGCCAGATACCAAATCTGCTAACACTTCAGTCTTAAACTCCCACCCTCCAGAATTGTGAGCAATAAGTTTCTGTTTTATAATTGTCTAAATTACCCTGTCTAAGGTGTTTTGTTATAGTAATGTGAATGGACTAAGACAACTTGAAAATGCAAGGTACCACACCAATAACAAGAAAAACATTCATGTTTTGTAACATTTATTTTATACCAAAGATATGCCAATTACTGTATAAAAATATATGCCAAATGTTGGGTAAAATACTTTACATAAATTATATTAATCCTGACAACAACCTGAAGGTGGATACTGTTGTCTCCATTTATAGATGAGGACGTGGGGCTTGAATTAAGTAACTTACCTCACATCTCATCATGCTAAATGGCAAAGCTGGGATTCAAACCCTGCTCAGTCAGACTCCCATCAGGCTGCTCTTAGCCTGGTTATATTTTGAAGAAAAGAAGTTCAGAAACTTATCCATAGACATGGCCAGGTAGGGCCAGAGTCCAGACTCAACTGACTCTCAGCCAAGACCAGCCTCAACTCTTCCATTTTACCTCTAGCCTGAACAGCTTAAACATTTTTTCTCTTGCCATCTTATTAGAATACATAATGCCTATAATGATGGGACCCACATGATATAGCATGACAACACTCTGGTTTAAAAAAACTGAAATGTAATTAAAAAAATATTTTAAGTTCTGGGATACATGTGCAGGACGTGCAGGTTTGTTACATAGGTAAACGTGTGCCATGGTGGTTTGCTACACCTATCAACCTATCACTCAGGTTTTAAGGCCCCCATGCACTAGCTATTTATCCTGATGCTCTCCCTGCCCCCAGCCTCCCGATAGGTCCCAGTGTGTTTTGTTCCCCTCCCTGTGTGCGTGTGTTCTCGTTATTCAGCTCCCACTTATAAGTGAGAACATGTGGTGTTTGGTTTTCTGTTCCTGTGTTAGTTTACTGGGGACAATGGCTTCCAGCTCCATCTATGTCCCTGCAAAGGGAACATGATCTTGTTCCTTTTTATGACTGCATAGTATTCCATGGTGTATAGGTACCACATTTTCTTTATCCAGTCTGTCATTGATGGGCATTTGGGTTGATTCCATGTCTGTGCTATTGTGAATAGTGAAGCAAAAAACAGATGCAATAGGAATGCTTTTACACTGTTGGTGGGAATGTAAATTAGTTCAGCCATTGTGGAAGACAGTGTGGCAATTCCTAAAAGACCTAGAACCAGAATTGCCATTTGACCCAGCAATCTCATTACTGGGTATATACCCAAAGAAATATAAGTCATTCTATTATAATGAAACATAATGTAAAAATACCTCGAGTCTATTTGTATTTTGGTAATATCTGAATAAAACATAAAATATTATGCACACATCTTTATATCCTTTTATCCATATCTCTCTTTCTTTAAATCATTTTGGTTAAAATTTGTTATCACCTCCTGACTCTATATATATATTTTTTCTTTTCTGGAAGAAAGCTCACCTAAGCCTTATTCAAATGCATCTTCTCAATCTTTACCTACCACCCCTCCTGCCTTTTTGTTCCAGTTTCCTCTTATCATTGTACTGATGTGGAGATAACGAAAGAGAATATCACTGTCAGCCACCGGCAGTGCCTTTTCAGAGAAGAGCAATGGGGAGGAAATTGAGCAGACAAAGCCAGAATCCCCATTAGCACACAGAAAGAGGGAGCTCAGGATAACCACATACATTAATAATTCTTGTCCCCCAAAGGGAAGCTCTGTAAAATAAGTTGTATTACATCTGTACATAGCAGTACTTGAAATATAACTCTAGCTTAAGTATTTTAAGCATCTCCGTGATATGAACCTAAGGGAATAAACTCAATAAATCAATATTTATAAGCTCTGTTCACTTATTTCTTGTGGTTTCAGCCACTGATTTCAGAATATGCATGAAAAATATATTTCTTCTGAATATTTGATTTCATGATCCTAAGTAGACACATCTCTGTATTGGGTTTCAACAAGTCCACAAAAGTTAAATCCCTACTTTTAGCCAGCTTTGATTTTCACAAGTTTAATTCTGACATTTAGTGATATACAATATGTAAAATAACCTGGCACTATATCTGTCATATCATAAGTACTTGGCAAACATTTCACTTTACTCTTTCTCATAATTGAATAATGGCTCAATAATAAAAGTCTGCAGGGAAAAATTTAACCTCTTATTTATCAATTACAAATAGTTTAAGACAGATAATTCCCCTTTCCTTGTTACCTTTAACGCTGAGTCATTAAAATTGTGAGCAATATATTTATTTTGAGGAAACTATTTTTTACTAAGTTTTTTTTTTTAGAATTTTATGAGTCTTCAAAATAACTAGAAAATCTTAAAGTGTCACCAAACAGAAGTGGACATTTAATAAACACCTCAACTTTAATACTTACAGAAAATCATTTGAAGGCTGTCACTCCTCTGGGTATTACAAATTTTAGCCTTGGTCAAATCGAATCACCAGGAGGCTACAAACTTGAACTACATTGCCTTAGTCTCCAACAGAATTTCTTTCCTTGAATTAAGTTTTCGGGCCATGCCCTACTCCTTTTAATAAAAGAACAATACAACAAATAGTCATATGAAATCCATTTTGTTGCCTAATACAAAAATATTGTTGAAGAGTATCATAGTTCAATGGCCCATATATATAAAATGTCTCAGCAAAGGCACTTATATCATAATTCAGTACTAGGAAATGATTTCCTTCAGGCAAGCTCCCTCTTAATTTTTTTTTTTTTTTTTTTTTTGAGACGGAGTCTCGCTCTGTTGCCCAGGCTGGAGTGCAGTGGCACCATCCTGGCTCACTGCAAGCTCCACCACCTGGGTTCACACCATTGTCCTGCCTCAGTCTCCTGAGTAGCTGGGACTACAGGCGCCCGCCACCACGCCTGGCTAATTTTTTGTATTTTTAGTAGAGACAGGGTTTCACCGTGTAAGCCAGGATGGTCTCGATATCCTGACCTCATAATCCTCCCGCCTTGGACTCCCACAGTGCTGGGATTACAGGCGTGAGTCACTGCGCCCAGCCCCTCCCCATTAATTAAGGTGAGAAATGCATAAATGATGATGGTAGTCATTGACGCATCAGTTACAAAAGAGTGAGGCCAGGTAATTGGATGACACCTGCACAGGGCTCTGGGGTCTCAAGGAAAATGACAGGTGTTTGTGTATTCCAAAAATGTGGACATGATGGCATAAGGCCCAATGAAGAAGGGGTAGATTATGAATGGTGTTATCTTGAACATAAGGAGACTGAGATAGTGTAGTTTTTAAAATGGCAGCATGAAAAAAGGTGATTGCTAACCCCACCCCACCTTATGGTAAGTGTCTGAAGAATAATCTTTCTAGGGACTACTAGTGGGTATTCTTAAAGGAAAGAGGCAGCTTTCTGTTTGAGTAGGAAGGTATTAGAAGCAGTATATGAAGGAATAAAAATATAAAAGAGAAATATTGGAGCAAGAGTGGGAAGTATGGTTAAAGATAAGGAAATGGCAGAGCACTTTAGGGAAATATGGTGTGAGACAGAAAAGAGGCATTTTTGACTGATGAAAATACTAATCATGGCTAACACTTACTAGCATTTATCGTATGTCAAGCATTGTTCTAGGTACTTTACGTGTATTAACTGTTATGATTCTCACATTAACCCCAGAAGGTCAGGCCTATCACTTTACAGGAAGTTTAAGCAACTTCCGAAATATTAACACTTCTTCTGAATTGCTTCTCTGGTGACAGGAATAACAGTCGCAGTAGCATCAACTTGCTAAAAAGTTTAAAATGATGCTCAGAATAAAGGTATTTTACTGCTTTTTGAGACTCATTGTAAAACGGCTTGAAACGTCTTTGCCCTCAATCTCTGCCAGAGGGAAATTGGATGAGTTGCTAAAGAATATGGAATTAATTATCCAAAAACACTTTAGATATTTCTCTTTGTATAGGGTATTGTAAATGGTCTTTAGCTAATTATAATTTAATATCTCACTTGTCTCTCTCATACATAGGTACATATGATATATACACGTGTATGTGTACAATTCAATACATCTATGTGTCTATGTAGCTACCTATGTATGCATGTATGTATGTATGGATCTGCCTATCTATTAATCTATCTCTATGTATCTACCTACCTATCTATATCTGTGTCTATCAAGTTCAGGAATGCTTGGCATTCTTCTAACATCTGTGGGGTATTTACGGATTAGGCTATGATGATAGATTTCCAGCTTCATTTCTTTTTAAAATCTTTTATTCTTCTTGCCCATTTTCCTTTTCCTGTGCCTAAAGGACAGTTTCTCCTCAATTTAGGACTTCTTCCTTTTGCTCTCTTATCCACTCATTTGCAGACCTTCTGTTCTCAGCCAGAACATCCCTTTTGTGCACTGTACAACCTGTTGACACTGTCACAGTTGCCACTTGATCACTGCAGATAAAGGAGGAAGTAGCAATTCTGGAATGGGTGGCTTATCTCTTGGCTTTATAACTGGATACCTTCATCTGCCATTCAGTCACTCTTTTTTATTATGGAGACATATTTTCTGGGAAAATGCTACCATGAAGCAGGACCAATCTCCAGTTCAAGGTACCTCTTGATTTATTCATTCCAAAGCATCCCCTGTTAGGAATTAGGGCTCAGATCACAGGGTCATCTGCTCTGTAAGTAAAAGGCTGACAAAAAGTCTGTTACTTCACTGCTCTTTACATTAGGGTAATATTAACAATGGAAATCCAGTTCATTCAATAAAACAAGTGTCAATGAAGAGTCAAACTCGGTAAAATATTTTAAGGGACTTATTCTGAGCCAAATATGAGTGACCACGGCACATGACACAGCCCTAAGGAGATCCTGAGAACACATGCCCAAGGTGGTCAGGGTGCAGGTTAGTTTTATACATTTTAGGGAGATATGAGACATCAATCAAATACATTTAAGAAAGACATTGGTTTGGTTCAGAAAGGCGGGACAATTCAAAGCAGGGATGGGTGGGCTTTCAGGCTATAGGTAAATTTAAACATTTTCCAATTGACAATTGGTTGAGTTTGTCTAAAAACCTGGGATCAAAGGAAAGGAAATGTTCAGGTTAAGCTAAAAGATTGTGGATACCAAGGTTCTTCTGAAGTCTTATAGTGGCTGCCCTTAGAGATAATAGATGACAAGTATTTCCTATTCAGACCTTTAAACAATGCTAGACTTCTACTAATTTCTTCAGGATTGGGAGGGCTTGGAAGAAAAAGATCTAGCTATGTCAACAGAGATTCTTTACAGATGCGTATGTCCCCCAACAAAGGGCAGCTTTGCAGGACCATTTCAAAATATGGCAAAGAAACTTGCTTTTGGGGTAAATTCTTTTTTACTTTCTTCTTTGTCACATAATGTTATGCCAGAGTCAGATTGCAAAGTAAGCCATGATATATAGGGTTAAATAAAATCCATCTGATGAGAATTTATGGTTAGTAAGGGATGACTCCCCAGACCCCTTAGATAGGAATATGGGCAAAATAAAAAAATCAGAGCTTAGTCTTACACGTTATTGAAAAACAATGAGCTACCAATTTTATTTATTTATATTCTTTCAGTGGTCTTCAACAGGTGGCTCATGAATTCACATATTTGACAATTGTAATGTGAAATAAATTTAAGATATTTCAACAACAATCATATAGGAAAATATAGATAAATAAGAAACTATAAAAATTATACTTTCAAACCTTTCCTTCTCTAAGACACATGGTTTATCTGATCTCACACCGATATTGAACATACAACTTAATTTTTAAAATTAATTTTTCTCACTTTAGAAAACTGGCATCTTGAGGCCGGGCACAGTGGCTCACACCTGTAATCCCAGCTCTTTGGGAGGCCGAGGCAGGCGGATCACGAGATCAGGAGATCAAGACCATGCTGGCTAACACGTTGAAACCCCGTCTCTACTAAAAATACAAAAAATGAGCCAGGCGTGGCGGCGGGCGCCTGTAGTCCCACCTAATCAGGAGGCTGAGGCAGGAGAATCGCTTGAACCCAGGAGACAGAGATTGCAGTGAGCCGAGATCATGCCATTGCACTCCAGCCTGGGCAACAACAGTGAAACTCCGTATTGAAGAAAAATAATAATAATGATAATAATAATCCATGGGTCAAAGAACAATTCTCAAAAGAAATTAGAAAATACTTTGAACATAAATGAAAACGCATCAAAATTTGTGGGTTTAATTAAAGCACTGCTTAGAGGAAAATTTATAGCATCAAATCATTATATATTACAAAAAAGATAGGTCTAAATCAGCAATCTAAGTTTCCACCTTAAGAAACTAAAAAAGAGCAAAGTGAACACAAAACAAGCCAAAGGGACAAATGACAAGATAAAAGCAGAAAACCAATGGGATTGATAGCAAAAAAACAAAGCAAAAATTAATGAAACTTAAAGATTGTTCTTTG
The DNA here is from genome assembly GCF_028885625.2 of Pongo pygmaeus. NCBI lineage: Eukaryota > Metazoa > Chordata > Mammalia > Primates > Hominidae > Pongo > Pongo pygmaeus. The sequence continues at coordinate 21,413,302 of NC_072389.2, read as the reverse complement.
AAAAGATCAATAAAATTGAAAAACTCTAGCAAAACTGACAAAGAAAAAAACAGAAAAGACACAGATTATCAGTATCAGGAATGAATGAAGGGACATCACTGCAGGCCCCACAGAATTCAGATGATTAGCAAGAGAATGCTAAGGAAAACTTGACATGTAAAAATCAGACAACTTAGATGAAATAAAGCAATGTCTGAGTGCCACAAACCAGGAAAATCCTCCTAGAAACAAACAGGTCACCTCAATAGTTCTATATCTGTTAAATAAATTGAATTTGCAAAATCTTTTTTTTTTTTTTTTGAGCCGGAGTCTCACTCTGTCACCCAGCCTGGAGTGCATTGGTGCAATCTCAGCTCTCTGCAATCTCCGCCTCCCAGGTTCAAGTGATTCTCCTGCCTTAGCCTCCTGAGTAGCTGGGATTACAGGCGCACGCCACCAAGCTCGACTAATTTTTTGTATTTTTAGTAGAAACGGGGTTTCACCATGTTAGCCAGGCTGGTCTCAAACTCCTGACCTCTGGTGATCCACCTGCCTTGGCCTCCCAACGTGCTGGGATTATAGGCGTGAGCCACCGCGCCCGGCGTATAATCTTTTAGAAAGAAATCTCCAGGTTCAGATGGATTCAAAAACATTTAAAGAAGAAATAACACTAATTCTACACAATCCCTTATAGAAAATGGAAAATGAGGGAACACATGCCAATACTTTGTATAAGGTCAGCTTTCCCCTGACAGAAAGTCAGACGAGATAGTATAATACAAAGAAAGAAAACTGCAAACCAACATCCCTGATGAGCGTCAATAGAAAAATCCTCAAAAACGTGTTACCAAGTCAAATTTAGCAATACAGAAACAGAATAGGGCTGGGCGCGGTGGCTCACGCCTATAATCATAGGAATTTGGGATGCCAAGGAGGGTGGATCACTTGAGGTCAGGAGTTGGAGACCAGGCTGGCCAACATGGTGAAACCCCATCTCTATTAAAAACAAACAAACAAACAAACAAACAAAATTAGCCAGGTGTGATGGTGCACACCTCTAATCCCAGCTACTCAGGAAGCTGAGGCAGGAGAATTGCTTGAACCCAGGATGCAGAGGTTGCAGAGAGCTGAGATTGCACCAATGCACTCCAGCCTGGGTGACAGAGTGAGATTCTGTCTCAAAAAAAAAAAAAAATAGAGTAGTAAATTGTGGCCAAGTGATCCCTATCCCAGTAACACAAGGCTTGGTCAGTATTTAAAAATCAGGCTGGTATAGTGTCTCACACCTGTAATCCCAGCACTTTGGGAGGCCAAGGCAGGCAGATCACTTGAGCTCAGGATTTCAAGACCAGCCTGGGCCACATAGTGAAACCCCATCTCTAAAAAAGAAAAAAAAAAGTTTAAGAAAAGGAAAGTAAAAATCATCAATGTAATACACCACACTAACACACTAAAGAAGGAAAACTGCATGACCATTTCATTTGGATTAAAAGCATTTAACAAATTTTAACACCCATTCAGGATTTTTCAAAAGCTTCTAAAAGGGGGAATTAAGGCCGGGCATGGTGGCTCACGCCTGTAATCTCAGCACTTTGGGAGGCCGAGGCAGGCAGATCACAAGGTCAGGAGATCAAGAGCATGCTGGCTAACACGGTGAAACCCCGTCTCTACTAAAAATACAGAAAGTTAGCTGAGCACGGTGGCAGGCACCTGTAGTCCCAGCTACCCGGGAGGCTGAGGCAGGAGAATGGCGTGAACCCAGGAGGCGGAGTTTGCAGTGAGCCGAGATCACGCCAGCGCATGCCAGCCTGGGCATAGAACGAGACTCTGTCTCAAAAAAAAAAAAAAAAAAAAATTGGGGGGAATTAAAGAAACTGCCTTAATCTGGTAATAAGGCACCTACATAAATATGCGCAGCTAACATCACAGTTGATGGTGAAAGACTGAACTGCTTTCCCCTACAGTCAGGAGCAAGGCAGGGCACCCACTATCACCTCTCCTACTCAGCTTCACACTGCAAGTCCTGGCCAGGGCAATCAGGCCGGGAAAAATACATAAAAGGCAAGCAGACTGGAAAGGAAGAAATGAAACTGCCCCTCTATACAGATAGCATTTAATTGTCCATGAAGAAAACCCAAGGAAACTACAATGAAGCTCATAATAAATGAGTTTAGCACAACTGCAGGACACAAGAACAACAAACAAAACTCAGTGGTATTTCCTATATACTGATAATGAACAACTGGAATCCAAAATCCTCCAAAATACCAAATCAACCTCTATATTCAGTACCTGGGCAGGCCCACAGGTAATTCCCACTATGTGTTTGGCATCCAGTCCTGGCAATGCTGCAGGTTCTGGCTTGGTCACGCGCAAGGTGTCAAAGTGCTGGCACTGGTCGTTGCTCCTCCAGCTGTGGACCTCGCTGTCCTCAGTCAGAGCCAGGCAGTGGGTGGAGCCTGCAGCCGCATCAATCACCTTCTTCCCTACAAGGAAAGAGGGATGCAGATGCAGCTTCAAGCCTATGACCTGAATGGCCTAGAAAGATATTTCCACTAGGCCATTCAGGTCAGAAAGCTTTTAATATTACCTTCTTGAGGATAATCTGTTGCTTTAATATTAAGCACAATCATTTGCTTTGGGTGTGTTATTAAAACTCCTGTATTTTGTCAGCTACAATTTGTTAGGACCCACAGCCTACAAACATCATAATGCTGGGATATGAAAAGGATCTGTTCTTTTTTCTCCTCCTCATTCAGATTTTCATTCCGAAAGAAACAAGGTGCTTTTAATTAACCATTAGATCACATTCTCCCATCCCAGATACAACAATGCACAGCACACTCTTCACTGAGGAAGGCTTCCTAAGAAGAAATCTATTGTTCTCTCAGAGTTAGGAGATATCACTATTTAAAACGTTGTTTCTATTTAAACACTCAGCAAAATATTCTATTTTTCTTTCCTGGTAAATCTAACATGACAAACACAAAGGGTGTTTCACAGAAATGTCAACATATAAAATAATTCAGCTGAAAAAACACACTGCAGTGAGGGGAACAATTCTATTCTAGGAGCTTACCATAAGTTAACATCAGCAACAACAAAAGGTGTTTTCAACAGTAATTGAAATACCCTCAAAGTAAACGATTTCTGTATCTAATAATTGTCGTAGCTTTCCTATACTAATGGAGGGGAATATAAACAAGGAGGCAAGTGAAATTCAAATACCATTCAATGACACAGAGTAAACTTCTTACTCTGCAACTTATCTCAGAAGCCTAGAAAATAATAAATACCGTATGGGCACACAAAACTCTTAGACATCAAGATATTAACTCTTAGACATCAAGATATTAACAAGATATAAACAGAAACCCATTTTAAAACTCAGCTCCAATCACTTACTGCAGGACATCCGCAAGCTACCAAAACTCAACGAGTGACGGTGTGTTACAGAATGGGTGTCTGCGTCTTCGAAAGGTTCACATTTGCTCTTGAATGACAATTTTTCTGATACAGTGGCCCAGATATGACCAATGATCTCATGCCATCTGGTGTTCAGAGAAGGTACTACATGAGAAGCAAATCCCAAACAAGAAGGTTTGTCTCTCAACCCTCTTTTTATATTTTTTATTTTGAGACAGGGTCTCACTCTATTGCCCAGGTTGGAGTGCAGGGGCCTGGTCTTGGCTTACTGCAGCCTCAACCTCCCCGGCTCTTGCTTACTGCAGCCTCAACCTCCCCGGCTCATGTGATTCTACCACCTCAGCCTCCCACATAGCTGGGACCACAGGTGGGCACCACCATGTCCACCTAATTTTTGTATTTTTTGTAGGGATGGGATTATGCCATGTTGCCCAGGCTGATCTCGAACTTCTGGGATCAAGCAATCTCTCTGCCTCCATCTCCCGAAATGCTGGGATTACAGGCATGAGCCACCATGCCCAGCCCTGCTTTAATTTAAAGTGTATTTCATTTGATATTAGTACAGCCACTTCGGCTCTTTTTTGTTACTATTTGAATGTTGTATCTTTGTATTCTTTTACTTTCAATCTGTTTATTTTAATTTAAAATGTTTATCTTGTAGATAGCACATTGGTGGATCATTTTCTTTTTTAATACTTTCAGCCAGTCGGCTTTGCTTTTTTTCTTTTTTTTTTTTTTTTGAGAGAGAGTTTTGCTTGTCATCCAGGCTGGAGTGCAATGGTGCCACCTCAGCTCACTGCAGCCTCTGCCTCCTGGGTTCAAGTGATTCTCCAGCCTCGGCCTGCTGAGTAGTTGGGATTCCAGGTGCCTGAAACCATGCCTGGCTAATTTTTGTATTTTTAATAGAGACAGGGGTTTCTTCATGTTGGTCAGGCTGGTCTTGAACTCCTGACCTCAGGTGATCTGCCGCCTCGGCCTCCCAAAGTGCTGGGATTACAGGCGTAAGCCACCGCACCCGGCCAAAGTGGTGGATTTTTTTTTTCTCAGAAAATCTATTCCATTCCTTTTCCAGAAACTGAATTTGTACAAGTTAACTAAAATAAATATTTATACTCCAATTTTTTTTGTTCTGAGGTCTTATTGAGTTTTAAGAATAGAATTTTATCTTTACACGTTTAGAAAAATTAGAAAATATAGATAAAATATAACTAAGAAAATAATAACATCTTTTCCTTGTGTTCTAAGTTCATTACTATTAGCCGAGTGCAGTGGCTCACACCTGTAATCCCAGCATTTTGGGAGACTGAGGCGGGCGGATCACTTGATTCCAGGAGTTTGAGACCAGCCTGGGCCACATGGCAAAACCCTGTCTCTACAAAAAATACAAAAATTAGCCAGGCGTGGTTGCATGTGCCTGCAGTCCAGCTACTGGCAAAGCTGAGGTGGAGAACCACCTGAAGCCGGTAAGTCAAGGCTGCACTGCAGCCTCTGTCCCCCAGGCTGGAGTGCAGTGATGCAGTCTCAGCTCACTGCAATCTCCGCCTCCCGGGTTCAAGCGATTCTCCTGCCTCAGCCTCCCGAGTAGCTGGGATTACAGGAACGTGCCACCACACCAGGCTAATTTTTGTATTTTTAGTAGAGAAGGGGTCTCACCATGTTGGTCAGGCTGGTCTTGAACTCCTAACCTCAAATGATCCACCTGCCTCGGCCTCCCAAAGTGCTGGTATTACAGGCGTGACCACCAGGCCTGGCCAGTATTTTTCTTAGAGGCAGGATCTCACTCTGTTGCCCAGGCTGGGAGTGCAGTGGCATGATCTCAACTCACTGTAGCATTGATCTCCCAGGCTGAGGCGATTCTCCTGCCTCAGCCTCTGGAGCAGCTGGGATCACAGGTGTGCGCCACCACACCTGGCTAATTGTTAATTTCTTTTTTTAAGAGATGGGGTCTTGCTATGTTGCCCAGTCGGGCAACATGGGATCCTCCAACTCCAGGCTTTGAGGGATCCTCCCGCTTCAGCCTCCCAAAGCTCTGAAAATTACAGACGTGAGCCACTTTGCCGGGCCTACATTGTTTTATATTTCTTCAATTTTGTTTCGTGGTCGCTGGAGGTGTTTCTTTCTTGGATTCCCTGCCGAGTGCTTCCACAGCTGCTCCATGTAATCTGCCCAAGACTCTTGCTGCATTCAGTTGAACACACACCAGGAAACTCTTCAGTCCCCAGCCGACCACACAAAGATCCGTTCTCATCCCCAGGGGAGCTGGTCTCGCCACTCGATCCCTGAACAGCTCCAGTTGGCGTGAGCGCAACCACCCGCGGCATAATTAAGAGCGCTGGGCGGGGAGAGACAGTCTCCTGTGGGAGTGCGGGCGGGCGTGCGTGCAACGGAAATCCCGCCTTCCGGCGCCCGCGGTTGGCCCTGGCCGCAGCCCGTGAGCACCAAGCAGGAAGATAAACGGGATTGCGGGAAGCCGGAGAGTCCGGAGGAGCCGCGAAGGGCTTCTCTTCCCCTTTGGCTGCGCCCGCGGAGCAGCCCCGTTGCGATTGGCCGTACGCGTGGGGAGGTAGTCCCGTGTCCGCCCGCCCCTCGGGCCTCGAGAGGCGCCGGGATCGTGGGCGCGGGCTGAGCCTGCGGCTGCTGTGTGGCTGTGTCCGCAAGCCGGCGGGGCGAGGCTGCCCGGCCCAGCGCGTCAGGTCCTGGCCTGGGACACCGGGGACGCCAGCTGCGGGGGCGGTGCGGGCGCGGGGCTGGTGGGCGTGGGCGCGGCGGCCGCACCTGGGCCTGCGCTGACCGTCCGCGGCGCAGCCTCCGGCCTCTCTTCGTCTCTAGGTGGTGGTGGCTGTGGATTTTTCTACTGGCGATCCTTTTGAGTAATTTGTTTCACGCACGTGCCCTGCTGTGGGGTAAAGCGGCAGATTTATGCTGCTGTCATTTGTCCGTTAACACGATGGACTTCCTGTCGTGTGTGTGTACTTTTTGGATTTGAGGGCAGATGACATTGTGACTTGGCCTCATGTGAGCGTCCATTCTCCAGGTCTCGCCAGCGTGGTGCAGAAACCCGGCACACCCTGCCTACCTTGGAAGGAGGCTTTCCCTTCCCCGAACCTCCCTCTCCCTCCATCTCTTCCCTCTTTCCCTCTCTCCCCCTCACTCCCTTCCCCCAGCTCTTCTCTCCCCTCTTTCTGTTCTCTCTCTGTCTCTCTTTTTTTTTTTCTGCATTAAACTTTTTCGGGAGTGTCTTTGTAAATTATTAAAAAGCGTTAGGTCTTCAACATGTATGTTTACTTGCAGGCCTGAGAACTGGGAGGAAGCTGGAGAAAAGATGCCCTCTGAATCTTTCTGTTTGGCTGCCCAGGCTCGACTTGACTCCAAATGGTTGCAAACAGATATACAGGTGGGGTTTGACATGTCTTTTTCTTGATGTGTTTCTGCTTCCATTAAATTTCTCGGGTAAGGCTTTTTTTTTAGGGCATGTAAGGGGAAGTCAGTTGTATCTTGCTATATTAGAGGAGCAGGTTTATTTCCTGTAACTTATAATGTTAACAGTCTTTATGGCTGTTTTTGTAAATTGTGCACGGCTGCCTTTTAATTAGTTTCTTGCAAGTGCACGAAACTTGAGATATATGAATAGGCAAAATTTTTTTCCTATTTATTATTGCTGGTTAAGAAATCTGCCACACTCCTAACCATATCAGTGACTGTTGTTACTGACAGTTTTTGAGCTGTTGAGTTAACTGTGGAGGGGAAAATTGGAGAAGTAAGTTCAGTAATTATGGCCTGTAGAAACTCACTCATTTTATGAGGTCTTGTGTTTGTGTTTCTGGAGAGATGAGAGTTAGTTCAGTTGAGCTGTTTGGTTTGTATTTGTAACCAATACAAGGACTAAGGACAATTGTGTTGAAACTGAGGTCATGATGTTAGGATCTTGAGGGCTGAAGGCTCCAAATAAATGGTATATATAGAATTCTATCTGACTTGAAATTTTCCCTTTCTGGACCTCCACATGCTGAGGCTAACAGTGTCCATATGACAGTGCCTTCCATGACAGGAATCAGCAACTTTTTTTTTTTTTTTTGGGCACGTATCAGTGATTCACTCTGTATATTTTAAAAAGTTTTAACCTCTTCCTCCTAGCCCTCCAGTATTTGTTAATAAATTAAAACGTTCCCCGAAGTGTTTTCTGTGAAACAGTAGTTCCAAAAGATGCTCTTAGAAAAACTAAGTACATGGAAAAATCTAAACTATGTGTTTTATTCATTACATTTGATGAATTTTGTTGTTGTTGTTTTTTCCTCTCGAGAGGAAGTCTTGCTCTGTCGCTCAGGCTGGAGTGCAGTGGCATGATCCTGGCTCACTGCATCCTCCACCTCTTGGGTTCAAGCAGTTCTCTGCTTCGGCCTCCTGAGTAGCTGGGATTACTGGTGCCCTCCACCTCGCCCAGCTAATTTTTATGCTTTTAGTAGAGACGGACTTTCACCATATTGGCCAGGCTGGTCTTGAATTCCTGACCTCATGATCCGCCCCCGTTGGCCTCCCAAAGTGTTGGGATTACAGGCTTGAGCCACCGCGCTTGGCCCACATTTGATGAATTTTTTTGCCCTTTGTTCTTTTAAAAATCATGGTCAGAAAGCAGAGCATAATTGTTCTTTACGTAGATCCCAAGTGATTGGGATTTTTAGGGAGATTTTTTGGCACTCAGTAAATGTCTTTATTTTTAGTGTGGCATGATGTGTGTTTTTTATTATTAGAAAATATTTATAGATAGATTTATACATATTAAATTCCTTTTTTTTTTTTTTGAGACAGCGTCTCACTGTGTTGCCCAGGCTGGAATCCAGTGGTGCCATCTCGGCTCACTGCAGCCTCCGCCTTCTGGATTCAAATGATTCTCCTGTCTCAGCCTCCAGAGCTGCTGGGATTACAGGTGGCTGCCACCACGCCCGGCCAATTTTTGTATTTTTAGTAGAGATGGGGTTTCACCATGTTGGCCAGGCTGGTCTCAAACTCCTGACCTCAAGTGATCCGCCCGCCTCGGCCTCCCAAAGTGCTGGGATTACAGGTGTGAGCTGCCCACCTGGCTCATTTTCACTCTCCATTAGCTGCTTTTTTCCTCCATTCATTTCCTACCTTTCTGTGTATGATTTCTGAATTCAGTGTATTTCACGTCTTAACCTTCTGAATTGTTTGTTCTTTCATTTTACATGTTGTTAAGGAAAATAAGAGGCTAAGTGAGACTTATAAATTTGCATGTAGTTTCTCAGATCGGGATAAATGCTCACCTGTTGTAGAATGGGACTCTGCTCTTGCTTCACCCAGGATGCGTTTCTCAGTTTCTTTCTAGAGTGGGGCCACACCCTACTCCAGCCCTCCAGATGCAGCTCCCTGCTCTGATATGATTCCACCAGACTGTATTCCAGCTGTCCTCCCTAACCTGGACCTAGATATTTTCTTTCTTTCTTTCTTTTTTGTGAGATGAAGCCTCACTCGGTGGTCGGTGGTCCAGGCTGGAGTGCAGTGGCACAATCTCGGCTCACTGCAACCTCTACCTCCCAGGTTCAAGTGATTCTTCTGCGTCAGCCTCCTGAGTAGCTGGGATTACAGGTGCCGGCCATCACACCCAGCTAATTTTTGTATTTTTGTAGAGACAGGGTTTCACCATGTTGGCCAGGCTGATCTTGAACTCCTGACCTCAAGTGATCTGCCCGCCTCAGCCTCCCAAAGTGCTGAGATTACAGGCGTGAGCCACCGTGCCCAGCCCCTGGACCTAGATATTTTCTCATGACCCTTTCCAAAGCCAGATTTGCATCGATTAGTTATATGTATGTGATAGGTTTTTCTAAAGTTTTTTTTAGATGTTATCTTTTTACTTTAGTATAAAAGTGCTTTGAATACGCTGAATGTTAAATACATGTTTGTAGAATTTCATTGAAACTTTAATATTAATGAGAACCATTAACTTTTTGTGTGTGTGTGTGTGTGACACGCAGTCTCGCCCTGTCGCCCAGGCTGGAGTGCAGTGGCATGATCTCGGCTCATTGCAACCTCTGCCTTCCAGGTTCAAGCGATTCTCCTGCCTCAGCCTCCCGAGTAGCTGGTATTACAGGCACATGCCACCACACCTGGCTAATTTTTGTATTTTTAGTAGAGACGGGGTTTCACCATGTTGGTCAGGCTGGTCTCGAACTCCTGACCTTGTGATCCGCCCGCCTTGGCCTCCCAAATTGCTGGGATTACAGGTGTGAGCCACTGCACCCAGCTGATGTTTTTTTAATTAAAAAACTTATATAAAATTTATTTTATTGTGGTATCTAGTTGAGTAAATTTTGACCTCTATAGATTCATGTAACCCCCACCATCATCAGGATGGAGAAGTTTCATCACCTCAAAAGCTCCCTTAAGGTGCTCCTTTTTATCACATGTTCCCTGGGCTCCTACCCTGGCAGCCACTGATCTGTTCTCCATCGGTGTAGGGTATTCTTTTTGAGAATGTCATGTAAGTAGAACCGTATTTTAAGTAACATTTTGAAACCATCTTCATTTACTCCCAGTTATATGTTTGAGATTTACCAGTTGTTCTGTGTATTAATGGTTCTTTATATTGCTGAATAGTAGTATTTCATCATTTGGATGTACCACATGGTGTTTATCCATTCTGCTATTGTAGGACCTTGTGGTTGTTTCCGTTTTTCTTTCACAATTGTAATCCTGCTGTGAGCATTTCTGTACAGATTTTGTGTGAATGTAGTTTCCATTTCCCTAGGATAAAGACCTAGTAGTGTGAAAGTTGGGTCATGTGCTGAACTGTTTTCCGAAGCAAGTTAAGGCATAGTTTTAGATGGTCTTAATGACTTAAAAATATTGTGATCTAAAAAGTTTACCAAGGTGTCATCTGTGTTAAGAACTTGAAATGCACCACTATTTCTTCATTACACTTTTGTTTATTCTTTGGAAAATACGACTTAAATAGCACACAGTTTATTTGTTACCATAAAAATTCTGACTAAAGTTATATATGTGTATATACCTACATATAACTATATATAGTTATGAATATTAATACGAATATTGTATCTTTGAAATTTCATGATTCTGCCCTATTTATGCAAATGAAAACGGTTGGTAAATATTTTGCTAATTATTACTTGAACTGATTTTCTGTGTCAGTTTTTGTTCATGTTTATTTCAGATAACAGAGGGGTCTCTATATTTCAATATGAAAAGTTTTACCACCAAACTATTTCTGTACCTTTTAGGTGTCATTTTGTTTTCATCACCAGTGTTATCAAATTGTTTAACAATCTTATTGCTTCTAAATAATTTCTATTTGTAAGCCTACCTGTACACTATAATTAAATGTTAACTGATGTTTCTTATAGAAGTCATCTATACTACGTAATTTTCACTCTTAAGAAACTGATTTCAGTAGAATGGCTTAAAAATCCCATTAGGAAGTTGATGGAATATCATTTTGGAAGACATGCTTTAAATAATTTGATATATTGGTTTCTTTTCTTTTCTTTTCTTTTTTTTTTTGAGATGGCATCTCGCTTTGTCACCCAGGTTGGAGTGCATTGGCACCATCTCGGCTCACTGCAAGCTCTGCCTCCCAGATTCACACCATTCTTCTGCCTCAGCCTCCCCAGTAGCTGGGACTACAGGCGCCCGCTGTCATGCCCGGCCAATTTTTTGCATTTTTAGTAGAGGTGGGGTTTCACCATGTTAGCCAGGACGGTCTCGATCTCCTGACCTCGTGATCCACCCGCCTCAGCCTCCCAAAGTGCTGGGATTACAGGTGTGAGCCACCGCACCCGGCCAATGTTTTGGTTTCTTTATGAAAATTTTACTGGATCTGTTACAGATATGACTGATGTATTTTATTTTTAAGTTGTCAAACATTCAGTTCATGATGTGTGTTTAACTTTTCGGGGAGGGACATTTGCAGAGACTGACTAATGGTATGGCATTCTGAAAAGCGGTTACAGATTAAAAATTTTTTAATTCTGCAGATGATAGTGTTGAACAAAGTGGAACAAAGAAAGAAGATCTGGATGACAGAGAGAAAAAAGATGAAGAAGAAACTCCTACACCTGTATATAGTGCCAAGTGAATTCTGGACAGCTGGGTATGGGGCAAGCAACCAGGTAATCTTCTGAGTTTTGGCACTTTGGAAAGCTTGATCTGACACTCCTTTTCTAAATAACTTGGATGGATTATTAGTAATTTTTTGGTAACAATTTTTTTTTTTTTTTTTTTTTGAGATGAAGTCTCACTGTGTTGCCCAGGCTGGAGTGCAGTGGCGGGATCTCGGCTCACTGCAAGCTCCGCCTCCCGGGTTCACACCATTCTCCTGCCTCAGGCTCAGCCTCCCGAGTAGCTGAGACTACAGGCACCTGCCACCATGCCTGGGTAATTTTTTGTAGTTTTAGTAGAGACGGGGTTTCACTGTGTTAGCCAGGATGGTCTCGATCTCCTGACCTTGTGATCTGCCTGCCTCGGCCTCCCAAAGTGCTGGGATTACAGGCGTGAGCCACCACACCTGGTCTGTTAACAATTTTTAAAAATGTAATTTAAAAAATTTAAATATTGTGGTAAAATATACATACCATAAAACTTAACCATTTTAACCATTTTTATGTGCACAGTTCATTGGCATTAAGTATATTCACATTGTTGCCCAGCCATCACCACCATCCATCTCTAGAACTTTTGCATTTTCTCTGACTGAAACTCTGTATCCATGAAACACTTAACTCCTTGCTGCCCCCAAGCAACCACCATTCTACTTTTGTCTCAGAATTTGACTACTCAAGGTGTCTCCTTATAAGGGGAATCATACAGTATTTGTCCTTTTGTGACTGGGTTATTGAACTTCTTAGGTCTGTGGGGTTCATCCGCATGTGTCAAAATTTTCTTCCTTTTAAAGGCTCAATACTAGTCCATTATATATGTAAGAAACATTTTATCCCTTCATCAGTGGACACTCAGGTTGCTTTCGTCTCTTGACTTGTGTGAGTAATGCTGCTATGAACATTGGTTTACAAGTGTCTTGAGTCTCTGCTTTTAATTCTTTGTGTCTATACCTAGGAGTGGAATTGGTCAATAGATTTTTTTGTTTTTGTTTGTGTTTTTGAGACCGAGTCTGGTTCCATCTCCCAGGCTGGAGTGTAGTGGCGCAATCTCGGCTCACTGCAAGCTCTGCTTCCCGGGTTCACGCCATTCTCCTGCCTCAGCCTCCCAAGTAGCTGGGACTACAGGCGCCCGCCACCACGCCCAGCTAATTTTTTTGTATTTTTAGTAGAGACGGGGTTTCACCGTGTTAGCCAGGATGGTCTCGATCTCCTGACCTCGTGATCCGCCTGCCTCGGCCTCCCAAAGTGCTGGGATTACAGGCGTGATCCACCGCGCCTGGCCAATAATGTGGTAGTTTTATGTTTAACTTATTATTTATTGTTATTTTTGAGATTAGGTCTCACTCTGTCGCTCAGGCTGGAATGCAGTGATGTAATCATAGCTCACTGCAGCCTTGGACTCCTGAGCTGAAGTGATCTTTTTGCCTCAGCCTCCCAAGTAGCTGTGACTACAGGTGAACAACACCACGCTTGACTAATTAGAGACAGACTCTCACTGTGTTGCCCAGGCTAGTCTTACACTCCTGGCTTCAAGTGATCTTCCTGCCTCAGACTCCTGAGTTACTGAGATTACAGGTGTGAACCACTGCACCTGGCAGTAGATGTAACTTTTTGAGGAACCAGTAAACTGTTTTCCACAGTGGCTACACTGTTTTACATTCTTGCAGCCGTATACCAAGGTTCCAGTTTCTCCACGCCCTCACCAACACTTTTTCTTTTTTTTTCCTTGTCTGATGATAGCCATCCTTTTTTGTGTGAGTAGGTACAGCATCTCGTTGTTGTGATTTGCATTTCCCTGATGATTAGTCATGCTGAGCATCTTTTTACATGCTTATTCACCATTTGTATACATTTACTGGAGAAATGTCTGTTCAAATCCTTTGCACATTTTTTTTTTTTTTTTTTGGAGACGGAGTTTGGCTCTCGTTGCCCAGGCTGGAGTGCAGTGGCACAATCTTGGCTCATTGCAACCTCCACCTCCTGGGTTCAAGTGATTCTCCTGCCTCAGTTTCCTGAGTAACTGGGATTACAGGTACCTGCCACCATTCCTGGCTAATTTTTTGTGTTTTTAGTAGAGACGAGGTTTCACTATGTTGGCCAGGCTGATCTTGAACTCCTGACCTCGGGTGATCCACCCACCAAGGCCTCCCAAAGTGCTGGTATTACAGGCATGAGCCACTGTGCCTGGCCCTTTTGCCCATTTTTTAATTGAGTTTTTTGTTTTGGGTTATAGGAGTTCTTTATCATGGATGGAGTTCATAATCTCTTCCCTTTCTCCAACCCGGTGAAACCCATATATTTATTCTTTGCTTACTTTATTTTGTGTAATTAAATTTTTTAAATGTGTGATGCATTTTTGTTCCAATTAAAAATATACCTGGATTCTTATAAAAATGTATAGATGATAAAGATTTCACGTGACTGCCCACCCCAATTTCAGTTTTCCTCTAAGAGTTAGCCACTATTATCCCTTCAGTGTGGATATTCAGACTTTCTTTTCCTTGAATGGACATACCTGTGTAAATGTACATATATAAAAATAATTTGTGATGCCAGGCATGGTAGCTCACGCCTGTAATCCCAGCACTTTGGGATGCTGAGGTGAGAGAATTGCTTGAGGCCAGCAGTTTGAAGCTGCAGTGAACTGTGATTGTGCCACTACACCCAACCTGGGTGACAGGGTGAGACCCTGTCTCTTAGAAAAAGTCCGTATGTGGGGTTAATAATAGTACCTACCTTGTAGGCTATTATGGGCTCAGTACAGTAGGCTAGGCAAAGTGCCTATGCAGTTATCTTGTGTGTAGTAAGTACCAGCATATACTACCTGTTATCCAGAAGTTTGCTGAAATGTGCCTTGTATTTTCTCTCTTTCCATTTTGGTCAGTTTTAGTAGAAGTTATCAGTTTAATTGAGTTTTTTCAAAGAGCCAGTTGTTGGTTTTATTGATTTTGTTTGTTTTGGTTTTCATTGATTTCTGTTTACTCTTTATTATTTCCTTTTTTCTGCTGCTTTGGGTTCCATTTGCTCTTCTGTCTCTTCTAGTTTTTTTTTTTGAGACACAGAGTCTCGCTCTGACTCCCAGGCTGGAGTGCATTGGCACCATCTCAGCTCACTGCAAGCTCCGCCTCCCGGATTCACACCATTCTCCTTCCTCAACCTCCCGAGTTGCTGGGACTACAGGCGCCCGTCACCACGCCCGGCTAATTTTTTGTATTTTTAGTAGAGGCGGGGTTTCACCATGTTAGCCAGCATGGTCTCGATCTCGCGACCTCATGATCTGCCCGCCTTGGCCTCCCAAAGTGCTAGGATTACAGGTGTGAGTCACCACACCCGTCCCTCTTCTAGTTTTTTAAGGTAAAGGCTTAGATCATTGACTTTAGATTTTTTGTCTTTTCTAACAGGTGTTCAAAACTATAACATAAATTTATCTCTAAGCGTTGTTTAGCCACATTTCACAAATTTGGAAATGTTTATTTATTTTCATCTTCATTCAGTTGAAAATATTTTCTAATTTCCCTTTTAATTTCTTCTTTTACCCACTTATTATTTGGAAATGTGTTATTTCATTTCTAAATGTTTGGGGATTTTCAAATATCTCTTGTTAACAATTTCTAAATTAGTTGTAGTCAGAGAACATATTCTGTGATTTCAATGTTGAGGCTTGTCTTAAGCCCCAGAATATGATCTGTTCTGTGGAATGTTTCATGCACACGTAATAAGAATGTGGCCGGGTACGGTGACTCATGCCTGTAATCCCAGCACTTTGGGAGGCCAAGGTGGGTGGATTACTTGAGGTCAGGAGTTCGAGACCAGCCTGGCCAACATGGTGAAACACTGTCTCTACGAAAAATACAAAAATTAACTGGGTCTGGTGGTGGGCGCCTGTAATCTCGATTGTGCCACTGCATTTTATTCTGGGTGACAAAGTGAGACTATGTCTCAAAAAAAAAGAAAAATGTGTATTTTGCTGCCCCGTAAAGCTTAATGAGATCAAGTTGATAGTGTTCAGGTATCCTTGACTTGAAATAATTTTCTGCCTACTTGTTCTATTCACTGTTAGAAGAGGAGTTGAACTAACACACAAGGTTGGATTACCACATTAGTTTGACATGAATCTCAGAGATCTTACCCGTTCCTGATTACTTAGTAACTTTAAAGATACAAGTAATATCCTCACTTGTGTGCTCAGGCAAAGTGGGGAGAGATGTGGGACAAGCTGTGCAACTCCCCCAAGTCCGTCCTCTTTGAACCCCGCCTGAGAGATGAGACCTCTCACTGAGGCGTGCCGTCCCCTCACTGAGGCATGTCATCCTCTCAGGTCTGTCGTCCCCTCACTGAGGCGTGTCGTCCCCTCAGGTGTGTCGTCCCCTCACTGAGGCATGTCGTCCCCTCAGGTGTGTCGTCCCCTCACTGAGGCGTGCCGCCCCCTCACTGAGGTGTGTCGTCCCCTCACTGAGGCGTGTCGTCCCCTCACTGAGGCGTGTCGTCCCCTCACTGAGGTGTGTTGTCCCCTCACTGAGGCGTGTTGCCCTCTCACTGAGGCGTGTCGTCTTCTCACTGAGGTGTGTCATCATCTCACTGAACAAGGAGCATTAAGGATGTGCAGTGTTCCCATTTTGTAGTCAGATGGTTTATACACCTTAGGGAACCTTTTCCAGGGAGCCATGTCCCATAAGTCTGTGGATTTTAGGTATGTTTACCAAACACAATCCTCAACTAACCACATCTTGCTAAAAACATTTCATAGATAAGGACTCTTTTCCTAGCAAATACTAGTCATTTATTTACAGAGAAGCCAGTCTCAGCGTCTCAGCGTTCTGGGGAGATGAGCCCCAGTGACTGGCCTTTATTTCCCTGGAGTATCTCCATTGTGCTGGGGAGGCATGAAGAGCAATTTCACTGCTTAGTTCCTCTTCTGAGGAGAATTGAAATCTCTCATGCTAATTATGGATTATTTTCTTTCAGCTCTGCAGTTTTTGCTTCATGTATTTGAAAACTATGTTATAAGGTGCATGCAGTTTTTTTCTTTTTTTTTTTTTGGAGACGGAGTGTTGTGTGTCCCACAGGCTGGAGTGCAGTGGCGCGATCTCAGCTCACTGCAACCTCAGCCTCACAGGTTCACGGCATTCTCCTGCCTCAGCCTCCCGAGTAGCTGGGACTACCGGTGCCCGCCACCACGCCCGGCTAATCTTTTTGTATTTTTAATGGAGACGGGGTTTCGCCGTGTTAGCCAGGATGGTCTCAATCTACTGACCTCATGATCTGCACGCCTCGGCCTCCCAAAGTGCTGGGATTACAGGCGTGAGCCACCATGCCCAGCCAGGTGCATGCACTTTTAGGATTTTTATGTCATTTTCATAAATTTGACCCCCTTTATCTCCGGTGATATTCTTTGTTGTGAGGTAACCTTGGTCTGACTACCCTCTTTTCTTCTGATTTGGTGTTTGCATAGTGTGTTTGCCTGGTTTAGCTTTTTTCACTTTCAACCTTTGTGTATATGTAAAGTGGATTTCTTTTAGGTATCATATAATTAGGTCTTGCTTCTTTATTCACCCTGACAACCTCTGTTTTTTATTTGGAATCTTTAGACCACTTGGGTTTAAATCTATCATCTCTGGCATTTTCAGGTACATCTTTAACTTGTCACTCTCCACTTGCAAATGGTATTAACGCTGCCTGAGCTGCGGGGCAATGCTCTGACCACAGCTTCCTGCTTCTGACCTGTTCTTGGTTGGTTGTGTTGCTGTGTCATATGTCCAAGTGAACACCACGGCCTGGCTAATTCTGTATTTTTGAGTAGAGACAGGGTTTCATCATGTTTGTCGGGCTGGTTTCGAACTCCTGACCTCAGGTGGTCCACCTGCCTTGGCCTCCCAAAAGCCACCACGACCGGCCAAAAAAAAAGTATTTATGTTAACCTACATGTTTATCATTTTGGGCCCTTAAGGTTTTGTTTATATCCCAGTTGCCCTCTGGTATCATTTTCCTTCAGTTTGAAGATCTTCATTTATCATTTCTAGATCTGCTGGCAGAGAAGTTTTTCAGTCTGTCTGGTTATCAATTTTGGCTTTATCTCTGACTCTACACAAATCACTTTGTCTCACCTTGGGCCTCTCATGTATAAAATAGGAGTAAGTGGCCGGGTGCGGTGGCTCACGCCTGTAATCTCAGCACTTTGGGAGGGCGAGGCGGGTGGGTCACGAGGTCAGGAGATTGAGACCATCCTAGCTAACACGGTGAAACCCCATCTCTACTAAAAATACAAAAAAATTAGCTGGGCGTGGTGGCAGGCACCTGTAGTCCCAGCTACTCGGGAGGCTGAGGCAGGAGAATGGCGTGAACCCAGGAGGCAGAGCTTGTAGTGAGCCGAGATCACACCACTGCACTCCAGCCTGGGTGACAGAGTGAGACTCTGTCTCAAAAAAAAAAAAAAAAAAAAAAAAAAGGAATAAGTATAATATAATGTAAATAATTAAAATTATATAATATATATAAAATAAGTGAATACTTATCAGAGAGTTGCTGTGCAAATGACATGAAATAATGCACTTGAAGCTTCTAAGTCAGTGCCTGGCGCATACTGTTTGATAAACATTTGTTGTGATTTTTAAAATCTGTTGTTTTGCCTTTCTCCTTCTTTCCCCTCACCTAGCTATCAAAGTACCTACAGTTATGGGTGGGTAACTAGCCACGAAGTATACCTTTCTTGCTCAGATTAAAGCCCAGCTTGTTGACTCAGGGCAGCTTTAATGAAGAGGGTTTACTTGGAAGCCCTGCTTGCTCACAGGTATGGAGCTTTCGCAGAACCGACTCTCTACCTGGCAGCCTTGAAGGGGCTTGGATTCAAAGCATGTTCTTCAGCCACGTCATCTTTAATCAAACTGCAGGTGGAATTTGTCGCTTTTAGAATAGCTCCTATTCCTTTCATTCCTTTTTTTCTTTTTTGCTTTTGCATCTCAACCTAAAAAGAAAAACACATTAATTTGAGCCATAGGAATTTAAAACTTGCTTTTTCTTTTGCTTAGATACGTTTGACTAAAACTTCCTTTTTCACAGGTTTATTTTTTCCAATATTTTATTATGAAAAAAAAATACGGAAAAGTTGAAAGAATTTTACAGTGCGCACCCACATATTCACCACCTAAGACTGTGCCGCTGGCATCATCCCACTTGCTTTATCACTGCTCTCTCCACCTTTTCGTCCCTCTATTCATCCATCAGTCCCTCACATTTTTTTTGCAGTGTTTCCAAGGAGACCTCTGGACACTTGCTTCTCAACACTGCAGCGTGTAGGCCCTCAGCAGGAGTTCAGAAGTGCACATTTCACAGTGAACCTTCTGAGAGTGTTGACAAATCACAGCTTTTCTTTTTGTCTAATGAAAAGGGCTTGCTGGCCATTGGGTGTTGTAATCTCTTAGGAGAGTAAACTCTTAGTGACTATCTAAATCATTCCTAATAATTCTCTCTGCTGTGTAAAGTAGGTCTAGGAGGACCCTCTCTGACATTGTTGTTAGCATAGGTTTTAGCTTAAGGTTTTGTAAATGCTGCTTATCAAAGTGATGAAGTTCCCATTTGTTACTGTTTTTTGAGAATTTTTATGCATGAGTATTGAGTTTTGTCATTTGCTTTTTCTTTTGTTTTTTTTTTTTGAGACGGTGTCTCGCTCTGTGGCCCAGGCTGGAGTCCAGTGGCGTGATCTTGACTCATTGCCAGCTCTGCCTCCCAGGTTCACGCCATTCTCCTGCCTCAGCCTCCTGTAGCTGGGATTACAGGTGTCCGCCACCACGCCCTGCTAATTTTTTGTATTTTTAGTAGAGACGGGGTTTCACTGTATTAGCCAGGAAGGTCTCGATCTCCTGACCTTGTGATTTGCCCGCCTCGGCCTTGCAGAGTGCTGGGATTACAGGCGTGAGCCACTGTGCCCAGCCTGTCATTTGCTTTTTCTAAATCAATTGATTTGTAATCATGCAATTTCTGTTCTTTAGCCTATTAATAGGGTGGGTTACATTGATTTTTGACTGTTGAACCAGCTTTGCATTCCTGCAGTGAAACTACTTGGCGATGATGTGTAATTCTTTTTATATTTTGTTTAATTCTACTTGCTAATAATTCACTGAATATTTTTGTGTCTATGTATATATTGTCCTGTAGTTTGTACTGTCTTTAGGTTCGATATCATGCTAATATTAGCTTCTTAAAATGAATTGGGAGGTTTTTCCTTTTCTAGTTTCCAGAAGAGATTGTTTTGAGTCTGTGTTAATTCTTTTTTAATGTTTGATGGAATTATCCAGTGAATTCATTTGGGTCTGGTAATTTCTTTTTTCTCGGGATTCTTAGAATTATGAATTCAGTTTTCTTAATAGTAGTTAGGGCTATTCAGATGATCTATTTTATATTTGGTGAGTTGTAGTAATTTGTATTATTTGAGGAATAAGTCCATTTTGCCCAAGTTGTCAAATTTATGTGTGTAGAGTTGTTCCTAGTAATTCCTAATTAATTATCTTTTTTGATATCTTTAGAGTCTGTGACATCACTAATGTTGGTAATTTATGTCTGTTTTTTTTTTTTTTTTTTTTTTTTTGGTCAGTATTGCTGAGAGAGGTGTGTCAGTTTTATTGATCTTTTCAAAGAAGCAGCTTTTTGCTTTACTGTTTATTGTTTTTTTGTTTTCAGTTTGTTTCTACTCTTACCTTAATTATTTCTTCGTTTCTGTTTACTTTTGGGTTTATTTTGCTATTTTTTTTTCTTTGAGGTTGTCGAGGTGGGCACTTATATTATTGATTTGTTTCCAAGTTTCTAACGTACCATTCATTTAGTGCTGTAAATTTCTCTCTCATCACCCACTGTAGCTCTTTCCCATTCATTTTGATGTATAGTACTTGCATTTTCTCTCAGTTCAGAATATATTTTAAAATTTCCCTTGAGACTTCCTCTTAGATCCATGGGTTATTTAGAAGTTTTAAAGTTTAGTTTCTGAGAGTTAGGCAATTTTCCTGTAATTGTTCTCTTGTTGACTTCTAATTTGTCTCCATTGTTTGAGGGAACATATGCTGTGTGATTGTAATTTCAAAAAATTTGTTAGGTTTGTTTTATGCCTCAGAATATGTTCTAACTTAGTATTTGTGGATACTTGAACAGATTATGTATTCTGCTGTTATTGGCTGGAGTGTTCTATAAATTTTGATTGGATCTAGTTGATTGATGGTGATGTTGAGTTCTATATCCTGGCAGCCTTTCTGTCTCCTAATTTTATTAGCTGTAGAGAGAGATTTTGAGGTCTCCAACTATAAAAGTATAAATGTCTTTTTCTCCTTTCAGTTCTGTTCATTGTTTTTTGTTTCAAATTGCTGCATCTTAATGGTGTATTGACCAAGTTCTAATTCTGTAATGTTGCCGTCTGTTCCTGGTAATTATCTTTTTCTTTTTTTTTGTTTTTTTCTTGAGACAGAGTTTCGGTCCTTTTGCCTAGGCAGGACTGAAGTGGCGCGATCTCAGCTCATCAACCTCCAAACCCACCAGGTTCAAGTGATTCTCCTGCCTCAGCCTCCTGAGTAGCTGTGATTATAGGGGCCCGCCATCACGCCCAGCTAATTTTTGTATTTTAGTAGAGATGGGGTTTTGTCATGTTGGCCAGGCTGGTCTCAAACTCTTGAGCTCAGGTGATCCACCCACCTTGGCCTCCCAAAGTGCTAGGATTACAGGCGTGAGCCACTGTGCCCAGCCCTCTTGGTAATTATCTTTGCTGTGAAGCTTACTTTATTTGGTATTAATGTAGCCAACTTCTGCTGTCCTTTCAGTAATGTTTGCATGATCTTTCTTTTTCTGTGCTTCTGTTTTCAGTTTGCCTATTTGAAGTCACTTTCTTATGGACAACATGTAGTTGGATCATGTTCTCTAGCCTATTCTCCCAGTGTCTTTTAATGTATTCAGACTTTACATTTAATTTAATGTCATTATTGTTAAATTGAGGCTTAACACTGCCATTTTATTTTGTATTTTCTATTTCTTTTGTTTTTCATTTTTTTGGTTTGATTCTTCCTGGCTGTCTGTGGTTTACTTGACCATTTTTAGCATTTTATTTTGATTTTTCTGTAGTGTTTTAGAGTGTATCTTTTCGTATAGCTTTTTTAGTGGCTTTTCTAGGTACTATATTACATATAGATTGAGCATCTCTAAACCCAAAATCCAAAATCAGAAATGCCCCAAAATTCAAAACTTTTGGGCACCCCAGCATGATGCCCCCAAGTAGAAAATTCCATTCATAGGTACTTAGCATGAATTTTGTTTCATGCACAAAATTATTGAGAATACTATATAAAATCACCTTCAGGCTCTCTGTATAAGGTATATATAAAACATAAATGAATGTATTTCGACTTGGGTCCTATCCCCAAAATATCTCATTATTTATATGCAAATATTCCTAAATCTGATAAAAATCTGAAATGCGGAGCACTTGTGCTCCTGAGCATTTTGTAAGGGACACTCAGCCTGTGTATGTATGAACACTTATTAGATTGTACCTGGTGTTGTCATTTAGTTTCAGGGATATAGAAACTACCTCCCCTGACGTTCCTTTCTGTTCTCCTGTTCGTAATATACTTGCCTTAAGTATTTCATTTGCTTACATTTATAACCACATATGACAATGTTATAATTTTTGGTTGAACCTTCAGACATAATTTAGCAAAATCCAGAGGTGAGGGAAAAGTCTGTTGTATTTATGCATTGGTGTGCTTGTCATCTCCTCCTTCCGGAAGTTCCAGGGTTTTCTTCTTTGATGGTTGCCATTCTGCTTAGAGAACTTCCATTAGCCTTTCTCTTGGTGTGGGTCTTCTGGTGACAAATTCTGTTTTACTTCCTCTGAGAATGTTTTGCTTTCCTTTTCATTCCCGAAGGACATTTTTGGTGGATATAAGAATTCTGGGTTAATGGTTCTTTTCATCATTTGAAAAATATTTTGTACTTTCAGCTGGCCTCCATGGTTTCTGATGAGAAATTTGCTGTCATTTGACCTGTTAATCCATGATAGTTGAGGTACTGTTTTTCTTTAGTGGCCTTTGAAATGTTTTCTTTGTCTTTTGTTTTTTGGAGTTTGGTTATGATATGTCTTAGTTTGGATTTCTTCGGATTCATCCTGTTTACGGTTTGCTTACCTTAGATCTGTAGGTTTATGTCTCTTGCCAAATTTGGGAAATTTTAAGCCATCACTTCTTAGAGTACACTTTCAACCCCAACTTCTTTTTTTATTTATTTATTTATTTTTTTTTTTGAGACAGAGTCTTGCTGTGTCTCCCAGGCTGGAGTACAGTGGTGTAGTCTCGGCTCACTGCAAGCTCCGCCTCCCGGTCAACCCCACCTTGTTTCTCCTGTCCCTTTGTGAGTTCAGTGACTGGAGTTGTTATAGTCCCATAGGTCCCTGAGACTGTTTTGTTTTTTGTTTGTTTTTCTTTTCCGCGGGGACATATACTTCTTTCTTTTCTTTTTTTTTTTTTTTTGAGATGGAATCTCTCCCTGTTTTCCAGGCTGGAGTGCAATGGCACCATCTCGGTTCACTGTAACCGCCGCCTCCCGAGTTCAAACAATTCTCCTGTCTCAGCCTCTTGAGTAGCTGGGATTACAGGTGCCCGCCACCATGGCCAGCTAATTTTTGTATTTTTAGTAGAGATGGGGTTTCACCATGTTGACCAGGCGGGTCTCAAACTCCTGACCTTGTGATCCACCTGCCTTGGCCTCCCTAAGTGCTGGGATTACAGCTATGAGCCACCATGCCCCACCTTAGGGGCGTGTATTTCTTCTGTGTTATTCACATTGGGTAACTTCTATCTTTTACATCACTGATTCTTTGCCCTTTTTCCTCCACTCTACTGCTGTGTCCATTCACTGAGCTTTTTATTTTGGTTATTGTATTTTTCAGTTCTAAACTTCCTATTTGGTTTCTTTTTTTTTTTTTTTGTCTTCCTTTTCTTGTCTTAGGCTTTCTATTTTTTCATTTATTTCACATGTGTTTGTAATTGCTTGTTGAAGCCTTTTTATCATGACTGCTTTTAATTATTGGCCACATTATTCCCACATCTTTCATTGTGGTATTTCTATAATTGTTGTTTAAAATTTGGTTTTAGATCTTCCTGGTTCTTGGTATCATGAGTGACTTTCTCAATGGAACATGTTGTTAGGCGACTCTAGGTCTTACTTAAATCTTCTGTGTAAGTGGTTAAATCTTTCTGTGACCCTGCTCTGGCCGGGATAGGGCGTGCTTCACCTCATCGCTGGCAGCTGGAGACGAAGTCCAGGCTTCCCACTTTGCCTAGAGGCCCCTGGTTACTGTGAGGCAGGGGTAGGAGTTCTGACTCCCCAGTGGTGTCCATGGTTTGTGTATTTTCTCACCCACTGTTTTAGAATGTACATGAATGATGGACTGGGCAGTCAGGATTGCAATGGAATAAGCAGGAGGGTGTCAGGGAGAAGGGCACGTGGGTGCTCAAGGGCCGAGCTGCTTTCTTGGAGCTTTGGGGTTGTTTCTGGGCTCCGCAGCCAAGCAGAAGGGAGATGTATTATTTAAAGGCGGAAAATGCAGTGACTCTTCAGGAAGGGCTTAGCCCTTGAAGTGCTGGGCCAGCCTCCTTGCCTGAAGGGTGGCTCGGTGGCGATGCCCTGAGAAGGGCAGGGGCACTGCTTTACCTGTCAGTCTTTCACTTCTCCATCTTGAGCCCAGTGTGCAATTCAGTATTCTTCATGTCATTTTAAATAACTATTAGCTCTTAGCTGCAAAGCTTCAGCTCTCACATCCTACTGCTGGTGCTGGGCACAGTGTGCGTCACCCTGTGCCTTTCCAGGGAGTGGTGAGATGTGTCCCTCTCCTGCCTTCTAAGCCCCTCCCGTCCCGTGGAGAGCATATCCAGGGAATGGGTAGCCGGAAAACTGATGTCTTCTGCCCAAGGGGAGGCAGCCAGTAGGGGTGTTGCTATTACCTGTCAGGATCCAGGGCTGCGAGGCTGGTGACTGCTGGCCTCCAGGCTAGTAAGCAGCAGAGAGGCAGGCCCAGAAGAGCCCAGCTCTCACCCTGCCACTGGGAACTGTGGTGTTATAGGGGATTGGTGGGAGGTAACTTACAGTTCCCCTATAATGATCTGTACTCTGAGGTAGACGCATGCTTAATCGAAAGACCAGAATCCTTTGAATTATTTTCACTCATGTGATTGCCTTCTAGCTACTTACAAAACACTTCTTAGTATGGAAATTTTTGAAGATACATAGAAGTAAAGAGAATAATATAATGAAATATCACTTACTAGTTGGAATGTGTATTCTAACTGGTTACTTTATCTTCCTCTAAAATATGTCCATAAATGTGTTTCATGAGTCATGCGTACTGGGTAATTTTATCAAGACATCGTTTTTATTTTGAATTTGGTTTTTCAACATAAAAGTAATGGCTAGTGTTTTTCTCTGTTTAGGAGATGTGCTGCTGAAAAATATTGATTGATATTGACTTCAGAGTTCTGTGTTAGTAACTTTTTTTTTTTTTGGGGGAGACAGAGTCTCATTCCGTCACCCAGGCTAGAGTGCAGCAGCACAAGCTCAGCTCGCTGCAACCTTCCGCCTCCTGGGTTCAAGCGATTCTTGTGCCTCAGCGTCCTGAGTAGCTAGAATTCTAGGCGCGCACCACCACACCCAGCTAATTTTTGTATTTTTTTTTTAGCAGAGAAGGGGTTTCGCCATGTTGGCCAGGCTGGTCTTGAACTCCTGACCTGAAGTGATCCACCCGCCTTGGCCTCCCAAAGTGTTGCGATTACAGGCGTGAGCCACTGTCCCGGCCAACTTTTATATGATGTTTTCAGAGAGGCAGTATGCCATGGTGGTTCAGAGTCTCTGTCATGTGCTTTACTCCTCTGTGTGGCCTCGGAGAAGTTGCTTAACCACTTGGTGCCTCAGTTTCTTCATCCATAAAATGGATTTACAACACTGCTTGACAGTGCTGGTTGTGAGGGTTGCCTGAATTCGTATGTGTAAAGTGGTTAAAACCGTTGTTGCCACATATCATGCCTTTGAGTACTACCTGTTGTCACCATCCATTTTCTCAACATTACAACAAACTGTGGCCACATTGTCCACAGGTGAGATGTTATCTTGTCTTGTTTTCTAGATGTGAATGAACTGAAGGGGTGTCTTTCTGTGCTGGTTAAAGAGCAGCAGGCCCTGGCCATTCAGTCAGCCACCACCACTCTCAGCCCCGTGACTCAAGCAGAGGCTGGTAATCTTGGAGCACTGTTTCATTGCCTTGAACCATTTTTCAGGAGAATGTCAAAGTTAAGTGGAAAAGCAGTGGCATTTCTCTGCCTCTTGTGGACAGAAAAAGGTAATATAACGCAAAGAAAGAATCCTAATGGGCCGGGCGTGGTGGCTCACGCCTGTAATCCCAGCACTTTGCGAGGCCGAGGCGGGTGGATCACGAGGTCAGGAGACCGAGACCATCCTGGTTAACACGGTGAAACCCTGTCTCTACTAAAAATACAAAAAAAATTAGCCAGGCGTGGTGGCGGGCGCCTGTAGTCCCAGCTACTTGGGAGGCTGAGGCAGGAGAATGGCATGAACCCAGGAGGCGGAGCTTGCAGTGAGCTGAGGTCGTGTCACCACACTCCAGCCTGGGCGACAGAGTGAGACTCCGTCTCAAAAAAAAAAAAAAAAGAATCCTAATGCCAGTTAAATATAAAATTCAGACTGTTTTGTTTCAGAAAGTTTAATTAAGATTTTCAATATAGTGTCTGTCTTCACCTTCTGAAATTTATTCTTGCTTTCCCTTTTTGTATGTTTTATGTAATCTGGAGAATGAATTTGCCAATTTGCTCATGTAGTAACAGACCATACTATGTAATCTCTGTCATTATTTATTCAATTAAAATTTTTTGTTTCTTTTTTTTTTTTTTTTTTTTTTTGAGAGGCAACGTCTTGCACTGTCACCCAGGCTGGGGTGCAATGGTGTAATCATAGCTCATTCTAACCTTGAACTCTGGGTCTCTAGTGATCCTCCTGCTTCAGCCACCTGAGTAGCTGGGACTACAGGCACATGCAGCCATGCCTGGCTAAATAAAAATTGTGTGTGTGTGTGTGTGTGTGTGTGTGTGTGTGTGTGTGTGTGTGTGTGTGTGTGTGTGTGTGTGTGTGTGTGTGTGTGTGTGTGTGTGTGTGTGTGTGTGTGTGTGTGTGTGTGTGTGTGTGTGCGCGCGCGCATGGAGATGGGGTCTTGCTCCTGGCCTCAAGCAATCTTCCTGCTTCAACCGCTCAGAGTACTGGGATTACAGGCATGGGACACTGCGCCTGGCTCTGTGTCATTATTTTAAAGACCTTTTTCTGTCAGTAACTGTGGAAGCCAGCCAAAGCTTTAGATCAGCTCAAGTATAAATTTGAAAATGAATTCTGAACATTGTGTACGTTTTATTTTGTTTTGCTGCTGGGTAAGGAGATAGATTGTAATGTTCAGTGCCCATCTAGTTTAGATGCTTCATGTTTTTCCTTCCTAATGTGATTTTCTTATTCTTTTATTACAAGAGATGCTTTTAGGCCGGGCGCGGTGGCTCACGCCTGTAATCCCAGCACTTTGGGAGGCTGAGGCGGGCGGATCACCTGAGGTCGGGAGTTTGAGATCTGACCAATATGGAGAAACCCTGTCTCTGCTAAAAATAAAAAAATTAGCCAGGGCATGGTGGCACATGCCTGTAATCCCAGCTACTCGGGAGGCTGAGGTAGGAGAATTGCTTGAACTGGGGAGGTGGAGGTTGCAGTGAGCGGAGATCGTGCCGTTGGACTCCAGCCTGGGCAACAAGAATGAAACCCTGTCTCAAAAAGAAAAAAAAAAAGTGGGGATGCTTTTGGGCATATGAGTTTTAATTTGTTGATGCCTGATAATATATTACAGATTTCCTATATTTGCTGACAGCCACTAGAATGTTTAAAGCTTATGTAAAATTGTACTTTTCCAAAATGAAGCTGTCTATCAGACTTTTGTCCTCAGAAGGCTGAACTACAAGATTGCCAGATGAAACTATATTTTGTGTAGTTAGGAGTGTTGGCTTTATTTGACTGTGATAGTGACTTTGACTCCCTGGAGAGCACATAGAAAGTACAGGAGGCAGGAAGAAACAAAGCAAAACCCTGATCATCTTGCTCGCCAGAGACACGAGCGATACTTGCAGCTTGTTTCCTTGTTTTCTTACGTTTTAATTTTTGTGTTTGTTTTCCTTTTTTGTTTCCTTCTGTTTAAATATAGTTGAAATCACATTACAGTTGGCTCTCTGTATCTGGGTTTCACATCCACAGATTCAACCAACTGTGGATCGAAAATATTGGAAGAAAAGCAATAAAAAACAACACAACAATTAAGAAATACAAATAACAATACAATATAACAACTAATTACAGAGCATTTACCTTGTATTAGGTGTTAATCTAGAGATGATTTTGTTTGTTTGTTTGTTTTGACATGGGGGTCTCACTGTTGCCCAGGGCAGTGGGGCTATCATGGCTCCCTGCAGCCTTGACCTCCTGGGCTCAAGTGATTCTCCCACCTCAGCCTCCCAAGTAGCTGGGACTGCAGGCGTGTGCCACGATGCCTGGCTAATTTTTGTATTTTTTGTAGAGCCGGGGTTTTGCCATGCTGGCCAAGCTGGTCTCAAACTCTTGACCTAAAGTGACTCACCCACCTCCTCTGACCACACTTGGCCCATGTGCTTCTCTTGTAAGGACTGTGTGTCCTGTTACATGTCTGTGTCTTGTCATGTTCATATTTCTCATTTAGGATTCGGGAGCAAAGATTTCCATCTTCCAGGTACCCAGTGCCCTTCTCAGAGGTTCTTGTGTTTCCTCTCTGAGCTCCCGGTGCATTATTCAGGCACTTGTGGATAAGCGTGTACCGTTGCCCCGGCCAGCCATGTTCTTCTTTGCCATTTTTATTACACATGGTATCTTGGGGAGATCCTTCTATAACATCCCTGTTTGTTGTTTTTTGTTTTGTTTTGTTTTGTTTTGTTTTTTTGAGATGGAGTCTTGCTCTGCCTCCCAGGCTGGAGTGCAGTGGTGCGATCTTGGCTCACTGCAGCCTCCGCCTCCCAGGTTCAAGCGATTTGCCTGCCTCAGCCTCCGAGTAGCTGGGATTACAGGCATGTCACCACCACACCTGGCTACCTTTTGTATTTTTAGTGGAGACAGGGTTTCGTCCTGTTGGCCAGGCTGGTCTTGAACTCCATATCACCTGTTTTTATAGCGTATCCCCTGATCATGAAAGCAAATTTTAGTAAATTTGGAGAATATATAGTAGCAATACTGTAATATACATATATTAGAAATATGATATACTATAAAGTATAAAATAAAATTATTTTCTATGCATAATTGAGTTGAGATTATGCCTTTTTGTATTCTAGCCTTTTCTCTCTTGTACAGGATGGTTTTTGTGGTGTACCATTTGCATAACCTTTTACTACATGCGGAATGAAACTGACTTGTGAAATTAACATACGCAAGTAGCGAAAAGCTTAAAAACACACAGGACGGTGATGAGCACCATCCTCAGAAGAGGGCGACTCCCCACGGGGTGGCTCAAGCACACAGGGCTTCACCCGCGGCCAGGAGCAGACCCCGAGTGGAGGACGCCGGAGCTGGGGTGAGCCAGGCTAGCCTGTGCGTCTCTGCTGCTCTTCTTCCAGCTCCTCTCCGGCCTGGTCTCCCATGTGGGGTTTATTCTCCCTCTGTTTATGTATTTATCTGTTTATCGTCTGCTTCCTCCCACTAGAATCTCACTTTGGGAGGTCATTTCATGAGCATTTTCCCAAGACATTTAAAATTCCTTATACATTTCTTTGATGCTTAAAGAGAAAACTTTTCCTTTACAAAAGACATTTGATCAAAGTTGTTAAACAACGAAACTAAAAATCCACTTGTGATCCTGTCACTTGAAGAAAACCATTGGTCAGATTTTGGTACACACCCTTTCATAGTATTGATTTTATGTAGTATCTGCACCCTCCGCTGCTGACTGGTTGTATGTTCCGTGTGTGTCGTCTGCAGTTCCCGGCCTGTGAGCAAAGGTGTGGGGGGGCTCGCCAGAGTGGGATCCCGAGCGGCACTGTCTTTCGCCTTCGCCTTCCTGTGCAGGGCTTGGCGATCAGGTATGGTCCCTGGTGTGATGCGTTGTTCTGCTTCCCTAATCCATCAACAGTCTGGGTTTTGAGCTCGGTTCAGCCACCATGTGCCCTTCGGCTGATCCCTTGTGTTCTCTGTGCCTCGGTTTCCTTGCTTGTGAGATGAGAGGCTGCAGAGGCTGTTTCACTTTTCATGTCTGTGCTTTAAAGAAAAAAAAAGAGAGTGCATGCACCCTCACCCCCACGTCAGCCACTACCATGGAACACCTGAGTACAGACTTAATTCTAGAAGAATAAGAAGTTACTGTATTGCTCATGTGACAGCCGTGAAATACAGAATTGACTGGAACAGCTGTGCTAGATTTTGGCCTGTTGAGTGAGGGATTGGAAAGGTGACAGTGGCATCATCTCTCGCTGAGGGGTGGGAAGCCCAGCAGGAGAGTGAGGGGAGTGGGCGGGCTCCTCTGACACGTGTGTGCCCAGGCGAGAATGCGGACCTCTGCAGTGAGCTGTTGTAGGAGTCCCTGGACGCCCTGCGAGCACTTCCCGAGGCCTCGCTCTTCGATGAGAGCACCGGGTCCTCTCTGTGGCTGGAGGTGGTGGAGAGAGCGACCAGCTTCCTCAGGTCCGTTGTGATGGGGTGAGTTCTTTCCTTTCTTGCCTTCTGCACGCAGACAGCTGGCCTGCTTGAGGCTGGTTCTTACCACCCTCGCTTTAGAGCTAAGAAGCCTAGTAGGTTGGTTTCTCACCTCTGTTTTCAGCGGGCTCTCAGTGCTGTGATTCTGGGTCTGGGTTCTCAGCTTTTCAGGAGATTTGATATATGATACTCTGACTAGACCCAGGAAGCTGTGATACTAAATGAGATGGACGAGGGAGGATGCTTAGAGATTTGGCCATCAGTCATTCGTGGAGGGTTGAGCACTTACATTGTGTGTCTGTCTGTGATTAGGAGCTGCTGTCCTGAGTGCAGAGTGGCGCTTGGTTTGAAGTCTTATAGATAACGTGGGAGTAAACAACTACTCAAGATCAAATAGTTTAGTCCTTTAGCTGGTCTTTTTAGCGTAAAAAATTTTGAATAGGAATCATTTGTGTGTAAGAAAAACATGAATTCTGGTCTTAGGTGCTATGCATTTTTGTTAAGGTTTTTAAATTTAAAGAAAATATAAAATTCAACAGGGAGGACAGATGCAGAGGAAAAGTGAGGCCACTCCTCACTCCCCTTGCAGAGGTCAGCACTGTGCCTTCTTCCATCCGGCAGGAGGCCTTTGGCGTTTGCATCCCTGGCTCTGAGTCCACTTCCTGAGCCTGCTGGTGAAGGCATCACCACAAATTTTTAACGCTGGAGGCCCTGAACATAGGCATGGAGTTGATTTCAAAAATTCAGCTGTAATATTGATGCCATAGGATCCTTTCTCCGCAGTCTTGGGATAGAATTTTAAAAAATTTATTATTGAGTAACATAGAAAAGTTAAAAATATTTCATTGATCAGAGATAAAAATTAGTGTAGACATTTTGCCTTCAGATTATCAGGTGGTTTTGGAGATTGGCTCTCTAATTCCGTAGGAGGATGTTGATACTGTTATAGTCTTACAAGTCATTGAAACTGGAAAAGATAGCTAGATATTCTTCTACTCATGTTTTTGATAATGAGATAAATTATTTTATGTTTCACAAACTTGGAGTATGTCATCTACTGTAATATAGTGTCTGAATGAATAATTTAAATAAAATATATTTCTGTAAGCTAATTTTACACTTTAAAAATCTCTGAAAAATTTGAGTAGCAAGTCTCATAAACTTGATTCTAAATATTAAAAATATATCCTTCCTTGGGAGGGAGCGTGTAGTAAACGTGTTAGTGTGATTGTAAGCATGCTGTCTTTCTGGAGGTCGCTTTGTTCCTGCATCCACTGTTTTCATTTCAGGGATGTTCACGGAACACCAGGCACCAAAGGGCCAGAAGCGTCCCCCTGCAGGACCAGCACTTGGCCCTGGCCATCCTGCTGGAGCTGGCTGTGCAGACAGGCACGCTGAGGTGAGGGCTGCCACAGACTGGGAACACTTTGGGGAAGCGGCTCTGTGTCCAAATACCTGTTACATTGTGTTTGTTTCACTGAATCGTGTGTGACTGCAGCAGATGTGGTGCTCTGTAACCAGAGAACCATGTCCCAGAGCTCGCTCTCTCTTTTCCTTTTCTTCACTTCCTTTTTTTATGCTTAGTTTTCTAGACTGGGAATTTTTTTTTTTTTTCAGTTTTCCTCATTTAATTATTTTTATTCCATGAATTTAAGATCCTAGATCTTTCATGTAAACATGCTCTTTGAGCTTCTTAACTGGTCTTTCCTATCAGCAAAAGGTGATGTCGTGTGCTGAAATCTTGGTGTCAATTCAGTGATTTAATTACCATGGCTTTACTTTCGTTTCCTTTCATATCCCAAGTATTGCTTCACTTCTATCTAGCTGTTTGCTTTTATTTTTGCTCCACCATGAAAAAAAAAGTTAATCTGTTTTTACTAGGAATAAATATCTTTTCTCCTTTGGCCAAATGTTGTTTGCCATCCTGATGTTGCTTCAGCTGTGGGACAGCGAGGCACAGGAGACTAACAATGAGCGTTCCGCCCAGGGCACCAGTGCCCCGCTTTTGCCCTTGCTGCAAAGGTTCCAGAGCATCATTTGCAGGAAGGATACGCCCCACTCCGAGGGCGACATGCACGTGGGTGTCATGATGGAACTTTGTGTGTAGGTGACACTCGAGTCTAGTTATTTTTTAAGCAAGACTGGCGTGCGTGTCCACGGCAGTATTTTTCTCTGGTGTGTGTGTGTTTGGTAGTAACAGCATTGAGTCAGATGAGACAGGTGTGGGAGGCCACTTGTTTGTGGAGAAGACTCGGATCAGTGAACACTGACTTCCTTGTCAGCACAGAACCAAGCTTGAAACATGCACTTTTAAATCAATACCAGAAAAGAACAATGAAAATAATGGCCTGCTTTGTTGGCCCTTCCTATGTACTGGGCTCTGTGCAGGGCGTGTCACCTGAGCTGTCACTCTGTTTAGTACCAGCTCCCCCCTTAACAGGTGTGGACACCGAGCTGGGGGAGGAGCAGGCGTGTGGGGCCCTGGGCCTAAACCTCCAGGACTGCTGGTCTTTACAGGTCAAGTACAAGTTGGATTTTGCCGGTTTTTTGGGAAAGTCTTAGGCATTCCAATATCATGCTTTGGTTTTTCTATTATTTGCAGTCTTTAATGATAATAGGGCTCTTCTGCCTTTAGAAGAATTAGAATTATGCAAATGAAAGTAGGTGTTCTCCAGAGTGGGCAACGTTTAGATGGAAATAAAGTTTTTGGTTTTAGATTTCAAGGCCAGCTTGAGATGCTGTGCTGGGTTCCCACAGAAGTGGTTCTGCCTTTCTCCGGGGGTCCTAGGCCTGTAGGGTGGTTTGGTTGTGCTAGTAATCTGTGTGGATTCAACTTACCTGTAGTATCATAAATGTATATATGCACAGTCAATGTTGTGTACATGTATACAGCAAATTTAGACATTTGTACAGTCAGTTTATATGCTGCATAAATATATAGCTGTATAGTATAACT
Organism: Pongo pygmaeus; assembly: GCF_028885625.2. NCBI lineage: Eukaryota > Metazoa > Chordata > Mammalia > Primates > Hominidae > Pongo > Pongo pygmaeus. The sequence goes on along the minus strand of NC_072389.2, from coordinate 21,380,038 downwards.
GTATCATCGACATTGTCATTTGATGGGTCAAATGAGTCTATAGCAAAATAAAAAAAATAATTAAAGGCTAATTGTTACTTTAATTTTTCCCACCATTTCTGAATGTTTGTTTACTTTTCCTTTCTAGCTTTTGTGTGGCCCTCTGAGCCCCATTGAGAGTTTCCTGAGGTACCTCACCCTTCCACAAGACAACGAGCTTGCCATTGATCTGCGACAAATGGTGATTGTTGTCATGGCCCATTTAGACCGTCTGGCTACGCCCTGTAGATGCTTCCGCTGTGTAGCTCTCTGACGTCTCATAAGGTGTGTGTGCAAGAACCGTGTTCTCCATGTGTTTTGTAGCTAGTACCACTTCTAGGTTCTCATCCTGGGCCCATGTGGAGACTTGTTTTTTCTGGTATTGTTGGGGGGAGCTGGCTTATGGTTTTTAAACATGTTTGCTGTTGAAAGTATTATCCGTGTAGAGAGTGAGTGATGAGCAAGCTGAGGCACACAGGCCTGGGGACCCAACCTGGGGGCCCGCATTCCAGGTTCAGGTGGCACAGCCCCAGAGAGCTCCCCTTTATCCACAGCCCCAGGCCCTCCCACCTGCAGGGGGTTCCACAGCCTTCTTTATACTCTGAACACGGGCTGTGTTAGTATGTAATGCTGGTTATAGCAGTGACAGTATAATTATATATTATATCTGTTATGTAATAGTAATGGTAATAGTAGTGATTTGCATGTGTGGAGCACCTGTAGGGTGCAAGCCTGCTGAGGACCTCATGCACGCTGTTGTATCTCATTATGTCAATGAGAAAACTGCCTTTGGGAATGGTAGTGAACTTTGCCAGTGTATAACAGTAATCCTAGTTTTGAATCCAGATTTTTCTAAGATTTTATTTCTAGTATGAAGAGTATTTATTTTGTTTTACAGTCATTAAAAAAAAAAAAGGAATACAGTCACATGGTTCAAAAATCAAACCTAGGCAGAGACACACTGTCGCTTCCCCGCCCACGCCTTCCAGCCATTTCCCACCTGCTGCCTCTGACTTTTCAGTCTCCTCTGTAACCTTGTTCTCTGGAATGAGTACGCTAGTGGTAGCATGTTGCATTACTTGTGTTGCTTGTTTTTTTTTACTAACCATATATACTGGAGTACTTTATCAGAGTGTCGCTCTTTGTTTTTATAAAGCAGCTTAGTCTTCAGTGTGTGGATGTGTCTTTTATGTATCTTTCTTTAGTGAGTCTCTTATTGGTGGACACTTGGGCTTATTGCCACAGTGTTGCTATACAAATAGTGCTGAGGGTCGGGTGTGGTGGCTCACGCCTGTAATCCCAGCACTTTGGGAGGCCGAGGTGGGCGGATCACCTGAGGTTGGGAGTTTGAGACCAGCCTGGCCAATTTGGAGAAACCCCGTCTCTACTAAAAAATACAAAAATTAGCCGGGCGTGGTGGCACATGCCTGTAATCCCAGCTACTCGGGAGGCTGAGGCAGAAGAATTGCTTGAACCCGGGAGGCAGAGGTTGCAGTGAGCCAAGATCGCGCCACCACACTCCAGGCTGGGCAACAAGAGTGAAACTCCATCTCAAACAAAAACAACCAAAAACACAAATAGTACTGCAAGGCTTGACCTGGAACATGTGTCCTCCATGGGTGCATGCGTGTGTGCCTGTGCACATGCACAGGTGGGGATGCACCTAGTGTGGGCTGGTTGTCACCAGATTGCTCCTGTACAACTTGATTTCTCTCACCACCAATATGGCTGCTGGTCTCCCAGCCTTGTGTGTGGGCTTTTGGGATTTTGCCTGTTAAAGCACAAAATGGTGACCCTGATATAGTTTGAGCATTTTAAAATACATTAGTATTTAAGGGCCATTTATACTACTTTTTAATGGTCTCTGTTAAAATGAAATGCAATGGAAACGGAAAAATAACCTGTTCAGTTGCTTCATCATACCTGTTAAATGAGGTAATACAGCATGGTACGAGCTATTTTGATGCTTTGAATCAGCATATTTTCTCTTTATTTGCTTTGTTTTTTAGCTTATAATATCTCAGTGCTACTCCCAGCATTTTTTTTTTTTTTTTTTTTTTTTTTTTGCTGTTGTAAAAGAAAACATTTACTTTCTCATCTTGCAGGGATCATTGCAAGAGGTCATAGGTTGGGTGTTAATAGGATGGAAATACTATGCCAATGTGATTGGTCCAATCCAGTGCAAAGGCCTGGCCAACCTGGGAGTCACACAGATTGCCTGTGCAGAGAAGCGCTTCCTGATGCTGTCACGCAATGGCCGCGTGTACACACAGGCCTACAATAGTGACACACTGGTGAGTGTTCTGGGCACCGCCTGCAGTGTTCCCTTGTGGAGCAGGGTCTGAACTATAGATGCACAAGCTCTGGTGTTTCTTTAAGCCATTTGATTTCTGAAGATTGATAAGCTTCTGTTTATTGTATATTATGTTTAATGATCTCAGTTGTAATATTGTCAAGATTTGGGTTGTGAAGATTAGGAAGTCCTTACAGTGAAACTCATTGCTAATCATGAGATTCCCATTTGTAAACTCATTTCCACGTGTAAACTCATTTGACTTTGGGACCAGACAGGTGACAGATGAGGGAGATGGGCCTCATGGGGATAGTGGCAAATTGGGACGTGGCATGTTTTCATTAAAGCGAGGTATTCCTCCCTGTCGGCTGTGTGTCTCTGTGGCATGGGGCTAGCCTGTCCTGCCCCTGCATCGGCTCTGGTCTTGGCACAGAGCACTTGGAGGCTGCCCGCTGTTCTGTTGGTGCTGGGTGGGAAGGGCTGGAGAGCCGGCCCCATGGCCCCCAGGGACTTATGCCCCACTTCCAGTTAGAGCAGGCTTTGCTCAGGGATACATGATAACGGAGAGCTGCGCTGCTTTCATTTTCCTTGGACTGATGACTACTTTTCTTGGTATTTTTCCTTTTTTAGGTCCCACAGCTGGTCCAAGGCCTCGCCTCCAGAAACATTGTAAAAATTGCTGCCCATTCTGATGGTCACCATTACCTAGCCTTGGCTGCCACTGGAGAGGTGTACTCCTGGGGCTGTGGGGATGGCAGATGGCTGGGCCACAGGGACACTGTGTATGTATTGCTCATTTCTGTAGGGGACACACTCTTCTTTTATGTTGCTATATCCTAAACAGGATGGAGTGCAGAAGTGTGTCCAGGTGTTTTCCAGCTACCCTGACATGTAGCGCTGGGGTGGAGCAGGACACTACGATATGCCCCCTCCTTGGTGATGGCTTAGGAGCTCTGCCCATGCATGGAGGGCAACAGGAATTGGCCTTTCGGCTCTTCTCCACCCCGTGTAGCCTTGGCCAGCCTTTTATCTACTCAAACTGCATCGCCACTCTGGAGTTTGCCAAAACAAATCCTACACCACTGTTCCTTCATTCACAAACAGTTCACCCTGTCTCCCGTAGATAAGGTTGTCACCCTTTCCTTGAACCATAATATTATTTTTACAGGAACAAAAGTCAGCAGTTTCTTCCTAATATTATCCTATTCGGTGGAACCTTTTATTGTGAAAGAACAGAGATAAAACAAAGTTATTATAAATGCCAGGCTGTAAGAATTGGGAGGTCTGACAGCCCCATGGAGTGATGGGGAACCCTCTTGTACTTTGCTGTTGTGCGTGGAACTTTGGCATTAGGTTTAAATGAAGGACGTGTGTGCATACCAACTCAGCAAGCCCATGTCATGTGGGCCAGAGCCCTGAGCAGGGAGCAGGCAGTTGCAGAGCTTGAAATGAGCGAAGTCATGACTGCACTTGTGTCCCTTGAGAGGAGCCTGGGGGGCATGGCCCATGCACACCACAGGGTGGAGTTGAGGTCATCATTGCTGACAGCATCCGCTGGGAAGATCCCAAACTGGGAGAAAAGCAGAGTGATGCGCATTGTGTGGTACATGTATGCCAAGCTCAGAACAGCCCAACCCTGACAGTGTTGAAAGGGATTCAGACAAATGTAAAATGAGTGAAAAACAAAAGATTGATCTCCATGGAATTTATAGCTGTTACTCTCACACTGGATCCTAAAGGCTGGGATTGACATGGGGTACATGGGACTTGAAAGGTGTAGAGGTGCAGGACAGGGTGGTATATCTGCTTACTTCCTTTATGGTATTTATAACTGACTTTATATAAAATATTTCATAGTAAAACAATTCTCAGTGGAGAGTAAGTGCTGGGATGAGTAACTTAGGCCTTATTCTAGGACTTCAAGGAAGGAAGAGAGATGAGTGCAGATGGCAGAAGCTGGAGATAACCTTTTGGGGAAGTTGAAACTTAAGCTGAGTAAGGGAGAGTTTGTACTGAGTAGAGTCATTGGGCTGTCCCTGTGAGCGCCTGTGCCACTGTGTGTGTGTATTTTGCAAACTAGTAGGTCTCAAAGTGAGTAAACCATGTCGTTGGAGAGGCCTGGCTTCTATAGATTCTCAAGAAAATGTCATCCATCATAGGAACATATTCTGGATCCTAAGAATAGGGTATTTTGCTAACTTTGCAATTTCTTCAACTAGTAAGACTTCTCTACCCTAATCCCCACTGCCTCATACTTTTCATTTGTAAAGTATAGATTGCAGAGTGCTGGCTTCATTCCATCCCCATTCATTTAACAAATACATACAAATGTTAGTCAGCTTTATGAGGCTTCCATACAGCCAGATGACAGTTTCAGATGTAGAGTTGGGTGGTTTTGACAAGTGCACGCAGTTGGGTCACTGCCATCAAGACATGGGGCGCTCCCGTCACTTCCGGGGATTCGAGTCGATGCCCGTTCCTACCTCCAGTTCCTGACAACCTCTGATCTGCCCTCTGTTGTTACGATTTTGTCTTTTCCATAATTTAATATAAACAAAGCCATACAGTGTATGGTGTTTTGTTTCTGGCGTCTTTCACTTAGCATGATGTCTTGAGATGCAGCCATGTTGTTTGGTGTGTGGGTAAGTCATTCCTTCTGTTGCAGATGGACCGTGGTTTTGGGCCATTGTGAATAAAGCTGCAATGGACTTTATTGTACAAGCCTTTTTTTTTTTTTTTTTTTTTTTTGAGATGGAGTTTTGCTCTTGTTGCCCAAGTTGGAGTGCAATGGCATGATCTCAGCTCACTGCAACCTCCACCTCCTGGATTCAAGCGATTCTCCTGCCTCAGCCTTCCAAGTAGCTGGGATTACAGGCACCCGCTACCATGCCCAACTAATTTTGTATTTTTAGTAGAGATGGGGTTTCACCATGTTAACCAGGCTGGTCTCAAACTCCTGACCTCAGGTGATCCGCCCACCTCGGCCACCCAAAGTGCTAGGATTATAGGCGTGAGCCACCATGCCTGGCCTATTGTACAAGTCTTTAACAAACACTGTTTTTATATTTCTACTGGATACCATGCTTGGCATCGGGTTCCAACTGAACAAAAAGTCATGGATGTGTTAGGTGTTTGAATTCTGTCTTTCTTATTTTATTAGGTACCTAGAAGGTGAAACTGGCCTGATGCTGTGATGGTCTAAATTTGGATAGTGAACTTCCTTTGCTAACACTAATAAGAAATAACACCAAGAAGAAAGGCGTTCATGTTTGTTCCCTTCCTCCCCAAGGCCTCTGGAGGAGCCTAAGGTGATCTCCGCCTTCTCTGGAAAGCAGGCCGGGAAGCACGTGGTGCACATCGCTTGTCGGAAGCACTTACAGCGCAGCCGTCACTGCCGAGGGGGAGCTGCACACCTGGGGCCATGGGAACTATGGCCGGCTGGGCCACAGTACATCTGGTCTGCATCAGTGGGAGCATGCAGCAGGAGGTGGCCTCTTACAGGACTTAATAAACGGCCGTCCTATCTGTTTGAAGGCTCCAGTGAGGACGAGGCCATTCCGATGCTGGTAGCTGGGCTTAAAGGACTGAAGGTCATCGATGTGGCGTGTGGGAGTGGGGACGCTCAAACCCTGGCTGTCACTGAGAACGGTACGTAGAGCTCTCGCCACCTTCGACAGGCCCTCGAGGACATGCATGGCAGCTTCCCTGGAGGAAGCCGCCCACCCTGTCGTCCAGTGGGTGTGGGGCTCAGTGTCATTGGTGGAGAGGCCCCGGTGGTTACTGGGCTTGTTTGCCTGGGGCCTGTCAGATGGTTCGCAGCTGCCACCATCTCTATGTGAGCATTTTATCAACTATGCTGATACATGCAGTTGGGAACACATACAGTGGTACGGTTGACCAGCAGTCCGCACGGTGGCAACAGAAGCAGCAGGCAAATGGGAGGGTGGTCTGCAAGCGTCTGCAGTGTGCCGGGCCCCAGTTATGTGTTACGGAGGCAGTGGGCCTTTGGTTCTGTGAAGCAGTGAACATTGAGCCCAGGCTAGTAAGAGTCAGGACTTTGTTTTTCATGGAATGAAAACAAAAAGAAAACTCAGCTTTCCCTGTCTTTATTGTTTCTATATCAACCTCAAGTGTCATCTAGATTTCATTTGCTCAGTAGCCACCCTTGTAGTGTTAACTATGCACATGGGTGGTCTAGATTAGTGTGCATTTTTCATTATATTATTTTCAGTCATTTAAAATTTTTCATTAAAATGCAGAGTTGTTGTTATTTAAATGCATTTGTATTTTTTATGGCAAGTGTGGTCTTGGGGAGATGGTGACTATGGGAAATTGGGCAGAGGTGGTAGTGATGGCTGCAAAACCCCAAAGCTGATTGAAAAGCTTCAAGACTTGGATGTGGTCAAAGTCCGCTGTGGAAGTCAGTTTTCCATTGCTTTGATGAAAAGTGGCCAAGTTTATTCATGGGGAAAAGGTGACAACCAGAGACTTGGACACAGAACAGAGGAATATGTTCGTTATCCAAAACTCTTAGAAGGCTTGCAAGGTGAGTGCAAATGTAAACTTTTAAAACCCTTCAGGACAGTTTCTTTAGTAATGTTTTAAAGTTTGCAGGTTTAATGTTCTTAACCTCACATTCCATGAATGGACTGTCATTAGAAACTTTTACTGCCAGCTTGGTGTAGGTATTGATACTAAGAGGAAAGTGGGTGTGTCTCTATTAAAAAATGACTTTGAGTTACTCTTACCAAATTTAATTTAAACCCATTGAGTTTTACAAACATTGGCACTTTCTGTGGCAGGCACGCATTCCTCACTCAGCAGGCTGGACTCAGTAAGGGTTCCTTCTGTGTGGTGAGGTCACCTGTACTTGTACTGCAGGCACACTGAGGACCGTGAGTGTGCATTGTGCTGTGGGGCCACATTGGGAGGTGGGATTGGGTCCACCTGGGTCGCTCTCATGTGAACTCATCCTTGATGGGTGATTCCTGCTTGCTCAGTTGCAAAGGTGTCCAGCATGCATTGTAGTTGGAGGGAACAGATGGAAGCCAAGGTATGTAGATATGAGTGCCAGCGCCTTCAATGTGGGCTGCCAGCGCGGGCAGAGATGATGGGAGCCTCCACAAGAAGACCCTGAGATTCTTCTGTGGTGTTCTTACTAGGGATGTTATGCTGCAGGAAGTTGGGGTGGGGGCCATCAAAACTATGATGATGGAGGGATTTTTCTAAGGTAAAACTGGACTTTTCCGTACCATCTGGCCTAGTGGTTGGGAGATAGTCTTCATCCTAGTCGAGAACTGGCGAAGGGCAGGCAAGTTGACAAGAAAGTAGGGAAGAAGGGAAAAGGCAGTGAGAGGTAGGTACATCAGATCGACTCTTTAGGGTTCTCTCAGGGTGGGCAGCCTTTTTCTTAAAGGGCCAGATTGTATTTGAAGCAGGTGGACCTGACTGTGTTCCAACACCAGTGTCTTCACAGAAGCAGGCTTTGGGCTGCGTTCTATGGGGGGCTGTAGTTCGTTATGTCCTGGTTACTATATACATTCTTTGTGTGTTTGCTTCTTTACCAAGTGTGTTTGGAAGTGGGACTTTTAACTAAGACTTGCCAGTTCCTTTCTCCATTAGTTTTATTTTGAAGCATGTTAATATCTTGATGTCTAAGAGTTTTGTGTGCCCATATGGTATTTATTATTTTCTAGGCTTCTGAGATAAGTTGCAGAGTAAGAAGTTTACTGTGTCATTGAATGGTATTTGAATTTCACTTGCCTTCTTGTTTATATTCACCTCCATTAGTATAGGAAAGCTATGACAATTATTAGATACAGAAATCGTTTACTTTGAGGGTATTTAAATTACTGTTGAAAACACCTTTTGTTGTTGCTGATGTTAACTTATGGTAAGCTCCTAGGATAGAATTGTTCCCCTTACTGCAGTGTGTTTTTTCAGCTGAATTATTTTATATGTTGACATTTCTGTGAAACACCCTTTGTGTTGGTCATGTTAGATTTACCAGGAAAGAAAAATAGAATATTTTGCTGAGTGTTTAAATAGAAACAACGTTTTAAATAGTGATATCTCCTAACTCTGAGAGAACAATAGATTTCTTCTTAGGAAGCCTTCCTCAGTGAAGAGTGTGCTGTGCATTGTTGTATCTGGGATGGGAGAATGTGATCTAATGGTTAATTAAAAGCACCTTGTTTCTTTCGGAATGAAAATCTGAATGAGGAGGAGAAAAAAGAACAGATCCATTTCGTATCCCAGCATTATGATGTTTGTAGGCTGTGGGTCCTAACAAATTGTAGCTGACAAAATACAGGAGTTTTAATAACACACCCAAAGCAAATGATTGTGCTTAATATTAAAGCAACAGATTATCCTCAAGAAGTTAATATTAAAAGCTTTCTGACCTGAATGGCCTAGTGGAAATATCTTTCTAGGCCATTCAGGTCATAGGCTTGAAGCTGCATCTGCATCCCTCTTTCCTTGTAGGGAAGAAGGTGATTGATGTGGCTGCAGGCTCCACCCACTGCCTGGCTCTGACTGAGGACAGCGAGGTCCGCAGCTGGAGGAGCAACGACCAGTGCCAGCACTTTGACACCTTGCGCGTGACCAAGCCAGAACCTGCAGCATTGCCAGGACTCGACGCCAAACACATAGTGGGAGTTACCTGTGGGCCTGCCCAGGTACTGAATATAGAGCTTGATTTGGTATTTTGGAGGATTTTGGTTTCCAGTTGTTCATTACCAGTATATAGGAAATACCACTGAGTTTTGTTTGTTGTTCTTGTGTCCTGCAGTAGTGCTAAACTCATTTATTATGAGCTTCATTGTAGTTTCCTTGGGTTTTCTTCATGGACAATTAAATGCTATCTGTATAGAGGGGCAGTTTCATTTCTTCCTTTCCAGTCTGCTTGCCTTTTATGTATTTTTCCCGGCCTGATTGCCCTGGCCAGGACTTGCAGTGTGAAGCTGAATAGGAGAGGTGACAGTGGGTGCCCTGCCTTGCTCCTGACTGTAGGGGAAAGCAGTTCAGTCTTTCACCATCAACTGTGATGTTAGCTGCGCATATTTATATAGGTGCCTTATTACCAGATTAAGGCAGTTTCTTTAATTCCCCCCCAATTTTTTTTTTTTTTTTTTTTTTTTGAGACGGAGTCTCGCTCTATGCCCAGGCTGGCGTGCGCTGGCGTGATCTCGGCTCACTGCAAACTCCGCCTCCTGGGTTCACGCCGTTCTCCTGCCTCAGCCTCCCGAGTAGCTGGGACTACAGGCACCTGCCACCGTGCTCAGCTACCTTTCTGTATTTTTAGTAGAGACGGGGTTTCACCGTGTTAGCCAGGATGCTCTCGATCTCCTGACCTTGTGATCTGCCTGCCTCGGCCTCCCAAAGTGCTGAGATTACAGGTGTGAGCCACCATGCCCGGCCTTAATTCCCCCTTTTAGAAGCTTTTGAAAAATCCTGAATGGGTGTTAAAATTTGTTAAATGCTTTCAATCCAAATGAAATGGTCATGCAGTTTTCCTTCTTTAGTGTGTTAGTGTGGTGTATTACATTGATGATTTTTACTTTCTTTTTCTTAAACTTTTTTTTTTTCTTTTTTAGAGATGGAGTTTCACTATGTTGCCCAGGCTGGTCTTGAAATCCTGAGCTCAAGTGATCTGCCTGCCTTGGCCTCCCAAAGTGCTGGGATTACAGGTGTGAGACACTATACCAGCCTGATTTTTAAATACTGACCAAGCCTTGTGTTACTGGGATAGGGATCACTTGGCCACAATTTACTACTCTATTTTTTTTGTTTTGAGACAGAATCTCACCCAGGCTGGAGTGCATTGGTGCAATCTCAGCTCTCTGCAACCTCTGCATCCTGGGTTCAAGCAATTCTCCTGCCTCAGCTTCCTGAGTAGCTGGGATTAGAGGTGTGCACCATCACACCTGGCTAATTTTGTTTGTTTGTTTGTTTGTTTGTTTGTTTTTAATAGAGATGGGGTTTCACCATGTTGGCCAGCCTGGTCTCCAACTCCTGACCTCAAGTGATCCACCCTCCTTGGCATCCCAAATTCCTATGATTATAGGCGTGAGCCACCGCGCCCAGCCCTATTCTGTTTCTGTATTGCTAAATTTGACTTGGTAACACGTTTTTGAGGATTTTTCTGTTGATGCTCATCAGGGATGTTGGTTTGCAGTTTTCTTTCTTTGTATTATACTATCTCGTCTGACTTTCTGTCAGGGGAAAGCTGACCTTATACAAAGTATTGGCATGTGTTCCCTCCTTTTCCATTTTCTATAAGGGATTGTGTAGAATTAGTGTTACTTCTTCTTTAAATGTTTTTGAATCCATCTGAACCTGAGATTTCTTTCTAAAAGATTATACGCCGGGCGCGGTGGCTCACGCCTATAATCCCAGCACGTTGGGAGGCCAAGGCAGGTGGATCACCAGAGGTCAGGAGTTTGAGACCAGCCTGGCTAACATGTTGAAACCTCGTTTCTACTAAAAATACAAAAAATTAGTCGAGCTTGGTGGCGTGTGCCTGTAATCCCAGCTACTCAGGAGGCTGAGGCAGGAGAATCACTTGAACCTGGGAGGCGGAGATTGCAGAGAGCTGAGATTGCACCAATGCACTCCAGCCTGGGTGACAGAGTGAGACTCCGGCTCAAAAAAAAAAAGAAAAGATTTTGCAAATTCAATTTATTTAACAGGTATAGAACTATTGAGGTGACCTGTTTGTTTCTAGGAGGATTTTCCTGGTTTGTGGCACTCAGACATTGCTTTATTTCATCTAAGTTGTCTGATTTTTACATGTCAAGTTTTCCTTAGCATTCTCTTGCTAATCATCTGAATTCTGTGGGGCCTGCAGTGATGTCCCTTCATTCATTCCTGATACTGATAATTTGTGTCTTTTCTGTTTTTTTCTTTGTCAGTTTTGCTAGAGTTTTTCAATTTTGTTGATCTTTTCAAAGAACAATCTGTAAGTTTCATTAATTTTTGGCTTGTTTTTTTGCTTTCAATCTCATTGGTTTTCTGCTTTTATCTTGTCATTTGTCCCTTTGGCTTGTTTTGTGTTCACTTTGCTCTTTTTTAGTTTCTTAAGGTGGAAAGTTAGATTGCTGATTTAGACCTATCTTTTTTGTAATATATAATGATTTGATGCTATAAATTTTCCTCTAAGCAGTGCTTTAATTAAACCCACAAATTTTGATGCGTTTTCATTTATGTTCAAAGTATTTTCTAATTTCTTTTGAGAATTGTTCTTTGACCCATGGATTATTATCATTATTATTATTTTTCTTCAATACAGAGTTTCACTGTTGTTGCCCAGGCTGGAGTGCAATGGCATGATCTCGGCTCACTGCAATCTCTGTCTCCTGGGTTCAAGCGATTCTCCTGCCTCAGCCTCCTGATTAGGTGGGACTACAGGCACCCGCCACCATGCCTGGCTAATTGTTTTGTATTTTCAGTAGAGATGGGGTTTCTCCATGTTGGCCAGGCTGATCTTCAACTCCTGGCCTCAGGTGATCCCCCCAACTTGGCCTCCCACAGTGTTGGGATTACACGCATGAGCCACTGTGCCTGGCCTGACACATGGATTATTAAGTATGTTGTTTTATTTAGAAGTGTTTGCAGATTGTTCTATTAATGATTTCTAGTTTAATACCATTGTGATTGGAGAACAAACTGCATATGATTTCATTTCTTTTAAATTTGTTAAGACTTATGTGTCAGGATATGTTCTCTCTTAGTGAACATTCTGTATGTGCTTAAAAAGTACATGTATGGTCTGTGTATGTATGGTCTGTATATACATATATGTATACATATATGTATACATATATGTATACATATACGTATAAAAAGTATATGTGTGGTCTGTTTGTGCTTAAAAAGTATGTGTATGGTCCAGCACTTTGGGAGGCCGAGGCGGGCAGATCACGAGGTCAGGAGATCGAGACCATCCTGGCTAACACGGTGAAACTCCGTCTCTACTAAAAATACAAAAAAAATTACCTGGGCGTGATGGCGGGCGCCTGTAGTCCCAGCTACTTGGGAGGCTGAGGCAGGAGAATGGCTTGAGCCCGGGAGGCGGAGCTTGCAGTGAACTGAGATCGCGCGACTGCACTCCAGCCTGGGCGACAGAGCTAGACTCCATCTCAAATAAAATAAAATAAAATAAAAGTATATGTAAAGTATATGTATGGCCGGGCACGGTGGCTCACGCCTGTAATCCCAGCGCTTTGGGAGGCTGAGGCAGGTGGATCACGAGGTCAGGAGATCAAGATCATCCTGGCTAACATGGTGAAACCCCGTCTCTACTAAAAATACAAAAAAAAATTAGCCAGGCATGGTGGCGAGCACCTGTAGTCCCAGCTACTCAGGAGGCTGAGGTAGGAGGATGGCGTGAACCCGGGAGGCAGAGCTTGCAGTGGGCTGAGATTGCACCACTGCACTCTAGCCTGGACAACAGAGTGAGACTCTGTCTCAAAAAAGGAAAAAAGTATATGTATTTTGCTGTTGTTGGGTGAAGTGTTCTATAAATTAGATCCAGTTTATTGATGGTGTTCTACAGTTCTCCTAGATTTTTGCCGATTACTTGTTCTCTCACTATGAAAGGGAGTGTGTGTGTTATATGTGTCTTAACAATTCATTGTCCAGTTAGAGTTGCTGTTATACCACTTCAAGTGGATGGAGAGCCTCACTGCCATCCATTAATGTGCATTAATCATTTTGAGAGTGAAAAAATTTTTTTAAATGTTTTTACTTTTTTAGGTATGGCCAAGTGAGATGGGGCTAGTGAAATGGGCGCGAAAATTGGAAGCTGATAGTGTGTGAGCTAGACACCCATGAATGCTTTTTGACTGGGCAGTTAGAGGGATGATAGGTAATAACATAAGGCAGCTCCATCACACACGCTGGTGGCTCCTGTGGAACAGACCAGCAGCTGCATCTGGAGATTCATTTTAGATTGTTGCGTGTTTCCTCTTAGAGCTGCGCTTGGTCATCGTGTTCTGAGTGGTCCATTGGCCTCCGTGTCCCTTTGGGGGTGGACATTTGCTCAGTGACTTTTCAGCAGCTGGATCTCCTGCTGCAGCAGGTGAGTGAGGGGATGGACGGCTCTGCGGACTGGCCGCCGCCCCATGAGAAAGAGTGCATGGCCGTGGCAACGCTGAATCTTCCACGACTTCAGGTATTTGTGATTTCCCTTCCTCTTGCTCCTTTTATAAGTTTCTTAGCAATTTGTAAGAAGGTTTATGTATTTTGAAGGCCTGTTGGGTGAAGTATTTTAAAGTAAGATTGTAATGCACTAATAATGGACGCAAGGCTTAAAAAACTTGATCTGTTTATTTTATGTTTGTCCTGGAAGTCAGCCTCGGCATGCAGGAAGAGTGTGTATGGATTGTGTTATTTTTGCTAGAATCATTAGTTTGTTGGCATTGTTACTGTTTTACTGTTGTTGCTTGTGGAGAAATGACTGGGTGAGATCACAGGTGATGGAGAGAGACAGCGCTCAGCTGAGACACCAGTGCTGGCCTGTCTCTCCTCTGTACTGTGAAAACCCTGCACCAAGAGGGTCCGGTCTTTGGTTTCCCTGGGCCACACTGGAAGAAGAATTGTCTTGGGCTACACATAAAATACACTAACGATAGCTGATGAGCTTAGAAAAAAATCCCAAAAATATCTCATGATGTTTTAAGAAATTTTACTTTGGGCCGCATTCAAAGCCGTCCTGGGCCCCGTGCTGCCCTCAGGCCATGGGTTGGACAAGCTTGATCTACTCAGTAAGCTCGGCTCCCAAAGCAATACCTTCCTTTCCTCACCATGAAGGTTATGGTTACGGTCAAAATAAAAGCTGCAAAAGTCTTCCTCCCTGGCAAAACTAAAGCTGAAGTGTTTGATCATCATCTTTTGTCTTTGTAATAAAACCCTCTAACTTAATGACAGGAACCACAGTTTTCTCGACATAGTAATTTTTCCCTTTTATTACAGTGGTTTCTGTGTAACAACCCGTCATGTCCCTCTTCCAGCCCCTCCCCTTTTTGCCCTGCTTCTAGAATGTACAGAACTGAGTGTAGTGTTTAGTTGCAGTAATGAACTGAGCAGAGGTCTGAAGTGTGCTTCTCTAGTCCTCTGTAGCACGCGTTTATCACCATACCTGTGGCATCCTGGCATTTGCGTGGGTGCACCCCAGGTGTTTGCTGCCCCTCCTGGTTTTCAGTGATGTTTCTGTTCTGGTCGGTGCTGTGGGGCGTGGCCTCGTGTATGTCTTAGGCTGTCGAGGTGTCCCAGCATATGGTTTTGCATTTGCCTCTCCGGGGTCCTGAGGGTTCTGTAGGTTTCACAGACTCTAGGTGAGTGTCGGTGGTCATTTCCTGACCTGTGATATCTATACCTAGATGAGTGGTGTGCTTTTGATTTCACTTCTACTCCCAGGGCAGGGCCGGGTCTCTCATTTCTCGTGGGGCCTCTTGCTACCCAGAGCCTGGGACGGGCAGTGCGTTGCCCCCTGGCTGTGGTTGGCTGGCAGGCAGGTGATCCTGAGTGGCTCCCAGCCTTCTGCAGGAAGCTCGGGTTCAGTGGGTTGTTGTGTGCATTCCCGTGTGGGAGGTTGTGCTGAAGCCTGGCGGCTTGGCTCTGCTTTCAGAGCCCGGAACCTCTTGATTCCTGCTGTGTGTGCCCATGTGAATTTCGGTTTTGCACTTGAGGAGTTTCCTTGTGTACTCTCAGCTCCGCAATCTAATTTTTAGCAGCTTTTTTTTTTTTTTAAGACAGAGTGTCACTTTGTCACCCTAGCTGGAATGCAGTGGTGCAGTCTTGGCCTGCCAGGTTCAAGTGATTCTCCTGCCTCAGCCTCCCAAGTAGCTGGGACTACAGGTGTGTACCATCACACCTGGCTGATTTTTTTATAGAGATGGGGTTTCATCATGTTGGCCAGGCTGGTCTTGAACTCCTGATCTCAAGTAATCTTCCCACCTTGGCCTCCCAAAGTGCTGGGATTACAGGCATGAGCCACCGCCTGTGGCAGCTTTTGTGGTTACATTGTAGCCATTATTTGTGTTTGGTGCAGATGGTTGGGGTGGGGTGGAGGTTGCTGTTGCTAGTTGTTTAGCTCTTCTGCTGATCTTGAGCTTTTCCATGTATGTGTTCATAGTGGGGTTACAAAAATTCCCCTAGAAAATACTTCAACTATTGTGGGTAAGAGTTTTTTTAGTCCAGTTTTTAAAAATACATAAGCTGAGAAGTTATTTTGTCTATTTAAATAATACTTCAAATTGAGTTTTATTCGGTGTTTAATAAGACTTTGAAATTCACTCATTTTTAGGGGTTCTAAGTGAAAATTGTTTTTCTCCTTTCAGTTGCATGCTGCCATTAGTCACCAGGTTCACCCGGAATTCCTTGGTTTAGGTCTGGGCAGCGTCCTCCTGAACAGCCTGAAGCAGACGGTGGTGACCCTGGCCAGCAGCACAGGCGTGCTGAGCACCGTGCATTCAGCCTCCCAGGCCATGCTGCAGAGCGGCCGGTCCGTGCTGCTGCCCACTGCCGAGAAGCAGGCCCGGGCGCTCTCTGCTCTCCTGCCCTGCGCAGGTGGGCTCGGGGAAGGAACAGGAGACGGCATGGGTCAGGGTGCTGGGAGGGGATGGCGTTTCACTCAAATTGGCACACACTTTCTAGTTCAGTTTCAGGCAATGAAGTGAACATAAGTCCAGGTCGTCGATTCATGATTGATCTTCTGGTGGGCAGCTTGATGGCTGCTGGAGGGTTGGAGTCAGCCTTACACGCAGCCATTACTGCGGAGATCCAGGTATGGCCTTGGAGGCACACGTGACCTGGTGGTGCGCTGAGATCGGAAATACCACACTCACACATGTGAAGAATAACAGAACACAGTAAAACACTCAACTTTTATCATATCCAAGTATTTTCTTAAATTAAAATTCTTTTATGTGCTAATTTTAAAAATTATTGAGGTGATTTAATTGTGATGAAATACTGCATGTTGCCTGTTTCAGTGAAGTTAACAGATAACCTGTTACTCAGGTAGACCATTCCCGTCACTCGGAAAGATCCCTGTGCCCTTGGCACTTGCAGCCAGGATACTCCCCTGCCCTCAGATGAGATGCGTTTCGCCTGCTCTGAGTGTCGCAGCAATATAACTGTATAGTATGCACTCGTTCCTGCCTGGCCTTGGAGAATGATTTTCAGATTCACTCACTGATGTGTCTATTGTGACTTCGTTTTTATTATTGGGAAGTTTTCCATTTTCTGGGTGTAGTACTCTTTGTTAGTTCATTCTCCTATTGAAGGACATTACATTGTTTTTGGTTTTTGTTTTTTTTTTTTTTTTTTTTTGAGACAGGGTCTTGCTCTGTCACCCAGGCTGTATACAGTGACCTGATCTTGGCTCACTGCAGCCTTGTCCTCCTAGGCTCACAGGATCCTCCCACCTCAGCCTCCTATGTTGCAGGGACCACAGGCATGTCACCATGCCGGGCTAGTTTTTTGATTTTTTTTATAGAGACAAGGTGTTACTGTGTTTCACAGGCTGGTCTCCAACTCCTGGGCTCGGGATCCCCCCACCTTGGCCTCCCAAAGTGTTGGGATTACAAGCGTGAGCCACCACGTCCAGGCTTTCTTGTTTTTGGCCGTGTAGAGCTGCCACGATTGTGCTGTGAACAAGTACTTTAGTGAACATATGTCCTCCCTTTGGGTAAATACTTGGAGTGGAATTTGTTAGGTTCTGGGGTCAGTGTGTGTTCATAGTTTCCCCAAGTGGCTCTGCCATTTACATTTGAACCAGGACTTCTGTGTGTGAGAATTCTAGCTCCTTCTTGTCCTTGCAGAGCAGCTGGATGCTGCATGTGTGGGGCAGATCACATTGGGTTTTGTGAGAGCCAGTATGCAGGGTTAAGGATTTTAGGGACTTCACAGAAGGAGGCTGGAGAGCATCAGCAGAGGCAGCCTGGACCTTGGATCTGTAAACAGAAGACACTGTTTGAAACTGCACAACTGAGTTGGGGTTTCCAACAGGGCAGGTGGAGGCCTGTGGGTAGGTGTGTGCGGCAGCCACAGAGGCTGGGATAGCTTGGCATTGGGGTCAGGGCTCAGCCAGCCTGTGTGTCTTCACACCTGCTAATGAGATCACTTGTAAACAATTTCTGTTTATGAATTACAGGATATTGAAGCCAAGAAAGAAGCACAGAAGGAAAAAGAAATTGATGAACAGGAAGCAAATGCCTCAGCATTTCATAGAAGCAGGACTCCATTGGATAAAGACCTTATTAACACGGGGATCTGTGAGTCTTCTGGCAAACAGTGTTTGCCTCTGGTTCAGCTCATACAACAGCGTCTTAGGTAAATCGTATTAGCTGTATTGTATTGTGTTTTATTTATTTACTTTTTTTTGTATTTTTGAGACAGAGTTTTGCTCTTGTTGCCCAGGCCAGAGTGCGGTGGCGCGATCTTGACTCACCGCAACCTCCGCCTCCCAGGTTCAAGTAATTCTCCTGCCTCAGCCTCTCGAGCAGCTGGGATTACGGGCGTGCGCCGCCACGCCCCACTAATTTTGTAGTTTTAGTAGAGATGGGGTTTCTTCATGTTGGTCAGGCTGGTCTTGAACTCCCGACCTCAGGTGATCCACCCACCTTGGCCTCCCAAAATGTTCGGATTATAGGCATTAGCCACCACGCCTGGCCTCTTTATTTTACTTACTAACTTTTTTTTTTTTTTTTTTTGTGACGGAGTCTCTCTCTATCGTCCAGGCTGGAGTGCAGTGTCAACGATCTTGGCTCACTGCAACCTCCACCTCCTGGGTTCAAGCTATTCTCCTGCCTCAGCCTCCCGAGTAGCTGGGACTAGAGGTGTCTGCAAACACACCTGCCTGATTTTTGTGTTTTTAGTAGAGATGGGGTTTTACCATATTGGTCAGGCTGGTCTCAAACTCCTGACCTCAGGTGATCCACCTGCCTTGGCCTCTCCAGATGTTGGGATTACAGGCGTTAGCCACTGTGCCTGGCCTGTATTGAATTTTAATAGGTGATTATTGGTTTTCATATTAAGATAGTGAAATCCAGCACGAGGATCTCAAAACTTTGTTTGATGATTGAAGGAATATTCTGAAAATTACCTAGTATAGATTTTAGGGTAAAGAGCAGACCCTTTTAAATATAGGTGAGAGGAGAAGTTGGAGGGCATGATGATGTTCAAAAGTTTTTCCAGAAGAGAAATTGGGTGTGCAGTAAACCTGTAAAAAGATTCTTGCTAATAAGCAGGTGGATGTAAATGAAAATCATCATGGAAGGTTATTTTTAAAACTGGTTGTATCATTGCCTCACTTCATATATTACAGAGTTATACATACTACTTTGTAAGATAACTTTTCTTTTCAAAACCAAAGTCAATGTGAAAGAATGGTGAGCATTGTTTTGGAAGGCCCGACTAGGAGGAGGTGGGAAGAAGTCAGACTCAGCCTGTGAACAGAGACTAACTTTGGCAGAAGCCAAAACAGTCAGACAGTGTTGTCTAAAATGATCATTCAAGAAGAGCGAAAAAACAAGGTGATTTGTGAAAGAGATTTATTAGAAAATGAAACACATTTGTACCTCTGTTTAATAAAAATCTGCTTTTTGTCACATCATGCTCCTGGTTTTTTGTTTCTACACATATAGAAAGCAGAGCCCTGGCAGGTTGGATCAGGCAGCTGAGCACAGAGCAGGGAGCCCTGGGCAGTGGCCGCAGCTCTCAGCTGGCCTGTTCATGGGGGGCATGGTGCATCTGCGGCGTGGGGTGGGCCTGCGGCGTGCGGGGGGCCTGCGGCGTGGGGTGCGTTTGCGGCGTGGGGTGGGCCTGTGTCGTGGGGTGGGCCTGTGTCGTGGGGTGGGCCTGTGGTGTGGGGTGGGCCTGCGGCGTGCGGCGGGCCTGTGTCATGGGGTGCATCTGCAGTGTGCGGTGGGCCTGCGGCGTGCGGTGGGCCTGCGGCGTGCGGTGGGCCTGCTGTCCACAGCCAGAAAAACTAACTTAGTGGACACACAGTGAAATTTTGAAACAGGAAGTTTTAGAGCTAGTTTCTATCATAGAGTTTAGCAAATGCTATTTTGCAAAATATTTTTCTGGTGTTTTGTTTTTCTAATCTGATAATGCATATTTCACACATTCTGGCCTTTAAGCAATGGAAATTAGAGAACTAAACTTAATAGTTTGTGTTAATGGAAAGAGCTGGAGATTTGTTCTCAGAAAATTTCAGTTGCAACAGCTTGTTCACATAGGTGAACTTCTAACACAGTAACTATAGGAGTAAGAATAAAAGCTGTGTTTACTTTCACAGAGTTCAGAAGACATGAGAAAATGGATGTTAAAAACCTTGTAATTAAAGTGTAAAGTTACGTGCAAAGTTTTAAAGTGAGCATTTTCCAGGAAGAGGTGATTTTCTAAGTTCTTGAATGCCTCTCCCTTTTGTGAGGAGGCTGCGTCGTGGGCTGTTGGTGTCTTTGGCAGGGGGTGAGTGCAGGGTTCCTGTTGTGGGTCCTTTGTTCTCACGAGGGCAGCGCCCGTTTCCCATCTCCTGCTTGCCCAGACTGTTCCCGTGCGCAGAGAGACTGGCCTGTTTCAGCTGCAGTGGTGTAGCCTGCGTTGGCTAGTCTGGCCGGCACTCACACCGTTTGCCGATCAGCACTTGAAGTGTGTCCGTCGTAGCTGAGACACTGAATATTTCATCTAATTTTTATTAATTAAAATGCAGGTTTAAAAACTTGATTCTGTTATTAGAAAGCATTTAAGAATGTCACTTGGCCACGTGAGTCTCCTTTGTCAACTATATATTTTATGAGTCTAAGTGCAGATCAGATATTTTCAATGCAAATTTCACTGCAAATTGAAATGTGCTACATATGTAAGCTATGCTGATGGTTTTTGAGGACTTAATATGAAATAACCTATGTAAAATATCTCAATCATTTTTCTTATATTTCATGTTGAAATGGTAATATTTTCAATCTCTTGGGATAAGTATGATACATTATTAAAATTATTTTTTATTTTTGAGATGGAGTCTTGCTCTGTTGCCCAGGCCAGAGTGCAGTGGTGCAATCTTGGCTCACTGCAACCTCCGCCTCTTGGGTTCAAGTAATTCTTCTGCTTCAGCCTCCCGAGCAGCTGGGACTATGGATGTACACCACCACGCCTGGCTGATTTTTGTATTTTTGTAGAGACAAGAGTTTCACCACGTTGGCCAGGCTGGTGTCGAACTCCTGATCTCAAGTAATCTGCCCACCTTGGCCTCCCAAAGTGCTGGGATTACAGGCATGAGCCCCTGCACCCAGCCATTATTACAATTAATTTTATCTGTGTGTGTGTGTGTGTGTGTGTGTGTGTGTGTGTGTTTACTTTTATTAATGTGACTAAGAACAATTTTTTTTCCCCCTGAGATGGAGACTCACTCTGTTGCCTGGACTGGAGTGCAGTGGCACATTCTCAGCTCACTGCAGCCTCTGCCTCCCAGGTTCAAATGATTCTTCTGCCTCAACCTCCTGAGTGGCTGGGACTACAGATGCATGCCACCATACCTGGCTAATTTGTGTATTTTTAGTAGAGATGGGGTTTCACGATGTTGGCCGGGATGGTCTTGAACTCCCAACCTCAGGTAATCTGCCCGCCTCAGCCTCCCAAAGTGTTGGGATTACAGGCATGAGCCACCGCACATGGCCATGTTTATTAATATGACTAAGAACATTTTGAATTGCACTTGTGGCTCCACTGGTGTCCTGGGCAGGTGGCTCTGTGGTGTCCACACAGGTTGTCTGCTGTGTCTTCATCTTCGCTGCATGTGACTTTTTGGTTCCTGTGGCATGTGGAGTCCTGTATGGGACATTGGTTCTACAGTAGATTTATAATAAGGATGTACCTACTAAAAAATACAAAATAAAAAGAATAGAAACAAACATAGAAATAAGTATCACCTCACAAAAATTTTGGAAAGTAGAAAAAGGAAGATGCATTCACAGTTTTTCAGTAGCCGATATCCAGGCTGTCTTCATAAGCATGGATAACGTGTCCCTCTCCCGCATGGATAGACACCGTTTTCTCACCTTAAGTGTTTGTGATTGAAGGATTCTTGATGTGTTGACTTGGAGGATGCAGTTGTTGAGCAGTAGGTTATCTAAAGATTGTAAGAAACTTTTGGAAACATTTCATGTCCTTTTTTCCCTTGGAAAACATGGGTTGAAGAAATCGCCGCTTGCCAAAAATAAGCTGTGATATGGATTTCAGAGTAACTCTAGTTACATGCTGGTGAGGAGCCGTGGAATACCATTTACATTTGAAAATAGAGGGCTGTGAAGTTTTCATAAGTAGTGAACCCCGTCAGAATTACACATTTTGATTATGGCTCTAAATTTTATATTAAAGAAATAAAAATTTTATCTTATTTTATTACCATCTTTTACTCCTTCAGGTATAGCCTACATGCTAGATTCTAGACCTGTTTCTTGTGTTACAGTGGTGTTACCCAGGCAGGTTATCAGGTAGTGAAGGTGCTGTCTGGTGGTGGTGGTGAGCCCAGTGAGGGCACATCCTTGCCGTGTGTGATGAGGGCCTGTGGGTTGCTGTGGGATTCCCAAACCCTGGCTCCTCTGTCTCCTGCTTCTGTCCTTACTCACACTGCTGGTGGTTTTCTGGTGTGAGCCACGGAGGCAAGTGGGATTGACAAGCCTGCTGTCACATTAGGAACCTGAGTTAAAGTGGAGCTGAAAGCATGTCCTCACTCTTGATGTTGTGCAGAGAACCACTTGTGCTTCTGGCCCAATGGGGCGGGTGGAACCAGGCCCTGGTTTGGCTCTCCTCCCCTCCATGTTCCCCTGTCCTGTCTGATTTGCTTTCACACTGATGTAAGAGTTACTTTCCCTCGGCCTCCCAAAGTGCTGGTATTACAGGCATTAGCCACTGCGCCCGGCCAGCATCCTTTCAAGTACTGGGGTACACCCAAGCTCCCAGCTTCTAGCTAGGAGTCATTTGGTCCCTCTTTATCCCAAAGGACCTGCCACCATCATTGGTTCCCAAAGCCCAGCAGGGTCCAGGCTCTTCAGCCTCCAACCACTTTGCATTTCTTTTCTGCTTTTCGTTCATGGAGATAAAGATTAACTTATTTTTCAGCCTGGGCATGTCTTTTTTATGTACTTTATTTTTTATTTTTATTTTTTGAGATGGAGTCTCACTCTCTCACCCAGGCTGGAATGCAGTGACGGGATCTCGTTTCACTGCAACCTCTGCCTCGCGGGTTCAAGTGATTCTCCTGCCTCAGCCTCCTGAGTAGCTGGGACTACAGGTGTGCACCACTATGCCCAGCTAATTTTTATATTTTTAGTAGAGACAGGGTGTTGCCATATTGGCCAGGCTGGTCTCGAACTCCTGGCTTCAAGTGATCCTCCTACCTCAGCCTCCCAGAGTGCTGGGATTACAGGATTACAGGCGTGACCACCGCGTGTGGCCTTTATTTACTTTGTATATCTCATCTATTACTGCTGCAGTTTGCAGAAGAGAGGATGCCCTCAAACCTAACTTCTCCAGACCATCCCAAATGGGAAGTCTGCTCCACGTCAACAGTGTTGTTGCTTTTAAAGACTATATGTCAACATGCCAGATTATAGCAAAAGGATGTCGAGGGCGCAATAGGATAGCAAGCCTAAGAGTCCTGGAGAGAAGGTGGCAGAGCTGCGTTTCGAAGGTGGTTCCTTCTTCAGACCCTGCCCTTCCTGCCTTGTTCCTCCAGTTGCGAGAGCAGCTGTTGGAGCTCCTCCACGGGCGAAGAGGTGAGGCTGGACTGAGAGGGAGATGGAGAAGCTGCCAGAGGTTCTTTTGGATCTAGAATTGAGACAGCAGTTCCAGCCAGGTCTGGAGGTGGGTGCTGTCACTCAGCCCCCAAGGGAATGGTACTGATTGAAGAATGTGGCAAGAACTCCCTGGCCGGGAGAGGGAGGTGCTCGCTCCTTTGAATCGCCTGAGCCCAGGCTGGAAGGCCCAAGGGGGAGGACGAGGCCAGCTCACTCCAGCTCCATCCCCTCCCTTTAACCCTGAGCTAGTCACCCTCCCAGACTCCAGTCCCTTTTCCTAAGTGCCCTCCCTGCAAAGTCTGCATGGAGCAGCGCTCCCTCGCGCCAGCTCGCCCCGCACTTTCTTGTCTTTCAGCAACCCCATGGGTTTGAACCTGAGATGATTCATTTTCCTAAAAGCCTCTTTGGGCTGAGGGAAGGCGTGGGTGGCTCTGCCAGTTTTGGAGTGGGGGCCGCCTCTTCTCAGAGCCGCTGCGAGGGCCAGGACCACCCTCCCAGGTGGGTGTCTCTGGGCTGGGCAGCAGCTTTATAGGCAGCCCGGGCCATCCCCACTGGTCTGGGAGGCTGGGGGTGCACCAGCTCCTGCTCCTGATAGAGCCAAGGCACCTTCCTTACCTGAGAGCTGAGTTTCTTGAAGAGTGGGCACAGAGAAGCCGGCAACATGGGTGGTGTAGGCACCCAGGAGAAAATCTGTGGCTCAGTCTCAGGGAGAAGTCTCCACCAGCACAGCTGTTGTAGAGATGGGGAAACTGGGCTGAGAGGGAAGGGGGCTTGCCCAACTCACCAGCCCTGGAATGTTTTGAGCTTTGGGGGTGGATCTCCCAGGAAATGTGTTTTATGGCACCACCACCTCTGGTCACCCACCCTGAGGTGTGGCGGGCCTGGACAGCCAGCTTGACTGAGGGCCAGGCTGGTGAAGTCAAACGTACCACTCAGGAAGGAGACCCAGCCCTTCTCCAGACAGAGTTCAAATGTGCACTGCCTTCTTTGGGCCTCAAATTCCCCACATGAATTCCAAGGACCCTTCTAGCTCCTACACTCTGGGCCAAGGTTTCCTCTGAGCCCCAGTCAGCCTAGAGGACCTAGGATGCATCTTCCTTGGACAGAGACCCACCATACGGGCAGCAGGAGGTAGGGGTGGGGGTAGGCAAGGTTCCTGTGGGGAGGTGGAGCTGTCATCAGAGATGGTGTCTGCAGACAGTGGGTGTATCGTGGCTCTGCTACTACTTGCTGGGTGGCCCCGTGACGTTTCTTTCCCCACTCTGGACCTCAGTTTCCCTATCTGTTCTGTGGAGATAAGATGCCTGCCTGCATATTTGTGGACTGGGATGTGTGGGGGCCAGTTGCAGTGTTTGTTGGTGTGGTCCTGGGGCAGCCTGCACCACCCCATAGAGATTTCTGGGCCCCACCCTAGGCTCACAGGACCAGAATCTCTGGGAATGAAGCCTGGGAATTTGCATTTCCACAAGCATCTGGCTGATTCTGACATGATTGAAAAGCACTAATAGTATATAGCAAGCTCTTTATAAAAGGTAAATTCATAGCTGCCTTTTACTAAGTATAAATCTCACCTTCCCTTCCTCAGTTGAGGACACACACCGCAGTTGAAAATCACTGTGCCTTTCCAGATGCAGAATCTGACGTTTCTGATGAGATTCTGTTAAGTGTTGCTTTCTGTAGTTTGTATTCCAAAACAAGGGGAATATCTTTCCATTTTTTCAATATAAATGTTTAGGTCAGATACGCTTTTTCAAACTGGA
The DNA here is from genome assembly GCF_028885625.2 of Pongo pygmaeus. Taxonomy (NCBI): domain Eukaryota; kingdom Metazoa; phylum Chordata; class Mammalia; order Primates; family Hominidae; genus Pongo; species Pongo pygmaeus. Next base: position 21,355,160 of record NC_072389.2, on the reverse strand, counting down.
CACACACAGTCACACAGTTTAGGATTTCAGCTATGGCTTCCTCTCAAATTATTAGCCTCTTTCTGCCAGGGAGCAGTTTTTCCCAGACAAGACCCTGGACACAGGCTGGTGGGGCCTCTCCTCATCAGAATCACTAGATCACGACTGACTCCTAGAGGTGGCTTTTTCTGCTTAAGTGTCAGCCCATGGGCTGGGATGTGACCCCCAAAGTTGCAGCAGAAGCTTCCACCCATCTTGGGCCCCCCCTGCCATCTATGGGGTAAGGCCTGTCCCTTGTCTTCTGGGCCCAGCCGGCCTCACAGGCATTCAGCAGATTGGAAAGTCGAAGCATGTGCTGTGCTTGGCTGGGCTCTCCTGCGCCCCTTTTTGGGGTGAGGTGGAGTGCATCCAGCCCCCAGAATCCCTGCCGTTTATTCCCCCCCCATCCCCACCCCCATACACACTCACAAGTAGAAACACAGGCGCAGTCACTGTCGCACACCACTCTGGACAGCACCATTTCCAGCCTCAGGGGGGCAGTTTCCTTACAGGGAAGTTAATGAGGCACTAAAGAAGGCTCAGAGGACAGGGAGAAAATCTATCGAGAAGAGGCTCCTAGACCTGGTTCTGCCTCTGAATTGCTGGGGGTCCTTGAGAAAGTTGCTTCCCCTCTCTGGTCTCAGTTTCCTCAGGTGAGAAATGGGGGACCGGCCAAATGGTCTAAGGTTCTGGGAACCTCTAAGTCAGAGCCTGTAGCTGGTGGTCAAGATGAGGGAGAGGCCCTCAGGCTCAGCCGAATGCCTGAGAGTCAGGACAGGCCCAAAGGTGAGCAACCTGAGCACATCAGGTGGGTTCAAAGCTGGTGCATGAGCCCCACAGCCTGCAGAGCAGCTCTGGACTCGGGAGCCCGCTCGCACCAGCCCAGTGGGACTTCAGAGATGTGGGGTCCAGCCTCTCCTACTGTTGCAGGGCTGGGGGCTGGGAGCTGCAGATTCTGACCCCACAGCTGCCTTAGACATGCCAGATGGGCTGGGGCAAGACACACCCCTCTCTATGAACTGAGCAGTCAGTCCAAATAGATACACTAAAGAAGGGCTGTGGGATGGACCCAGCTGTAGCCTGGGGCTACAGACTAGTTTCCAGGGTACTCAAGCAGCTGGCCTCTGGGGTAGCAGCCCCGGGTATGAGAGGCAGGACTCAGAATCTAGGCCAAGCCTCTACAGGAATCCCCTCTGGAGAGCCTGGGCACTCTGCAGGAGGGGCAGCAGGCAGCAGGTGCACCAGGAGCATGTTTCACAAGGTGCCCAATATTGCATCTGCTCAGATAGGCAGCGAGTTGGAAAGTGGATGCAGTAGGCAGGGTGGCGGCTGCTCCCCAGAGCCAGGAGTCCAGCCCAGCACCCACCTGAGTCCGCCTCAGTCCTGCTCAACTGGGTTATCTGTGCTCTTGGCCCTCTGGTCCCACCCACAGAGAGAGGGCTTTGGGGCGACTAGATGACCTGGCCCTTGTGGGAGGATGTAACTGACTCCTGAGCCTGGCGAGCCAGGCAGCCCCTCACCAGTGTCCCCACCCCCACATCTCCAGCCACCCTCATTCCCTGATCCTCCCATCTGCTCCCCTGACCCAGCGGTTTCCTCTGCTCACTCTCTTTTCCTGCTCCCAGGCTCGCCTGGTCATGTGTCTTTCACTCTCCTCTGAGTCTCCCTCTTTCCAAGCCGCCTCCACTCTACTTGACACACTCTCCCTTAAGACACCAGAGTACACAAGCGCAAGTCCCTGCACCTCACCTTTACTCCCAGACATGGGAGGGAGATGACATGAAGACCCAAACACCCCTTGGCAAGAGATCTGGGGTATGCAGAGGGGCAGATCTGAGGCTGTGGAAGCTCCAGGGGCTCCCTGCCGGAGGCTGCATGTAAGCCGGCTATTGAATGTGGCTCTGAGCTGAGACCCCTCCTTGAAGCTCCAGACCAGGAGCCAGCTGCTAGCTCGACCCCTCCATTTGGTGCCTCAGAGAAACCTTGCACTCTGTAGGTCTAACTCTGAACCCAGAAAATCCCCCCATGTAGGCCCTGTCTCTTCATAGGGAAAGCACCACCTCAGACCCAGTTCTGCACCAGCTTGCTGTAGAAAGACCAGTCTGCCACTGTATGGCACACGGATGGCAGGGGCCGAGTGCAGGTGGAGAGAATAGAAGGTGGGCAGGGTGGGGGAGGCAGGGACATGGCTGTAGCCGTGGAGATGGGAGGACAGACAGGACTTGGGGGCTACTTGGATGAACCAAGGGGGGAGTCAGGAAGAGACACCCAGTTTTGTATCAGATGTGTAGAGCGTGGGATGCTGTTCATTGATCGAGGGAGGGGGAGGAGGAAGAGGTATGGCATGGGGAGGAGGTAGCTGAGCTCTGTCATTAATGTCATTTGAAGTCCCCAGGGAAAGAAAGGCCCACCAGCGCCTTCACTGCTTCAGCCAGCTCTCAGGGTGTCTGTGCTCCCTGGCCCTCTCAGCTCCTGCTTCATAGCTGTCAGCTGCAGTGGGGGACAGCTGCACAAGGGCCCAGCATGTCTGTGTGTTTACCCAGGGGACTGCCGCGTGGCCCATGCCGAGCAGAAACTGATGGATGACCTTCTGAACAAAACCCGTTACCACAACCTGATCCACCCAGCCGCCACCTCCTCACAGCTCATCTCCATCGAGACGGAGCTCTCCCTGGCCCAGTGCATCAGCGTGGTAGGTGCAGAGGATACCTGTGGCTGAGGCTCAGGCAAAGAGGCAGCTCATGCCCAAGCCCCAAGCAGTCAATGTCCAGAGGAATGAAATGACTAGAGTTGACTTAGACTGACCAGTACACGGTGGGGAGGCTGGAGGAGGGTCCATGAGGTTTATAGGTGTCCAGTATTTAATGAGGTCATGGTTTTGTTAACAAAGAAGAAATGAGGGTGGGGGTGGGATCACCACTGGCTAGGCAGCCAAGGGGCCTGCAGAGACTCTGCTCAGCTGAGTCTCCAGCATGACCATGAGCTTCTCCTCCTCATCCCCCCAGCCCCACCCTACTCTCTCCCCCAGCTTGCTCAACAGGTGTCCTTACAGGCTCCCTACTTGTTGGGGAAAATAAGAACCAGACTGGGGGAACTGACGGGTACAGAGGCCCAGGTGTAGGTGCAGGACCACAGGCAGTGCAGCGTCTACTGAGCCAGGCGGGTGAGGGTCTGGAGAGTGGACATGGCTGCTGCAGGCCTGGAAAGGAGGCGCAGGTGGTGGCACTCCCAGGGCCCATTGTCAGGGCCTCCATATGTGGACGTGTGCAGAGGTGGGGGTGCTGAGGGAGGAGGGGCCAGGGAATTTCTCATCTTCTCTCTACTGCCTCTGAGTTGGCGATGTCAGAGGGAGCCATGGCCCACTGTAAAGTGACACAATGTCCCCACCCACAGGGTTAGAACCCCTCCCCTGGAAGCAGCTCTGAGGGGAACAGTCACATGTAGAGAGTGCAGGACGCTGTGTCCAGCCGGGGGAAGGAGGTCACCAAGGGGGTTGACCCTCCTCTGGCCAGGTGGCTGCCTTCTGACACACCAGCCTCTCTCTCTAGAACGGTGGGCCCCACACACCCAGCCTGTGAAACCTACAGCCCTCAAGAAGGCTTTGGCCAAATTAATGAGCGGCTCCCTCTCCCAGGAGGAAGCACAGCTGAAGGATGCAGAGGGCAGTAGAGTTGTGTATGCTCCGCCCCCTCTCTCCAGAGTGGGACGGAAAGAAGGGGGCTTTCAGCCAGGCTGGCCCAGGCTGGGGTCTGAGTGTCACTGTCCAGCTATTGGCTTCTGGCTTAATGGGTGAGCCCAGCTGCTCCTGTGCAGCTGCCGCCCTAGTGAGGGTGAACCGGCAGGCGAGTTCCATTTCTGAAAGCCTGGGAATACAGTCAATATTAGGCTGTGGGCTGCTGGGCCAGGAAGGGGAGTTTATTTTTCAGGGTTTGTTTATCTATCTATTGAGTTGATGAGGGAGGGTTATAGGTACAACCACCTTAAAGATGGAAATTTTGAGAGAGCAGGCAGGGATTTAGTGCTGGGTAAACCTTCTCAAAGCAGCTCTTTTGGGGTGGCCAGAATCCAGTACCAATATCCTCAGCATGTTCATCAGCTGCTGGGGGAGTGCCGGACAGGATGAAAGCACAGGAACACTTTCTGGATGATAGAAATACTCTGTATCTTCAAAGGAGGTAGGTTCCATGGGTAATGTTAAATGAGTTAAAACTCATCAAAATGTAAACCAGATCTGTGCATTTCACTGAATATAAATTATACCTCCAATTAAAAACATTTTTTTAAAAGACAGATGGGCTGGACGCAGTGGCTCACACTTGTAATCCCAGCACTTTCGGAGGCTGAGGCAGGTACATCACCTGAGTCAGGAGCTCGAGACCAGCCTGGAAAACATGGTGAAATCCTGTCTCTATTAAAGGTATACAAAAAAATTAGCCAGGCATGGTGGCACACGCCTGTAATCCCAGCTACTTGGGAAGCTGAGGCAGGAGAATTGCTTGAACCCAGGAGGCAGAAGTTACAGTGAGCAGAGATCGTGCCACCGCACTAGCACCTGGGCAACAGAGCGAGACTCCATCTCAAAAACAACAAAAAAAGGACAGATGGAGGTTTTCAACTTTCACTAAAGGCAGAGGAGCTTGTGACAGATTCGCCTCCCCACAAGAGCAGTTAGAAAAACTGGACAAAAGTGTGCCCTGCCCCCAATCAAAAACAATTGTTGAAAGGTAACTGAAAACCTCAGCCAGAACTTGAGTGACCATGCCTAGGAGGTGACCCTGACAGTCTGTGGTGCTTTTCCCACATTTGGTGATTGGTCAACAGTAGAGGGCTAAGAGGCTAAGAAACTGAGTATGAAGTAGTACTTAAGGGGCTGGAGAGCCTACCTGAATGTTTGGCACTCTCACAGGGCTGAAATGATCTAATGAGAATTTGGGTCCCAGGAAGGAGATGGGACCTCGGTGGGGACCCTGGAAGGGCCACCCCTAGGAGTCCAAATGAATAAAACATAGACCAGCCATCATAAAACCTAAAACTTGCTTTGAACCAGCTTAGTCCCAAACTAGATGAAGGCGATGTGCCCTTACTCCAGTTGTGTGCCATAAAGTCAAAGTCAATACTCTCTGGAGGCAGAACAAAGTTTATTAGGAATGCCATAAGACAACACAAGACTAAACGAGAAAGACCAAGAAAAAACACAATAGAAACATACATGTAAGGAAGAACTTTTTTTTTTTTTTTGAGACGGAGTCTCGCTCTGTCACCCAGGCTTGAGTGCAGTGGCACGATCTCAGCTCACTGCAACGTCTGCCTCGCAGGTTCAAGCGATTCTCCTGCCTCAGCCTCCCAAGTAGCTGGGATTACAGGCACGCGCCACCATGCCCGGCTAATTTTTGTATTGGCCAGGCTGGTCTTGAACCCCTAACCTCAGGTCATCCATTCACCTCGGTCTCCCAAGTTGCTGGGATTACAGGCATGAGCCACCGTGCCTGGCTAGTATTTTGCCACAATTTAAAATAAATAAATGTTTTTTTTCAGGTTTGTGCTCAGACTCTATTCTAAACAGTCACGTGGCAGCTTACTCTTCTCCAGGCCTTGCTGCCGGCTTTTACATGTTTATTGTTTGTGCGTTCTTGTCATCTGCTCGGTAGATGGCAGCTTCCAGGTGCTCCTAAGGGGCCAGGAAAGAGAGTGAGAAGGCACGGAGGTTGCCAGGTCATCCCGCTTGGGGCCCCGCCCTCATCACCTCCCTCAACCGGGTCTCCTGCAACTCTTGGTGGGCCACCTCGGCCACCGCTTCGCCCTGAGCTTCCTGCTGCTGCAGCTGGGCAGTGCCTCCTTCTCAGAGGCCAGCTGCTGATAGGTGGCCACACACTGCTGCAGGTGACCCAGGTAATGGTCTCGCTGCTGCTGCAGACTCTGAGCCTCTTGGCTCTTCAGCTCCACCTGCAGGATAGGCGTCAGGGTAGGTAGTGGCTGGCTTCCAGATTCTGGGCCCATAAACAGGGTGGCGAGGGCACTGCGGGGCTCTGTCGCCTGCCCAGGCCCCTTGCCCTGGCCCCTTCCTCCAGGCCTAAATGACTACCTCCCTTGCCTAGAGGCCCATGCCTCCCTCCCCAGCCTCAAATCTCACACCCTTCTTCCCACCATTTAAACTGTAGGCCACAGACTGGTGGAAAAGCAGAGGGAGCCAACCACCATCTGCTAAGTTGTGGTGAGGTCGTTCTGTATGATCTCCAGGGTTTCCACGCACCTTCGTCTGCTCCCCCCAGAGCTCGGCCTTCCGCCCCAGCTCCCCCAGCCTCTCCTCCAGCTCCTGCAGCCTCACCTCCAGTTCCTGCATCTTCTCCTCCTGGTGCCGCAGCCTCACTTCCTGCTCCCACATCTTCTCCTCCTGCCTCCGCATCTTCTCCTCCTGTTCCTGCATCATCTCCTCCTGCTCACGTATCTTCTCCTCCTGCTCTCGCATCATATCTTTCTGCTTCCGCACCTTCTCCTCCTGCCTCCACATCTTCTCCTCCTGCTCCCGTATCTTTTCCTCCTGCTCGTGCATCTTCTCCTTCTGCCTCCACATCTTCTCCTGCTCCCGTATCTTCTCCTCCTGCCTCCATATCTTCTCCTCCTGCTCCTGCCTCTTCTCCTCCTCCCGTATCTTCTCCTGCTCGTGCATCTTCTCCTCCTGCCTCCACATCTTCTCCTCCTGCTCGTGCATCTTCTCTTCCTGCTCCCGTATCTTCTCCTCCTGCCTCCCCATCTTCTCCTCCTGCTCCCGTATCTTCTCCTCCTGCCTCCACATCTTCTTCTCCTGCTCCCATATCTTCTCCTCCTGCCTCCACATCTTCTCCTCCTGCTCCCGTATCTTCTCCTCCTGCTGGTGCATCTTCTCCTTCTGCCTCCACATCTCCTCCTGCTCCCGTATCTTCTCCTCCTGCCTCCACATCTTCTCCTCCTGCTCCTGCCTCTTCTCCTCCTCCCATATCTTCTCCTGCTCATGCATCTTCTCCTCCTGCCTCCACATCTTCTCCTCCTGCTCCTGTATCTTCTCCTCCTGCTTGTGTATCTTCTCCTCCTGCCTCCACATCTTCTCCTCCTGCTCCTGCCTCTTCTCCTGCTCGCATATCTTCTCCTGCTCCTGCCTCTTCTCCTCCTCCTCCCATATCTTTTCCTGCTCATGTATCTTCTCCTCCAGCTCCCGTATCTTCTCCTCCTTCTCTCGCATCATCTCCTCCTGCCTCCGCATCTTCTCCTCCTGCTCCCGTATCTTCTCCTCCTGCTCTTGTATCTTCTCCTCCCGCTCCCGTATCTTCTCCTCCCGCTCCCGTATCTTCTCCTCCTGGCTCCACATCTTCTCCTCCTGTTGCTGGTTCAGGCGGTTCCACAACTCGTTCTCTTCCACCTGGGCTTGGAGCTTTGCTGACACACTCTGCAGCTCCTTACCCAGGTGGTCAGCCTCCGCCTGCAGCTGCTGCTGGAATAGTGAAAGTGTTGGTTTGAACCTCAGAAGGAAACAGACTCATGAGCTAGCCATATAAATGTAATCTATAGGCCAGGCACGGGGGCTCACGCCTGTAATCCCAGCACTTTGGGAGGCTGAGGTGGGTGGATCACGAGGTCAGGAGATGGAGACCATCCCGGTTAACACGGTGAAACCCCGTCTCTACTAAAAATACAAAAAATTAGCCGGGTGTGGTGGCAGGCACCTGTAGTCCCAGCTACTTGGGAGGCTGAGGCAGGAGCATGGCGTGAACCCGGGGGACGGAGCTTGCAGTGAGCCAAGATTGTGCCACTGCACTCTGGCCTGGGCAAAAGAGTGAGACTCCAACTCAAAATAAATAAATAAATAAATGTAATCTATAAAATAATGGTTTTCATCCAGTATCCTTTAAAAAAATATTTTAAGCACTAACTCTGAGATTCTGATTCCCCAGGCAGGGCCCCAATTTGTACATTTTTAGCACACTCTAGAGGATTCTATGGTGGGACCAGAACAGGAACCCAAATTTTCCAGTTCTTGGCGGGAGCCTCCCCATACCCTGCATGATCCCTAGACCATGGTCCCAGCTGGGTGGGGCTCCCACAACCCCCGGGGCTGCAGCCGCTCACCTGTGGCAGCAGGAGCTTGGCCCTCTCCAGCTTCCTTTTTAGCTCCTTTACGTTGAGCTGGATCTCAGACTTTTCAGATTCTACAAGTCGAAGTTTTTCTTGTATTTCGGCATTTTTCTCCTTCAGCTCCTCATCGGTTATGCTATGGCCAGAGGCAGTAGAGAAAGGAATGAACGAAGAACAGAAAGGACCGCTTTGGTGATCAACCCTCTACTTTCAGCCCACAACCACAGAACCGTGGCACTGGAAGGGACCCCAGGAATTAAAGGTCACAGGTGGCAGGCCAGAGAGAAGACATGAGTTGCCTGAGGCTACCCCATGAGTCAGTGGCACAGCCGGAACTAGAGCTTCCCTGTGCACACATGAAAACCTGTAGAAGCCTCTCCCCATGCTCACCTGTACCCCCCACCTCCCAGCACACCACCCACGCTAAGGGCCCCCAGACCTCCCATTCCACCTTCCCCCATCCTACGTGTTCCTGTACAGTTCCAGACTCAGGGTGTCCCTCTCCTTTGTTAACTCCTCGATGTACTGCAAATAGAGAAAGGTTAAGTCAAGACAGAGCAGGCAGAGGAGTAGCTGGACGACCAGGAACAACAGCTACTGTGACTACTCCACAGTAACACTCCCTCACTCTCAATCACACCTGACATGTTCTCAAGGCATTTCCAAGCCCATGGTCTCATTTGTTTTTCATTTGTTTGTTTGTTTGTTTGTTTTGGCAGAGTTTCATTCTTGCTACCCTGACTGGAGTGCAATGGCATAATCTCGGCTCACCACAACCTCCCCCTCCTGGGTCCAAGTGATTCTCCTGCCTCAGCTTCCCGAGTAGCTGGGATTACAGGCGTGTGCCACCACACCCGGCTAATTTTGTATTTTTAGTAGAGATGGAGTTTCTTCATGTTGGTCAGTCTAGTCTTGAACTCCTGACCTCAGGTGACCCACCCACCTCGGCCTCCCAAAGTGCTGGCATTACAGGCATGAGCGAGAGCACCCGGCCCTCATTTGTTTTTCAAAGAACTCAGTGAAGGTGGAAGGGACAGGGAAAGAGACTGAATTTAGGGCTGGCTAACAGGGGCCCAGAGAGATCAGATAATATTGCTATTGTTATTATTCTTATTACTACCACTGTTGGAACCTTTATTGAGTGCTTCACCAGGCACTATGCTAATAATCCTATTTAATCCTCATAACCTCCATAGGAGATGGTTACCATTATTATCTCTATTGTGTAGATGAAAAACATATGGTATTAAAGGTTAAGTGCTGCCTAAGATCACCTACAGCTGGGATTTCAACACCCAGGTATATCTGATTCTCTAAGCCCATTCTTTCGCTGGAGGTAGGGGCACAGTTAAGAAGGAGGAAATTAATCCTTTGTCGAATTTTTGAAAGGGTGATACGTTCGCATAGTCCAAAACTCAGAAAGTCCAGAAGGGAAATATCTCCCCCCCACACTGTGCCTCTATCCTGAGTTTTTTTTATGAATCCTTACAAACATGTTTTATGTATATTACCATAATATGTACACACACACACATATATACCTGCTCCCTCTCTCCACACAAATAATAACATACTCAAGATACTCTTCTGTACCTTTATGGTAAAAGTACCCTAACCGCCACTTAGGACTTGGCCAAGGCCACAGCCAAGGATGGGCAGGGCGGGCACTTGGCCTCTGAGTTCTATGTCCAGTGCTCACTCCCTACAATGCTCCCCAGCTCATCTGCAGCAGCCCACTCAGCCCCAGTCTGCCTCTAACAACCACACACAAAAGCAGCAAGAAATGGCAATGCTGCCTTCTGGGCAGGACACTCCATCCTACAGAAGGGAACTTTAGGCTCACTCCTCCATCTGCGAAGCTGGGCTCCCAGTGTATGGGGCAGTGGTTGGACTCACCTTATCCGCCTTCTCCTTCTGTGTAGTGACGGCAGAGAGAGCCTGCTCTAACTCTCCTGCAAACTTCCATGAATCATGCAGGCGGCCGATCAGATCCCTGGCCTCTCCTGGAATGAGAGACATTCAGATGTGGCCCAAAGGACTCCCCCTAAAGGCCTGTCAAAGTGCCAGGTTCAAGGATGATGGGGTGCCAGATTCCCACCTTCCAACTGTTTGACAGCTTGCTGGCTGTAATAGAGTGCCGTCTGAAGCTCGGTTTTCTGACATGTAAGGATTCGTATGGTATGAACCTGGGCCTTTGGGAGAAAAGACAAGCAAATGCTGAAAGAGAAGCAAAGAAACATTCCCCAGAGGACAGGAGGGAACTTCACACCCTCCACTCACCTCTAGCTCCCTCCTTAGAGCTTCCTGATGTTGGTGGTTTGCCTTCTTTTCCTATAGAAAGAGGAAGACAGAGCTCTTGCTAGGAGGAGGCAGAGATGGCACAGCAAGAGACATGCCCCCAGAATGGCACCACTGCCCCAGGACAGGCCCACCCATGGGACCAGTTCATCAGGGACCCTGTGGGGATGGGGTGGAATAAGGGGGGTGAGCCTTCTTCCCCAGGCTAGGAGTGGGGGAGATGAGACTGGGGCCTCTACATCTGAGTGCCCCCAAACCCAGCGGTCATGTCATGAGCAAACAAAGAAATCGCGTTACTTCTTCCAGCTGAGCTCGGTTCTGTTGTTTCTGTGGGGAGAGTCAAAGGAAGGTGACTGAGGGTGGCCTCCTTGACTCTATTCCCCAGGCCAGGAAGCAGTAGGCAGGGGTCAGGAATGGATTTAAAAGGCACAGTTCTCAGACCCAATGGGAACACAAACTGGTAAACTCTCCTCAACTCCCAAAGAAGAAGGATTTGGGTCTTTGTTGGTTTTTGCCCACAGCCACGGAACTCAAAGTCTGAAACTAGATTCTCTTGAAAAGACAGTAACAGAAACCTTCAGAGATGGAGTGTGAGAAAAGCCCACCCTTCTGCCAGCTTGTGATTTAGAAAGGTGGATTCATTCAGCAAACATTGAGCACATACGAGCCAGGGACAGTTCCTCACAGTGGGGATAGAGGCTAGAAAAGGCAGACAGGAGTCCTTGGCCCTGAGATTTCCATTCTAGTGGGCCTTTAACTGTCAGGCTCTCAGAGCTAACAGAAACCTCTGATACTCTCTAACTCTACCTCAGCAAATGCAAGCCCAAGAAGGAGAGTTTACAGCAGGCCCTGGACTAGGGATTAACATAAAAACACAATGACAAATCTCATTTAAACTTCACAAATACAAGTAAAACAATACCACTCCTGTTTTACAGATGTGAAAAGAGAGGCCCAAAGAGCTCAAGCAATTTGCCTTAAATCATATCCCTAGCAGATGGAGAGGTAGGATTCAAATCCAGAATTCTTAACCAGTACCTGGCAGTTCTTCCACAATCTTAACAATTACCCTCCACCACCCCTTGGGCCCTCTGTCCCCAGGAGCCTGGCCAGCCAAGACTCACATCCTCAGGTGAGTGGCAACCATCAGAAGTGGTTGTCTCAGAGTTAGTGCCATTATTTATTTTCTTCTTTTTGGTGTCGCTTGCTCCTGCACCAACACTAGGGTTGGTCTGGGCATGATGGTCTCTCAACTGTGGAAAGGAAGAGCAGTGATACTCATGAGAACTACAAGCTCCTACAGTCACATCCTGCTTTACAGTTTATACTAAATACTCTTATAGACCATCTGATTTAATGCCACCAACTGTAGGAAGTGTTGTCACAATCACTTAGTGACTGAGAGAGATTGATACCATGGCTGAAAAAAAAGGCAGTAATGGAACTTAAACTCAGTTTTCTGACTCTGAGCTCTGGGATTTTGCCACAAATCAGCAGCTGCCAGGGACCAAAACCAGAGGCAGAGGTAGAAAAGCAAATATTAAGTAGGCAGGAACTGTACACCCTCACACGTCTGTTAGTGTTAAGAAGTACACCAGTACCTCTCAAACCTTTACATCAATGTATCCTCATGGCAGAAGGCAGCCTTTCTGTTAAATCCGGGAATTTAGCAGAAAGAGGACAACCCAAGCCTCATTTCAGAGAGAAGTTTTGTATACTCTTATAAATCTATGTGACTTTCGTCCCTAAGTACATTAATGTTTCATCTCTCAATAGAATCAAGGGAAACTGATGCTTCAGAAAGATGCCCCATATTTATCCTGTGGCACTCAAAGTACCCCAGGTTGAGATGAGATGAGGAAGACTCAAGCTGTCAAGTCCAGTTTCCCAAGATCTGTTCCACAGAAGATAAGCAGATCTCACTCCAGAAACCAGTGACTGAGGGGCACTCTGGTCCCAGAACAATGGAGAATTCAAATCTGAGGTGCAGAACTCAGAAAAAATGTTAAAGTCTCTCTGGAGAGTAGAAGCCTGGGAGAAAATCCAACCCAACCCGTTCTCCCATTGCCACCCAGAGACATTGTCAACATGTGGAGCTCATGGGGGAGGTGTAGGCTTTTCACACTGTCAACGTCTGTGGTAAGGAAGTCAGGCAGCCTGAAACCTCTCTCTTCTAGGTCCCATGGTCCCCATTCCCCTTCCAGCTGGAAACCTGTGCTGCAACCAGAGGAAACAGAAGTGGGCAAGAACACTTAGGGGACTGGGTCCTAAGACCAAAGGCCGGTCTCGTGGTAGTAATGACAGTTTGTAGAGGGACTGTGACATCACTACATTCCACTCCTCGGTGCAGTGGTGGGGGTGGGGGGGACACATGAGTGCAATGCCCAAGTTGCCGCTTTGAGACTGGGGAGGGGGGTCACAAAATTGGGACCCAGATCCTTGGAGATGTGACCCCAAAGAGCCCCGGGAGGTCAGGCTTGGGGCGGCAGGAGGTGAGGGCCAAGTAAGGAACAAGGAGCCCCAGGAGTCACGTCCCCAAAGTCACCCTGTGGCAACTGGTGAGGGCAGGTTCTGGGGCACCCAGGTCCTTGGAGATGTGAGCCCAAAGAACCCAGGGAGGTCGGGTTTGGGGTAGCAGGAGGTAAGGGCAGAGTATGGAGTTGGAAGCCCCGGGAGTCACCTGCTCAAAGTCACCCTGGGGTGCCGGGCAGGGCAGGGGCAGGACTCATGTGGGGGTTGGGCTGACTGACAAGATTTTGGTGTGGGGATCCCAGAGGTACTGGGGGGGGCCCAGCCCGGTGTGCCTCGGGAGTGGCACAGACTGGCAGCAGTTCGGCTGTCAGAGGGAGCCTCAACTTGGGTTGGGGTGCTGGTGCGTTTACCTTTTCCTTGGCCTCGGCCAATTTGTTCTGTCGGGTTTCTTTGTACATCGTGGGTTGGGTAGGGAGGTGCGGGTGGGTAGGGGGGTGGGGATGGGTAGGGAGGTCGGGGTGGGTAGGGAGGTGGGGGTGTGTAGGGAGGTGGGGGTAGGTAGGGAGGTGGGGGTGTGTAGGGAGGTGGGGGTGTGTAGGGAGGTGGGGGTGGGTAGGGGGGCTGGGATGGGTAGGGAGGTCGGGGTGGGTAGGGAGGTGGGGGTGTGTAGGGAGGTGGGGGTGGGTAGGGAGGTGGGGCTGTGTAGGGAGGTGGGGGTGTGTAGGGAGGTGGGGGTGTGTAGGGAGGTGGGGGTGTGTAGGGAGGTGGGGGTGGGTAGGGAGGTGGGGGTGGGTAGGGAGGTGGGGATGGGTAGGGAGGTGGGGGTGGGTAGGGAGGTGGGGATGGGTAGGGAGGTGGGGATGGGTAGGGAGGTGGGGATTGTCAGGGAGGTGGGGATTGTCAGGGAGGTGGGGTTGGGGCCACATCAGCATGATCCAGGTGAGGACAACTATACACCTCCAGTCACCTCTACGTCGCTGTGTGACTGAGCCAGAGGAGGCGTAACCAGGGCTGCACTAGAATGCAGAATAGGGGCGTGGCCTTAATGCTTGAAGCCCATTGGCCAATGAGAAAGATGAAAGGAAAAGGAGGTGTGGCCAGACAGCAGCGTGTCATGAAGGACCTGTGTTGTCACAAGGAAAGCTGCCCATGCAACTGCTGTCCCCATCCACTCCAGGAGAGGGGCGGGGCTGGCTTTCACTTGAAAAACTTTAAAACTTTATTACCTCAATTGAGGTACAAATCCTATTAAAATGGAAATTTTATAGTGTGCTTGATGATTGATAAAGCAGACTTTAGTATCCAACATTCCAATAAGATAAAGTAATCACAATGTTTTCTCTTTTTTAGAAAAACTTTCTCTTATTCTCCTACATTAGTGTTAAGTTTAAAAAAAAAAAAAACAAGAAACATGTCTAATATCTTTAAAAACACAAAGCTTTTGAGCCCGGCGTGATGGCTCATGCCTGTAATCCCAGCACTTTGGGAGGCTGGGGTGGGTGGATCACCCGAATTCAGGAGTTCAAGACCAGACTGGCCAACATGATGAAACCCTGTCTCTACTAAAAATACAAAAGTAGCTGGGCATGGTGGCAGGTGCCTGTAATCCCAGCTACTTGGGAGGCTGAGGCAGGAGAATCCCTTGAACCTGTGAGGCAGAGGTTGCAGTGAGACAAAATCATGCCACTGCACTTCAGCCTGGGTTACAGAATGAGACTCTGTCTCTAAATATATACGTACACACACACACACACACACACACACACACACAAAGCTTTCTGTTTAATAAGCACTCAAAGTTCTTTACAGGGTTAAAGCAAATACAGGACCCTTCTAATGTAAGGCTAAATGGTAAGTGATGGGGGAGAGAAAAAGGACATAAATAACTCCCACTCTCATGAGGTTAATCACTAAATCCTATTTTTCTAGAATCACCTGGCCTCTAAGCCCTGAAAATGAAACTGAATTTCTCACTAGATACTTGGCTATGACTTGCAATCATGAAAACCAAGAATTGTGTTTTGTCACTGTGTATTACTTGTTACCTGGGATCAAGGGTTGACTTTTTCATGATTTGCTCCATTACCTGTGTGCTTCTTATCTCAGACCAAACTAAGCTTTTTTATAGACTTCTACAATTTACAGTTAGTATGTAAGAGTGGCTCTCAAACATATAGTCTCTGGACCAGGAGCACCTGGGAACTTCTTATAAATGTAAATTCTCAGGCCCCACCCTAGACCTGATGAATCAGAAACTCTGGAGTAGGGCCCAGCAATCCGTGCTGCAATAAGCTGTCCAGGTGTTCAGGAACCTCTGCCATACAGCAGGTAGAAAAATGTGTTTCCTTCTATAGGTCCAAAGCCAGGGATACTATATGTTCTGTCTCGATATGAAACAATGACATGCAATTAAAAGACATAAATCTCCTTCCTACTTCCACCCTCCAGCCAGTGTGTTTTATTTTTATGAGTTCAATAAGAAAACGTGTGGCAATCAGAGATTTCATCTAAAAAATATATTTACAGGTATCAGTTCTCATCCAGCCTGATCTCATCCAATATCATTTCTATTCTCTTACATCTAAAGTTTTAGAAAAGGATCTTCACAATATAAGACTCCGGCGCACTAGGAATTCTATGATAAAAGGCAATGTAGATCTGAATGTCCAAACTTACTAGAGAAGAAAAGTGGAGTCACTGGCTATATTTTCAAATTGCATTCAACAGGAAATTAAAGTTTTGAATTTTTTTCACCTTCATCCTTCCAAGTTAATAGAATTAAACCAGAATACTCCATTCTTCCACAGCCTGTAGCCAGGCATACTTTTACTGTGTTACTTCTTGCTTGTCAATGGATATAAAGCAAAGTCCTGGTAGGCACATTTTGTATACTTGCAAAGGTGCAAAACTAAACAGTTCCCTCTATTCAACATTAAAACAAAAGTCCTGTAAACCTCAGATGGTGAGTGTAATACTTCAGCACTAGCACGAAAGCCTCAAATATAAAAAGATAGCAAGAATCTCGCTAGCAAACACAAGTAAGCTCTTGGCCGGGAGCAGTAGTTCACGCCTCTACTCCCAGCATATTGGCAAGCCAAGGTGGGGTAAGTCAGGAGTTCCAGACCAGCCTGGGCAGCATAGTGAATTCATATCTCTACAAAGGAAATTTAAAAATTAGCTGGGCTTGGTGGCACACACCTGTAGTCCTAGAGCTACTTGGGAGGCTGAGGTGGGAAAATCACTTGAGCCCAGAAGTTTGAGGCTGCAGTAGCTATGATCATGCTACTGCACTCCAGTTAGGGTGACAGAGCAAGATCTAGTTATTACATTCTGTCCTGCTCCTGTTTCCACTAAAATCACTAAGTTAAAATGTGTTCATTCAGCAGGATAAAAATTAACTGAAATTTGACTTTGGTGCTTTGCTAGCAAAAAATAAATAAATAAAGTGAAATGACAAATTACTTACTGGGAGAAGGTCTTTGTAACCTCAATGACAGATTAAAGGTTTGTATCCTTAGCCTATAAAGAAATCTTTAAAATTACTCAGAAAAAAAAATGAATGATTTCCAGCAGAAAATGGACAATGGAGAAACCGGCACCTCCCACAAGAATAAAGATGGCCAATAAGCAAATGAAAAAGATTCAAAAGCGCTAGAAATCAAAGAAAGGTAATGAAAACAATGAGATTTTCTGCTTAAAGACCAGTGAAGATGACAAATGGAAGGGGGAACCTGGAGCTCTGTCCCTGTTGGTGGGAGTATAAACCCAACCAATTTTCCTATAGGATGATTTCAACATTTCTTTTAAAAATCCTAAAACTGTTTTATACTATTTTCCTCTAGAAATTCTACTTCTATGAATTCAGTGTAAAAATCCTCACTCGAGTCCATTAAAATATATATAGAAGGAAATTCACCTCTGGGGTGGCGATCATTCACTTACCATACACCCAGCGATTAAAAGTGATGATGCCAGGATATATTTCTCCCATAGAAACATGCTTAAAATATAGTAAGTGACAAAAGACCATGTACTATGATTCTACTTTTTAAAATGTTTGTAGCATAAAAAGTGTGAAAAGCAACAAACCGGAATGTTTTGAGTGGCAAAATTAAAGATTTTTCTTTATATTTTGTCATCCAAATTATTACAAAAACAATGTGATTTCCTTTATAATCATGGAGAAGTGTTATTTTCATTTATTTATATTTACATTTCTTTTCTTTTTCTTCTTTTTTCTCCTGTATGTATCCCATGTAGGCTACAGAGCTTAAATCCCTGCCTCTTGAGAGAAATCAGCCCATTTTCAGGACATGCAGTACACAAAGCTGCCCCATCTTCCCTTTATTTTTATTTTTATCTTATTTATTTATTTTGAGATGGAGTCTCACTCTGTTGCCCAGGTTGGAGTGCAGTGGCACATCTCAGCTCACTGCAACCTCCATATCCCGAGTTCAAGCAATTCCCCTGCCTCAGCCTCCTGAGTACCTGGGACTATAGGCATGCACCACCATGCCCAGCTAATTTTTCTATTTTTAGTAGAGAGGGAGTTTTCCCATCTTGGACAGGCTGGTCTTGAACTCCTGACCTCAAGTGATCCATCTGCCTTGGCATCTCAAAGTGCTGGGATTACAGGCATGAGCCACTGTGTCTGGCCTGTCATATTATTTCTAAACTTTTGAGTGACATTTCAATTAAGTTAAATTTAATTCTTACTGACCTGATCTGTTATCCTCTGTTTAATGATATCTTCCAGTTGAAAGGTGTTTCCTCTGTAATCACAGGTGCAAAAGGAAATACAACATGTATTCATTAGGTGGATATCCACTAAACCACGGGTTCACGCATTGTATTCCTTAGACCCTCAGCATCAGCAACATGTGGGAACTTGTTAGACATGCAAATTCCTGGGCCAGCCTCACACCTCCTGAATCAGAGAGTGGGGAAGGACAGCTATCTGTGCTTTAATAAGCCTTGAGATGCTCCCTGAAGTTTGAAAACTACAGAACTAGAATACATATGGTAGTAAGTGCTCATACTTTATCCAAGGTACTAGGGACTCTTCCCCTCTTTTCCATTCTCTTTTCTGTAGAAATAAAATGAGAGCTCCTTTGGATTTAATGGGTATAAGAAAGAAGGCAATGAGATGACCAGGGTTTCAAGTTAGAGTTCAAAATTTAATCGGTGGACAGTGACAGGATGCAAGCCTTCTAAACAGATTACTGCCAGAAAGCTGATTATAATCCATACATTAGATATCATTAGTGTATTGATGTTAAAATTTTTGGGTGGATTAATGGCATTGTGATTATATAGGAGAATGTCCTGGTTCTTAGATGATATCTGCAAAAGTACTTAACAGTGAAATGCTCTGATACTGCCAACTTACTTTGAAATCATTCAGGGGGAAGAAGGGCACATATACAATCTTCCATACGTGGAAGAGAGAAAACAAATATGACAAAACGTTAACTAGTGAATCCAGTTGAATAGCATACATATGTTCACTGCATGATTTTATCAACTTTTCTGTGTTTGCAAGTTTTTAAAATAAAAAGTTGAGGGAAAGAAACATCACCCCAAATCTTTCTATGAAATGGGACCATAGAAAAAGCATAGAAGTGAACACTGCAGAAGAGTGCACCACACCCATCCGGACAGCATGGTCAAAGCGCAGCTCTCCTCCAGGAGGCTCTTCTCTGGTCTCTTCTGTGTTGTCACTTCCCCCACACGCAGCCAAGGCTTTTTTCTAACAACTCTTTTTCTAAAGATGTAATTTTTGTCATTCATCTAAGAAAGAGAAAAAAGAATTAGTATTCATTTAGAAAACAAAATTACACTTACATTTGTGAAAAAGCAAAAAATACTTTGAAAAATGGGGAAGCAAGAAACGTACTGTTCTACAATTCTGTTCTGTTCTTACCGTCTTTTTATTCTTCCAATGACTTCCTATTCCTGCTGCCTATGGTGGGGTGAGCTGCAAATGATTTCTTTTCCTCATTGGTTTAAAATGTCATGTTTATAATATACTATACTCCCCCAGAAGCATTTGGGTTTATTTCTGGGTTCTCTTCTATTCAAGTGATTTATCTCTTCACAAGCCACTATCAATTCTGATTATTAGAGCATCCTAAAGTTAAGTAATTGTTGTTTTTGTTTTTGTTTTAGTTTTTGAGATACAGTCTCTCACTCTGTCGCCCAGGCTGGAGTGCAGTGGCGTGATCTCGGCTCACTGCAAGCTCCACCTCCTGGGTTCATGCCATTCTCCTGCCTCAGCCTCCTGAGTAGCTGGGACTACTGGCACCCGCTACCACGCCTGGCTAATTTTTAGTATTTTTAGTAGAGATGGGGTTTCACCGTGTTAGCCAGGATGGTCTCGATCTCCTGACCTTGTGATCTGCCTGCCTCAGCCTCCCAAAGGGCTGGGATTACAGGCATGAGCCATCACGTCCGCCTAAGTAATTCTTTGATTAGAATATTAGTATTTGATGGAGGTTGACCCTTTTGACTCTAAACTCAAATTCTTATTATCTCTAACTTCTAAAAGACAACAATTATGACTTCAGTGTATAAATACCAGCTTTTTCAGCTATCTTACAGAATGCTCTTATTTTCCTAATGTCAATTCAGTTTATCCATTCAGTTTTCTCTCCAAACACTAGTGTTTTCATTTTAGTATCCCTAATCTTTTTTTTTTTTTTTTTTTTTTGAGACAGAGTCTCACTCTGTTGCCCAGGTTGGAGTACAGCTGCACAATCTCAGCTCATTGCAACATCTGCCTCCCAGGCTCAAGCAGTCTCTCACCTCAGACTCCCAAGTAGCTGGGACCACAGGCACATGTAACACACCCAGATAATTTTGTATTTTTTTTACAGAGATGAGGTCTCACTATGTTGCCCAGGCTGGTCTCAAACTCCTGAGCTCAAGTGCTGGGAGCTCCTGAGCTCCCAAAGTGCTGGGATTACAGGTGAGAACCACTGCTCCCAGCAGTTTTCCTAATCTCTTATCTTTATCTTTTGTAGCTGCACTGGCTTATTTGGTTATTAACTGTTAATGTTAATTAACAGCGGTAACAGTAATACTGGACATTTTGTCTTATTCCTGATCTTAAAGGGATGTTTTTAGAATTTCACCCATCATGCATGATGGCAGCTTTTGGATAGATGTATTTATAATCCACTAGGAGTAAAAAAAAATTAGAAATAAATATTGAATTTTATCAAAGGTCTTTCTAACATATATGGATGGAACCGTGTATTCTCTCCTTAACATCTTGCCAGCAGGAATCATACCAGATCTTCTAATAGTGATTCAAGAGAATAAGGCTCATGTGGTTGTGTGGCATAATTTTCCCACTGTGCTACGTTTGCATCACTAGTCATGAATGAGAGAGTGTGTGGGTTTTAATGCTCTGTTTGTCAGGTACCTTTGTCAGGTTTGGGTTTTCATGCTCTAACAGTTTCAAAAGAAAAAAGTTTGAAAGTTCTACTTTATTCTTTATATGTGGAAATTGCAATAAATTACTTGTGATTTACTGAAAACTTTGCTTGAAGCTCTGATATAATTTCATAGCAAAACCAAACCTTTCTTTCTTTTTTGTGGGGGAGGGTGGGAGGAGCAGGATGGGAGGACACTATCTCATTGATACTTTATGTTTCTTTTTCTCCTTTAGAATTTATCTTCCAGGGACAATCTGACAATGATGAATTTAACTTAGATTCACAGATTTTAAAAATAATCTTTTGATATTCTTGGTATCATTTATTTGCTTATTCTCCAGCTCTGTTGCCCAGGCTGGAGTGCCATAGTCCAGTCATAGCTCAGTGTGGCCTTGAACTCCTGGACTCAAGTGATCATCCCCTATCAGCCTCTCGAGTGGCAGAGACTATAGGCTCACGCTACCACACTCAGCTAATTTTTTACACTTTTAGTGGAGATGGGGTTTCACCATGTTGTCCAGGCTGGTCTCGAACTCCTGGGCTCAAGCAATCCTCCCTCCTCAGCCTCCCAAAGTGCTGGAATTACAAGTGTGAGCTACTGTGCCTGGCGCGATTCTCATTTTTATTATAATAAAATTTTAAGATTGGATAAATAATATAGCCCAATTATTGGAGCCGGACTACATCTACTAAAATTAAATGAAATTTCACTTGTCTGAAATCATGACATACTTTGGAAGATATCTTTTTCATGGTATTAATTAAAATTATGACTATTTGGAACTCATCAAAATCTGTGGAGCACCTTAAAGACGTAGGCGGCATCCTCCGGAGCAGTCAAAACAGTTACAAGAAGAGGTTCTCAGGACAGCTTTGTCAGGAGAGATATGCTATGCATATAAAGACATAAGGGAGACAGAAAAGAAACAATCATTTTACACACAGGCCCCAAGATGAAAGCTATAGGCTGGGTAATGCGGGCACTGATTTTTGCAAATCACATGCTTTCCATATGGCAACTCTATATACTGTGCTTTTGCATTAGAGAGTAGCAGCAAGATTTTCAGTTTTCTGTTTCTTTGTTTGTTTGAAGACAGGATCTTGCTCCACCACCCAGGCTGGAGAGAGTGATGTGATCATAGCTCACTGCAGCACTGAACTCCTGGGCTGAAGTGATCCTCCTGCCTCAGCTACCTGAGTAGCTGGACTACAGGCATACACCACCGTGTCCCACTAATTTTTGTATTTTTTGTAGAGACAAGTTCTCACTATGTTGCCCAGGCTGGTCTTGAACTCCTGAGCTCAAGCGATCCTCCTGCTTCAGACTACCAAAATGCTAGGATTACAGGTGTAAGCCACCACACCTGGCCAACATATTTGTTTTCAAAGGATGGTTACTAGTTACCACAAGAAAAATAGGGAAGGCTGGGGCACAGTGGCTCACACCTGTATCCTCAGCACTTTGGGAGGCCAAGGCAGGAGGATCACCTGAGGTCAGGAGTTCAAGACCAGCCTGGCCAACACGGTGAAACCCCTTGTCTTCTAAAAATATAAAAATTAGCCAGGCTTGGTGGCATGCACCTCTAATCTCAGCTACTCAAGAGGCTGAAGGAGAATCACTTGAAATCAGGAGGCGGAGGCTGCAGTGAGCCAAGATCGTGCCATTGCACTCCAGCCTGGGTGATAGAGCAAGACTCCATCTCAAAAAAAAAAAAAAAAAGAAAAATAGAGAAGATTTGTTAGTAGTCTGTGAGTTCCACAATCATGTCAAGCATATTAAAAATTCCTCAAATTCCTAACTACCTTTTCCTGTCTTTTTTGAAAAGAGGATTTATCTTCATCAGAATTTTTCTTTACATTTAAAACACCTGCATCTTCAGTTGCCTCATCATCCGGTGAAGCAAAGGTCACTCTTTTCCAGCTTTCTTTACCTTGTTTACTGTCTTCACTTTCTTCCAGGTCATCATCTCCATCCCTGCACTACCAAAACTCTTACAAAAAAAAATATACTGCTTTCCATTAGAAAAACAAAAGGAAACATATTTTCCCTTAATAAAGTTCTTCTTTTATATGCCTAATGCCACCAAATGCTCAGAACTTCCAAAATCATTCAGGTATGGAGGAAGAGAAGGTATCATTTAAGTGACATGCTATGTAAGAAACAGAACAAAAAGTGTCCAATATATAGAAAATAAATTATTCATCAATCTATAATACAAACCTCCTATCTCACAAAAATAACAGGATATTTTGGGCACAAAACCAAATCAAAGTTCCTGGTAAGAAAGGTTTGATTGCTACTGCCAGTAATATTTTTCTTCATTAAATGATCTCTAATGTCCCTTTAAATGCAGACTTTCCTCTGGCTATCTTGAGAATATCTGATAGGAGAGAATCTAACTTCTTAAAACAAACATATGTGAAAACCACAAGTACCAATACATGATTGGGCAATTCCAGCTAACAATGTAAAGGATGGTTCTAAATACATTTCAGAAATGCTTAGTTCTTCTGCTGCTTCTTCAGCAATTTCATCATCTTGTTTGAACCAGATCATCATCGTGATCACTTGCTATGTCTTCATCACTTTCAACTGGATCAAAAAAATCTTTGTACTTCATATTTCTGGAACTTTTATCTGACAAAAATAAAAAGTTTTTAAAACTATTAACTAGGAATAGAAAAATACATCATTAACACATGCATATATATTTGTGTGTATACTGTATGTCTACATTACTTTCTAACTTAATAACACTACAAACCAAAAATAGTTATTAGGTGAAATTGGCAACTAAAAACATTACCATAAAACTGTTATAAGAACAACTGGAACACAAACTGAATGGAAGTACAGATTCATTTATAACTGATAAGATAGAGCACAACATTTCTTAGCTTCAAATCTTCTAACCACAATTACATCTCTCCTAGAAAAACAGAACAAAAGCTAATTTGAGGAGGAGGAAAGTGCTCTCTCCTCTCTCAAAACTTTACCTGAAGTTTTTTACTTCCAAACAGTCCCCCTTCATCTTCATCAGAATCAGTATCTTCAGAAAAATCAGTATCTGCCACCTCATCATCATCTTTTCATTCCTCTTCTTTTTCTCTGTTTTCTAAATAGGCCTCCATTTCAGAGAGTTGGAAGAATTTCTCATCTACTATGGACTTTTCTCTTGGTTTTCCATGTCCTTTGCTTTGCACCTTGCTCTGCTGTTCCAATTTGTTGATATCAAAGTCAAGATCAGAATCCTCATCACTGAGAACTGGGCTTTTCCTCAGATCGAATTTGCTTGAGTTTTTTGTTTTGTTTGGTTTTTTCGAGACAGAGCCTTGCTCTGTCACTCAGGCTGGAGTGCAGTGGCGTGATCTCCTCTCACTGTAAGCTCTGCCTCCTGGGTTCACGCCATTCTCCTGTCTCAGCCTCCCAATTAGCTGCGACTACAGGTGCCCACCACCACGCCAGGCTAAATTTTTTTTGTATTTTTAGTAAAGATGGAGTTTCACCATGTTAGCCAGGGTGGTCTCGATCTCCTGACCTCGTGATCCACCCGACTCAGCCTCCCAAAGTGCTGGGATTACAGGTGTGAGCCACTGCACCTGGCCTCAGTTTCACCTTCTTTAACATGTAAGGGCATAAATAAATGTGAATGCCTAATCCAAATTCATTCCTCTCCAAAAAGCATCCAACTCTGGCCGGGCATTGTGGCTCATGCCTGTAATCCCAGTACTTTGGAAGGCCGAGGCGGGCAGATCATCTGAGGTAAGGAGTTTGAGACCAGCCTGACCAACATGGTGAAACCCCATCTCTACTAAAAATAAAAAATTAGCCAGGCGTGGTGGTGTGTCTGTAATCCCAGCTACTCAGGAGGCTGAGGAAGGAGAATCACTTGAACCCAGCAGGCAGAGGTTGCAGTGAGCCTAGATCACACCATTGCACTGCAGCCTGGGCAACAGAGCAAAACTCCATCTCAAAAAGAAAAAGCATCCAACTCTCTGAAAGTTGGTTTTGAAGGAGGCTTCTCTCCTACTCATACCCAGACCCTGCCCCTGAGGACCCCTCATCCCTAAAAGGTGAGGCGTCCAATCATCTGGGAGGAAAAACAGCTTCAATTGCTGCCCAGCCCTACAACCCAGTTCTTTTGTTAACTCTTTGTTGTGTGATCTTTGTCACTCCATCTCTTTAAAAGCTGTGTGCTGTGGGGTTTTTTTTCTTTGTTTTTATTTTTGTTTTTGTTTATGACAGGGTCTCACTCTGCCACCCAGGCTGGAGTGCAGTTGTGTGATCTAGCTCACTGCAACCTCTGCCTCCTGGGCTCAAGCAATCTTCCCACCTCAGCCTCCTGAGTAGCTGGGACTATACGTGCATGCCACCACACCCAGGTAATTTTTGTATTTTTTATTGTAGAAATGGGGTCTCGCATGTTACCCAGGTTGGTCTCAAACTCCCGGGCTCAAGCAATCCTCCTGCCTTGGCCTCCCAAAGTACTGCGATTATAGGCGGGGATTATGGCTGGCAAAAGCTGTGATCTTTATGGATTGGGAAGAACATGAAGAAAATAGAGGCTTGCTTGGCTGGCTAGATCTTGGGAGATTTTGTTGCCATCCTAGGTCTTGGGCCTCTCTTACCTGGAGCTGCTGCAGATATTTCAGTCACAGCTCACAATCCTGATTTCAGCTCTCCCCTCCCCCATCACAAGACAACCGGGAGCTTTATCAGAAAGCCTAAGCCTGACATTGTGATCTGTACCCCGTGCCTCCCCTGGGAGCCTCCACCCTCCACTGGCCTCTGTTTGTGACATTCACCTTGATGTCTGAGTGCCAAGTTCCTCCCTTTTGGTGTCCCGCAGCAACAAATCAGATGAATACCAAAAATTACATAATTCCTAGGAGCCAACCAGGGGAAAAGTGAAGACCAACCATCCAAGGAAAAAGGGTATAGATTATCTATCACCCCTGGTTCAAGTTAATTAAAGAAATGCAGGCTGATCATGGACTCAAAAACAGCCTGATCCAGAAGTGTGGGGGAAAAAATGCCAGCTCCAGCAGCTTTGTCCTTAGACCCTGAGGTGGAAGCAAAGTTCACATCTACTGTCTCCATTCTGATGGAGGCCACCCGTGGTCGGCGGGTGCATTGGTTCACTCTGCGCATGCATGAATATAGCCTCAAGATCTTCCCAGGCTTCCCACCCATCCTTCCTGCAGAGGTCACTATATGTTTGGATAGATTCCAGGGTGTCGTGGGGCCACGTTTGCCAATGGGCGGGGTGGGGGGCACCACCATGAAAAGGCTGTGCACTTGGGGCCCTCAGGAGTACCCCTGTCTCCATGAGCCTGCTTTGGCAGGACAGGCTGATCCTGCTGTGCTAAGCCTGGTCATCTCACTTCCACTTCTATTCTGGGCCAAGCACTTCTGGTGCCTCAGGCTCCTGCCCTGTGCCAGCCTGTGGGTGGTACGATTCTGAGGTCCACGTTGGGTTAGAGCAGTAGATCTCAGCCAGGAGACACTGTCACAACTAGGGAGAAGGTGCTGCTGGTATCTAGTGGGTCGAGACCAGAGATGCTACTAAACATGCTCCAATGCATGGGACAGCCCTCAGAACAAAGGTCTATCTAGTCCCAAACGTCAAAGAGAAGCCCTGGCTTAGGGGAAGGGGTGTCCTCCAGAGAGCACGGCTTTAGGCTTTCAGCCCCTCTAAGAATGAGGGTTCTTGCTTTTTTTCTCCATCTCTCATCGGCCCAGACGTAGGGGAGGGAAGAGTTACACCAGGGTAGGATCCAAGTACTCCTGAACCTCTAAGCCAAATGTGGTTCTCCAAATAGCACAATTTCCCCTAAAAATGAAGTCTGAAATGGAATGGGTGAGAAACATGCTTCCTTCCATCTTCTAGTACGTTGGCTCTAAAACTCATCTTAAAAATATGACAAGGCATTCATTGTAGCACTGTTCATAACTAAAAAAGATTTTTTAAAACCCTAAATGTCCACTTATAAGGGCCAGATAAATTATGATGCATTCATGCAATGAAATTATATGCAGTTGTTGAAAGACTGAGGTAGCTCTAAATATAATGATATGAAACAATCTCCAAGACATATTATTAAGAATACCAAGGCCAGGCATGGTGGCTCACACCTGTAATCCCAGCACTTTGGGAGGCCCAGGTGAGAAAATGGCTTAAGCTCAGGAGTCTGAGACCAGCCTGGGCAACATAGTGAGATCACATCTCTACAAAAATAAAAAATGTAGCCAGACATGATGGTGCACACCTATGGTCTCTGCTACTTGGGAGGCTGAGGTGGGAGGATCATTTGGGTCCATGAGGTTGAGGCTGCAGTGAGCTATGATTGTGCCACTGTTCTCCAGCTTGGGTGACAGAGCAAGACCCTGTCTCAAGAAAGAAAGAGGATGTGGCCGGGCACAGTGACTCACGCCTGTAATCCCAGCACTTTGGGATTAGCCAGGTGTGGTGGTGGGTGCCTGTAATCCCAGCTACTCGGGAGGCTGATGCAAGAGAATTGCTTGAACCTGGGAGGCAAAGGTTGCAGTTAGCCGAGGTCGTGCCATTGCACTTCAGCCTGGGCAATGAGTGAAAATCTATCTCAAAACAAAACAAAAACAAAAACAAAACAACGACAACAGCAACAAAAAAAGATTCTGTGTTTTAAAAAAAGAAAAGAAAAGAAAAAGAGTATCCATAATATATTATTACAGAAAAAAATGAAGCTGAAAAAAATAAAAATAAAGAAAGTTGCAGAACAATGTGATTTGGGGGAAAATTTGCATGCAAATGCAAATAAATTTGCAAAGAAAGAAGACTAGAAGGATACACGCAAAAGCATTCATACTGGCTACATCTGAAGAGAGGAAGTAGAGGTGGGAGCGGGAGTGCACTTTTGCTTTATGCAAGTCTATAATGCTTGATTTCTCTTTCAACAAATGTGTGTATTCCTTTTGTCATAAAAAGAAATTAATCGGCCAGGCACAGTGGCTCATGCCTGTAAACTCAGCACTTTGGGAGGCCGAGGTGGGAAGATCACCTGAGCTCAGGAGTTTGAAACCCGCCTGGCCAACATGGTGAAACCCCATCTCTACCAAAAATACAAAATTAGCTGGGCATGGTGGCACGTGCCTGTAGTCCCAGCTACTTGGGAGGCTGAGGCAAGAGAATCATTTGAACCAGGGAGGTGGAGGTTGCAGTGAGCCAGGATTGTACCATTGCACTCCAGCCTGGGCAAAAAGAGCAAAACTCTCTCTCTCAAAAAAAAAAAAAAAAAGGAAAGAAAGAAAGAAAACAACTAATAACAACTGCAACCTTAAAGCATGAGAAACCAGGGCAGGAACGACTAGGTCAGTTAGTCTTGGAGGACAACGATATACATTAAACACAGTGTTGGAGGGCCACTGTGGTGAGAGGTGAGAATAATGAACAAATAGTGCCTGCGGCACTAAAGGCTCTGGCTGATTTAGAAGGAAATGGGATAAACTGAGTCAAACACAAAGCAGAAAAGAGGGAACTCCCTTCCATATGCAATTGATCTCAGGACATCATTGAGTCTACAGCCTGGCTGGAAGTCACCCCCATTGGGATAGACGTCAATGTGGCCCCTGGGCATGTAAATACCAGTGCTCAAGCTGAAGGAATGCATGTAGGTGTGGGGGACATCCACAAAATCTGCATCGTCAGGGGAGAGCCTCTTGTGGATGTCTGTCCCTTCAGAAAATTAGCCAGGGGTAGTGGCGGGCACCTGTATTCCCAGCTACTCGGGAGGCTGAGGCAGGAGAATGGCGTGAACCCAGCGGGCGGAGCTTGCAGAGAGCCGAGATCTCGCCACTGCACTCCAGCCTGGGTGAAAGAGTGAGACTCCGTCTCAAAAAAAAAAAAAAAAATTCCTTCAGGGATAAAAATAATTTCTTATGTTTTTACCAGATTGTTGCAGCCTAGTCAAGCTGCTGTAACAAAATACATCAGCTGGGTGACTGGGTGGCTTATAAACGACAGAAAAGTATTTCTCACAGTCCTGGGAGCTAGGAAATCCAAAATCAAGGCGCAGGCATGTGCAGCATCTGGTGAGGGCCCATTTTCTCACAGATAATGCCTTCTCCCTGTGTCCTCATGAGGTGGAAGGAACA
The DNA here is from genome assembly GCF_028885625.2 of Pongo pygmaeus. Taxonomy (NCBI): domain Eukaryota; kingdom Metazoa; phylum Chordata; class Mammalia; order Primates; family Hominidae; genus Pongo; species Pongo pygmaeus. Next base: position 21,326,693 of record NC_072389.2, on the reverse strand, counting down.
AAGGAGCTTTCCTGGGCCTGTTTTATAAGTGCACTAATTACGTAAGAGGTTCTTTCACCTCCCAAAGACCTCACCTCCTAATACCATATCTATATGAGTTTTAGTACCTAATTTACACTTAATATGAAATTTAAGGGAGCACAAACATTCAGGCCATAGTATATATATCAATATCATTTTTTGTATCTTCTCTATTTAATATTTATAATCAGTATTGAACATCACAATGTCTCTCATTTCCATTTTCTTCTGTCTCAAATCTTCTTTATTGTGACATTTTTGATCATTTGTATTTGATTTTTTACTTCTCTTCAAATAATCCTATTTTCTTATATAAAAAGTTGGTTGCTCCATTCTCCCCTCATTAATTTTGTTTGTAACATACTAACCTTACTCAGTGCTGTAAGTTAAACGCAGCATTCTTAACTGGACCATCAAATAGGCTACCTCTTGTAAATAACTATAAAGCTGTTCATACAAGGTCTAAAACATAATTCAATTTGAAAAAATTAAAAATAGGTATTAAATATCTATCCAAAAAAGAAAAGTATAACCTAATATTTTTATGAATTTTGAATCTAAAATTAAATGCTGGTCAATAATGAATTTTTTTATTGTGAAACAAAATATTTAATGAAGGTGTTTTACTGTGATATATATTATTTATAATTTGATAGCCCTTACTCTAGTAAAATGCACAGTGGATTAATAGTTCAGAAACCAAGGGATGTTTTCAGTTTCTGCTATTATTCAGCTATTTCACTTTGGGAGTCACCTACATCTCCAGGTCTAGTGCTTTTCCAGTGGCTTGAGTAGGAAGACAGCCTGGATTATGTCTTGGCACCCTCAAAAGCAATGAGACAATGAAGACTGTCAATGCAAATATAATATTTATCTGTTTATGGAATCCCTTTGTTATTTGCTTTTATATTTGGATATCTCACTTATACTAGAAATCAATAAAATAATGAACTGCCACTCTGAAGATTCAGAAATCAATCTTCTTTCTGACAAGTATAAAACTACTCCATGTAATCGATTTTGTGCTTCATTTTCTTTGTTTGCTTTTCAAATAATTACAAAGCTTTCTACTAAGAAATGTTCTCTTTCACATCCCCTTGAAACGGAGATGTTGAGTAAGTCTTTGAGATACCCAGGACTCTAATGGAATGGCAGCTGTTCGATATATTGTAGGGTTGGTTGAGTAATTAAATAAAACATTAATTTTTTTTTACATTTTATTTTACCTAGTACTGTTGCAGAAGTAGGGGGTGGTTATACAAAGAGACTTATGAGCCGGCCTCCTGCCTTTTAATCACTCACATTCTAATAGAAAGAACCCACAGATATTTAAGCATGCTTGAAAAATCATGGAAGACTCTGTGTAGAAGGCAATGTGTGAGTTATCAAAAAGCCAATTAGCATATAATCCATTTAAGACAGAATGGCCATTTCAGGAAGAGGCTATAATGTAAGCATTGCACAAATGACTCAGGTGAGAATAACACCAGAAGACATATAAATAGCTTTGCATGTCAGGTGCATGGGGATAAGTAGGAGATATGATGAGAGGAGATGGAGGGAACAAATAATTAATGACATTTTATATCTTGCTAAAGTTATTGAATTTTATCCTGGGGATTTTAGGTGGAGAAGTGACCCTACCAGGAGTATGTCTGAAAAACATTCTTGTATCAGCAGCATGAAGGATACATCTGACAGGAATCTGAAGCAGGATGAACATTTAATAGATGAGAGAGATGCATAGAGCAGCAAAGACAGTGCACATTAGTGAGCCTTCAAAAATGTTTATTGAGTTGAAATGAATGGAAGACGTTTGTTGAAACTTTCCTTTCTCACGTCTTATTTTTAGAAAATGTCAATAATAGCTCTTCATTGGGTTGCTTCAAAGTTACTCAGCTGAACCCCAGTGAGGGTGTGAGATAGTTGGAGTCTGGGTGAACGACCCATGTCATCACAGGTGCTTCAAAAATGTCATCAAACATTCATCTACAGATGGCCCCGTTGTTCTGCATGGTCTTTACAGGTCCTGAGTCTTATGCTGCAGTCTGATGCACAAAATAGTATTCTGCTTTTTGCAATGAAATCAATATGCACCTTAATTATTCCCTTCATGTTTGGACAAAGGACATGTCAGCAGGGATTGCGCTGGCTTTGGTTGTCATGCACACTCCTTGGTTGCTAACTCTGTTTAAAGATTTTGTTTATTTTTGCGTCTGTGTCATTTTCAGAAAGTTTTGCCAATAAAATAAATCATTTAGAAGTTTCCTCAATAATTCTCAAAGGTAGGATATACCAAAGAAGAAGCTGCTTTCTGATAATTAAAAGCTGACTGCAACATTTTAATTTTTAAAACATTTTCACATTTTTATAAATGTGTCATCATAACACTGTCATATAAATAAAAAGAAATATAATTTTTCCCATGTTGGAAATGAATGGTTTAAAGATTGACTTTGGAGGAGTGGGTAAAAAAGTGCTTGGTTCAAAAGGAAAAAAAATCTCACCACTAAATATCACTATTTCAATATCCATAGTACATTTATTGGTGGTAATATTTTGTTAGTTTGGCTTTGGCAATAAAAAATATTATACACATAAAATATTTTATCTTTTATATCCATATGTTTCCAAGCCTCATATTCTAAAAAGCCTAAAAACAATGACAAGCCCAGTAACACTGATGACCTTGGCAAGCAGAGTGTAGCCTCTTATGTAGCATTTTACATTAAAACAAATCAGGGACCCCAAATAAATGATTAAATCTGGATACGGTGCAAAAAATGTACAGAATTGGTCTGAAGCAACTTATTATCCTAAAAATGTAACGAAGATTTCAAAAACTTCATATCAAAAACTCTCATGGTACAACTGGAAGAGGATTCTATTGTTAGGAAGAGGCAATTTTAGTAGCAAAACAAGTGGAAGTTACTGAAAAATTGATTGACCTTAATTAGTGATAAAAAGTGATAATTTTTTTACTTAATAAAAATTCCTTAATCACATTTGGTGAATACTAGGTAACCAATGCATTCTGTAAACTGAGAAAGAAAGGGAAGAACTCTAGCATTCATCCTAATATTCTTATACAACTGCAACTAAATAATTGATGAAATATTTTTTAAATTAAGAATTCCAGCTGATAAAGAAAAAAAGATTAATAGAATTGTAGTATCAACATATTGCACCACGAATGAAATTGTAGACACAAAAAATTATTATCAATGGCTACCCAAAATTATGAGAAATGCTGCAGAAGATTAGGCTAACACTTGAACCCACTGTCAATATTAGCATTTTTAAAAAATGGAAAGGAAAGTGTACACATTATTTACATTATAGGAAATACAAATATTTCACTATAAATCCTATAAAATAATTCAATATATTTCTTTAATAATAAGAGAAGCAAGAAGTAGCAAGAGGGAGTTTGCTACCTGGGAAGGGAAGGTGTTAAATGACATGGGAAGTGAGGTGTGGTATGTCAACCAGCTGACAAACTTCAAGACCCAAATATGTCAGAAGGCTCTAGGTAGCAACAATGGATAAAAGGCTGTTCCATGAATAGGACATAGACTGAGACTAAGCATACATTTTGTGTGTGTATGTGTGCTCTGGGTTGTGATGGAGAAGTCTGGAAGTTCAAGATTTCGGCAGCATAGTTACTGAGGGAATAGATGAGCTATGGAGGCTGCCTACCTGAGATGTGTTAGGCCACATACATCCAAAAGCATAGAGATCTCAATCAAAATTAAAGCAATTTGACTAAATTGGGGAGAAAAATAAGATTAGGTAATTGCCTCATAACTGTATATTTCAAGAGCAAAGTTTTGGAATCAGTTATATAGAATCAGTTTATATATATATATTTTTTTATATATATATTTTATATATATATATATATATATACACACACACAAACACACACATACATATACATATAGTGGAGATATGTGTCTATAGAGGTATCTATCTATCTACCTATATTCAAGTTTGAAGATCTATATGTCCAAGTTCTAACATTATATAGCAGTATGTTCTTGGATTATTTACTTCATTTCACTGAGGATATTTCTCAGCTGTTTAAGGAGAACAAACTGTATATATCACAGTAGAGTTGTGATGGTTAAATAAGATATTATATAAAAATGAATATTAAAATATATGTCATATTTTAGATACTCAATATTTTCAATAGAGAATAGAAAGCTACTTATTTGCTTGTGCCGGGGAAAAATAAGAGGAAGAAAAATAGGGAAAACATACACTCTGAGAAATGATAGGGAAGACTTGAAAGGAATAACTTCAGTGTTACAGGAATGAAATTGGAGGCTCTTGGTTTATGGTTATCACTCCTTGGTTTATGGCAATAAAGGAACAATGTTGGAAACCAGAAATCCACATTGGATAACATAGATTTGGGGTCCGGGCAAGATACAACAACATGTGTATTGGTACAGAGTTTTCCAAATATATTGAGGGCAACTGGGATGATGATTGTGCCCAGTGTTTCCCAATCTTCTTTTATTATCACTCCTCTCCCTACCAGGATCCCTTTTAGATGCTTTTATAAAATCACCACCATTCTGTCATGAAATTAAATTTTAACAATGAAGATCTTGTCCTATAGTGTTAAACTGCGGAGACCCAAAGTGTTGTAATTTTTTTTGTTGTTGTTGAGACAGAGTCTCAATCTGTCACCCAGGCTGGAGTGCAGTGGCATCATCTCCGCTCACTGCAAGCTCCACCTCCCGGGTTCATGCCATTCTCCTGCCTCAGCCCCGAGTAGCTGGGACTACAGGTGCCCGCCACCACGACCGGCTAATTTTTTGTATTTTTAGTCGAGATGGGTTTTCACCGTGTTAGCCAGGATGGTCTCCATCTCCTGACCTCGTGACTCGCCCGCCTTGGCCTCCCAAAGCGCTAGGATTACAGGCGTGAGCCACCGCGCCCGGCCCAAACTATTGTAATTCTAAAGAATATTTTCCCCCTCAAGAGCCAATCGTAACCGCATTGTGGACAATAATATCCTTTTGAGAATGCCTGACTCAGTCTAGCAAGATTTTAACCACGTAGGGTTCTTGAGAAGGAATGAAGACTGAGGAGATTAGAGAAGTAAGAAGTATCCAGATGTTAGGAAAACTGATGAGTTAATATATATGAAGGGTTTGGGGTCTCCGTGGGTAAAGACTCAGTGTTAGAAGTGGAGGCATTTTCAGGAAATAGAGAGTAACTTAGTTTAAAAACAAAGGAAGGCAGAAGCTCAAGATAGGGGGAAAAGTGTGAGAAGGCACCTTTACTATACTATGGAAGATATGAATATAAGAGGGTAATATAAATTAATTTCTAGGAAGGGAAGGATGCTTTTGAATTGTTCATATTAATCTTACATTCTAGCTGTATAAATTCACATAGGATGTATATTTAGGTAATGATAATGCTGATGTGTTCATTTTCAAGATTTTCAAGGACTGCGTGGAATAGGATGCTGATATGGGCTGCCACATCATAAACAAGCTGGATTATTCCTCCTTGCCAGTTTAAAACAACCCACTGGGTTTTCAGGGAACACAGTCAAATCTTAGGAAACAAAAAAATACATTTCTCTCCATGTGTACATTCATGAATATTTACTGTTTTATTCCACTGTCTTGATTCAGGTCATATAAATATAATTTAATTTTTAGCTTTTACCCGAAAATCATGAGAATTATTTGCATGTCAATCATTTTATAATCATAAAATATTTCAGAAATAGACTTAGCAAACAATCATAAACGACATTTATTTTTCTCATTGTAGCAGCAGTTACTTCCTGATCCTTTATTTTATATATTTTATAATGGCATTATGATAGATTTTGATTTCTAGGCACATTTCCAGACTTTGTCAGTTCCTGATATTAACGAACAACTCATTGCACATGCTTTAGTATATTCTGAAATGACAATCTACTGAAGATAACGACTTAGATTGCATGTCTTTCCTTTTCACTAGACAATTTTAGACTTTGGAATTTCTGAAAATGCAGCAGAAGTACTTAGATCCACAGGACAAAACCATACCTGGGCCTAGTTTGTACCCACTGCTAGAGGCCAAGGCTGTACAAATAAGCAATGTTTGGGGCTGGACCAATGCGACATGTTTACTGTGCAACGATGATGAATGCATGTTGTTTCAGTCAGGAGACAGAGATGCTCTCTAATCTTTTTTTTCTTAGCTTAAAAAAACTAAAGATGAAATTTGCTGAGGGATATGGGGAACGTAGGAGAGAAACCTCAAGAAGTTTCTCTTTTGATTATCAGATTTCATTCCATTCTAACAGTGGGGAGCAATTAGTCATAAAGAAAAAGACACAAGGGTGGTAATGACAGTTGAAAAGAGTAGCAACAATTAAAATTATCCATATGCAATAACTCTGTGTGTGTGCATGAATGGTTGTGCGTGTGTGTGTGTGTGCACGTCTGTGTGAGGGATAAAGAGTAATATGCTTATATGTGCTAATTGCATTATTGTGCATGTATGCATATTTTATAATTAATTATCAATCTCCAATGGGGTGGAGTGGGTAAAACAACCTGGTATCTACATTTTATTTCAGGAATATGACTGCTATTTCATAAAGAAGATTTATTTCTTACATAATTTTACAAGAACGTTTAGTAGTCATAACAAATTCTGAGTGAAACATGTCAGTTTGATTTAAATTGGAGCTAATGGAAGTTCTGTGTTTGTTACATAAGATAGCGATTGTTATTGCAGCAGGTTTCTGTCAAGAATTTATCCTTTTAAATTTTAACGATTATTTTTCTACATAGTGGTCATTTATTTGCTGCCACCAATTTAATATTTCTAAAACAAATTTCAAAATTATATATATATTAATAATTTCAAATCAGTTACTACTAAACCTATTAGAGTAAAAGCATGTATCATCTATTGTAATGAATTAATTATAGCAGATATAGAAACATTTGGCTGTAGTCCTGTTCCCTTTAGTCCTCCTTTCTGGTCTAATTTGCCCTTAACGTTTTCTCTGTTTTTCCTTTCTGCCTTGATCCTCCACTTGCATCTATTTATCCTTCTTTTTCATCATCCTCTCGCCTCTTCAGTATTCACTACTATGCTTCTTTCCTTTTTCTTCTCATCACTGTTGTTATTTCTTGCTTTGTGTACACTTTCTATTCCTCATACTTTTTTCCACTTCTATGTCACTTTTATCCAACACTGTCCGCTCTTCTTTCTCCATTCTTGATGTTATTCCCTCATAAAATGGAAAGACCTTAGGCAAAGACAATGACTTTTAAAATTTGCATTTCCCATACTTTGCAAAATGTTTGGGGCATACATACTGGTAAATATTGACTAACATTTTCTAATAATGTATTGCTAAATTTGGGAGTAGGAAGTTTTAATATCTAATTCACGCCAGCACTGTGCAAGATACTAAGAAATTTATTATCATAAAACTGTAACATCATTTTGCTAACCACAAATTTATTCACTGTATATCATATCTCCATAGTTTGAACACATTCCTGCTGCCAGATTTATTCATAACAAATGTATGTCTCCCTAGTTCAATTCAGCTGTTCTCTGAAAATTAATTCAGAAAAAAATTGGTTAGAATCTTGGCCTCTGATACATTCTTCTATCAAAAATATCAATCCCACTACTAGTAACTGCTACTTTTATATCTGCATTTTGACTTTGTACTTGCTGAGTGTCATTACTATCAGTCACAGAGCTGTGTTCTGTATATAGCAGTCTTGCTAAAGATTACTTTGTTTTGGGTTTATGCACCAAATAGGATTCATCTCCTACAAGGTTCTCAAACAAGAGCATATCGAGATAAAGAACAAAAATTTTAGACCAAGAGCAAAGCTGAAGTAAAAGCTTGATTGAAAAATATGCCTTAGGGTAATTTACACCTGTAATCCCACCATTTTGGAAGGTGGAGTGGGCAGATTACTTGAACCTAGGAGTACGAGACTAACCATGGCAAATGGTGAAACCCCATCTGTACAAAAAACACAAAAAATAATCAGGCATGGTGACACTAGCCTGTGGTCCCAGCCACTTGGGAGGCTGAGGTAAGAGGAGCACTTGAGCCCAGAAGATTGAGGCTTCAGTGAGCCTGAGCCATAATCCACCACTGCACTCCTGCCTGGGCAATGGAGTCAGAGCCTGTCTCAAAAATGAAAAAGTAAAATATGCCTTGGTAACAAAGTTAACACTAATATCCTACCTCCTAATGCAAAATGTAGACCTTTGAACTCACACATCCAGTTTTATCTGAAAAAAATAAGATAGCCATTTCTAGATCTTCATAGAAGTCCACAACCCTCATCCAGTTACTCAATTACAAAAAAACAAAAACAAAAAACAAACAAAAAACCACAAATAAAATAACACAGTGAAAGTCAAGATATGAGCAAGCACATGGTCACACTTCCTCTGCATGACAAATACTGGAGTAGCATAGTAGATAAAATCAGTCATCTCTAAGTTAGCCTTTTGATAGATTTCAAGAATGGCATCTGAAAAAGAAATTACTCCAAACATAACATATCCCAGAGAGGATATTTTAAAATCTGCATTCCAGCAGCTATAACTGCCTGCTAAAACCAGAAGCTATAACTGAGCCTGTACTAATTAAGGAGAATTTGGCAGAAAAAAAAATATGTACTCTTTTTGAACCTGACCTAATCATTGAGATATGACATGCATGGGGACTTATGGGAAATTTGAATTAATCAGTAGGCTCATGGCATTTACTTGGTGGTATCAAGCAGGTTATTCCAGCAAGACATCAGTGATTTGATATCAAGGGCAGGAAATGGCTGGAGTTATATAGAAAAAAATAATGGAGACTAGTGAGGCTGATGACTCTTTGAATTGTAGAAACACAGAATTATAAAGATGTACTCTCTGATAACAGTGAGAAACTATCGAACGTTTCTGTGCCAAGATCCATTTAAGGTTCTAGTTAGAAGGCAAAATCATGCAAGGGACACATTATCCAAACAGAAACATAGAGAACCAGAGCAAAGAAGAAACCTAGTTTTATAAAAAAATTGAAACTTGAGGTCAGAATGTAGGTATCAGGATAAAAAAAAAATGAAATGGGATGCACAATCACAACTGTGATAATAATTTTAATAATCTTTAAAATACTGGATTAGAATTACAAAAACACACCATGCTTAACGTTATTATAAACCAAAGAAATCAAATTTAACTGCTTATACATAGTAGCTAAATAATGTTCTTGTTGTGCAGAAAAGCAAAAGTATAAAAGATTAATTCTGTCTTGAACAAAACAATCTGCTCTTTCCACAAGCCTACTGTATAACCTCTGTAGGGATCTACTGTCCATCGGCTTCCTTCCCCGTATGTTCCCTAGAGTGTAGGAGTATGTTTGATGTGGTTACCCAGGGGATTTTATTTTTCATGTGGTCACATGAATCACCACACCTGCTTTAAACCCATTGCTACAATTTAAATGATCATGGTAGGAATGACACCTTCAGCTATCGTTTTTCTGTCACAACAGTCTGCCTTAACTTCCCTATATTGTGTCTTCCAGTCTTCTGGTCATCCACCTAAATCTACCCAAATTCCACTATGTCATCTGTTGCCTCCTTGACTGCTTTCTACGCTCTACATCCAGCTATTGTCTGTCATGATATTTTCTGGGTGTCATATTTCAGTGCTCATCTAGCTATTCAAATATTTTTTATTGCTGGTTCCACTGCCACATGGACCTTATTTTGGATTTTATTATGACCTCACAAAAAGGAGTCACTAATGAAAACTAATGAAAACACAATATATTTTCAATTTAATAAAATATTAATTTCTCAGGAAAAGCGTGTTTCCCTGGTTTTTGAGTATTGGATTACTATGTATATAATATATATATTTATATGAGTTATGTATTACAGTTGACCCTTGAACAATGTGGGGATTAGGGGTGCTGATTTCCCACAAAGGCAAAAATCTGTGTATAATTTTTGTCTCCTGAAAAACTTAACTAATAGCCTACTGTTTACCAGAAGCCTTACCAGTAACATAACATTTGATGAACATATCTTTTAAATGTTATATGCATTATGTACTGTATTCTAACAGTAAATTAAGCTAAAAATATAAAATTATTATTATAAGAAAGATAAAATATATTTACTATTTATGAAGTCGGTCACCATAATTTATTAATTCTTATTTTCTCATTGAGTAGGCTGAGGTGGAGGAAGGGGAGTGGTTGGTCTTGCTATCTCATGGGTAGCACAGGCAGATTTGTGGAGGCTATAGAAGGGAAGTCAGGAGAAGCAGGCAAAGTTGGCCCAACTTTGTGAAAATACATAATAATTTCTGACTTTTTTGCTTTTTAATTTCTCTAAAAATGTTCCTATATGGTAAAAATCTGTCTTCCATCATGTTTCAGTCCCATATCAAAGAAGGTTCCTTATAGTAAGAGAAGTCAAAAGCAGTCTTGAATAATTGGAAACCTTTTGACCGATTGTCAAAAGTCAACTTGTTTTCTGGCATTGCTTATTTTACATCTTCCCCATCATCATTATCTGGCACTAGTTTAGAAACACTCATCTCTATCAGGTAATCTTCTGTTAATTCCTCTTGTGTGGTGTCTGTTAACTTTTGAATTTCTCCAAGACTCATATCTTGAAACCATTCATACTTCACCTTTTTTTGCTATATCCACAATCTCTCTTATTATGTCCTAGATTGGCTCTGCCAGAAATCCTGTGAAGTCAAGCACCGTTTTCTGGATACGGTTTTCTCCAGCAGCAATTTATTGTTTCAACCTTGATGGTTTTCATTGCTTTTCTGTAACAATGATGGCAAATTTAACAGTGTAATTCTTCCAGATGTTCTATCAGGGTTCTCTTCCATAGAGTTGAAAATTATTTCCATAGAGTGCCATGCATAATGAGCCTTAAAAGTCCTTACGACCTTTCACCTGCATTAAAAACCTGTTCAGGCAGATACCTTTTCTTTTCAATTATTTTTTATGGCATCTGGGTACTCATCTGCTGCCTTTTGGTTGATAGGAGCTGCTTCTCCTGTTATGTAGACATTTTTAGGCCAAACTTTTTTTTCTAAAATTATCAAACCATCCTTTGCTGGCAATAAATTTTCCAGCTTTGATACTTCATCTTCCTTTTGATTTAAGTTCCATATAATGGTTAGTTTTTTCTTGAATTATACTAGAGTCTATTGGTATGTTTTCCTTATAACAATCCTATGCTAACATAAGAGCTGCATTTTTCTATACTAGCATAAGGGTATGAGATAAAAAATGTATTTCATGAAAAGTGCAAGGTTTCTGTACCTGCTAGCATAGCTGCAGCAGTTTTTTTTCTTACATTGACAATGGTGCTTACACTAGTTTCATTTATTTGAAATGATGGGCAACTGTAGCTGCAGACCTCAATCTTTGGTATGTACCAAGCAATTTGACTTTTTCTTGTAATGCCATGGATTTTCCATGCTTCTGTGGAGCACTTCTAGCATCAATGGCGGCACTGCCTATAGGTCCCCTGTGTTATTCAAAGTCTATGATATTGCACTAAACACAGTGAAAAATAACAGAAGAACTGTGAGAGAACACTTTTTACTTGAATACACAATTTACTGAAGAGATGAACTGTTCACTCGAAGTTGACTAGAGCCACACCATGTTTTTAGTGGATGCCTGTAACACAAACTCACCAAAATAGCAACAGGAGGTGGCTACAAAATCATTACAGTAGTACAAAATGTACTATAATTTTAGGCAATTATGTTTTAATACCGGATTTTTATGTTTGTTTTCATTTCTCTTCATTGTGAATGGTGCCATGTATGGTCTGTAAGTTTTGTATAAATTTTGACATTTTATAATAAATTTGTGTGTATTTCATGATAGTAAATAATAAAATTGACTAGCATCTACATATATTTTATGCATTCATGAGCTACCTAACTTTCCATAAGTTGTATTGATAAATTATATTTTGTGCAGTTTGTCTGCAATTTTTTTCAAAATGTTGCAAATTTTCAAAACATTGTCCAGTATATTTATTGAAAAAATATGTATGTATAAGTGAAACTGTGCAGCTCAAACCCATGTTGTTCAAGGGTCAACTGTATTTATATATATTATGTATTTCCAATATATGTGTTTACATACATAAAACAATCAGGAATGTAAATATGATATCAGCATGCTTAATGTTTACTGACATTGAAAATCCTATTTCTAATCTTTCCAGCTACTTGTAAGAGAAATAAATTTAAGACTAAGTTAAATATTCTAAACCTCATATGGCAAAGCAAGATTTTCATTCCACTTCATCTCTTTTTCTGTTTCTGCTTGACTTTGAGGGGCGTAAAGACAAAGACTCTGTGAGCATGATTCATCAAGTTTTGCTATCAATGTGCTCAACATTTTAAATATTATATATATTTTTATGTATAGCAAAGACATTATATTGTGTACATGATAAACATTTATTTATTTTTAAAAGCTCTACCTTAAAGAACCTCAAAGTTGAAATAGCACAGAGTGGGACTTAGTAGAAAACTGCTGTCAGTGCTCCAAGATGAAACCAAAATGGTGAAGTCCTCCAAAATGAAGCAGAATAATAACTGCTGTCAGTCTTCCAACTTTCATGAAGTCAAAACAGTGATGACGATTACAAGGACCTCAGAGTATTGAAGTTAGGAGTCTGGGTCAGGGCAGAGAAGATAAAAGACTAAAGCAAAGAAGACAGAAGAAGATAATGGAAGAAGGGGCTCTGGCCTGGCATCACCATCAAAGCTGGACAAACAGCATTTCATGGGAAAAGACGAGTATTTTTTTTCACCCTTTTCTGGAGTCTGGGAACATTGTGACCTTTTAGTAGTAAGAATGTATTTTTTCCTATAATGGGTTTATCTCTACACTCACTCAGACTATGCTGGCTTAACTACAGACTCAGGGATTTTTGCATCATTGGAAACAAAGTTCAAATTAAAGTTAGTGTAATAGCTATGTGCATAATGGATGTAATAATGATCCAAGAGTCTTATAAGAATATTCTCAGCATATTCAGGCTGAAAATGCAAGCAGAGCTGTGACCCTTACTTTTTTATGTTGAGTAAACAACATTGCCTCCAGTGCCTGGGAAGATTACAACTATAGATCAAAGCACAAAGAACACTGTTATGAATGTGAGGCACTTGTGAATTTCTACTATTAATACAAATTCAAAGAAAAATAAATAAAGACAGTATCTAAAATCAGCTTCCCAGTGCCAGTCTTAGAATTTTCAATACAAATATGCATCCTTTTATAGAATGATGGGTACCTGAAAAGTCCTGTAAATTTTTACATTCAAAGGAATTGTACCACGTATTATATTTAAGAGAGAGATTATTGAAATTTGAAAGTGAATTACTGTGCAAAATGAAGAATTTTATTTTAAAGTAAATATTCACTTGAGCTTAGTTAACATTTTTTTTGTCTAAAGATTGCATTCTTTTTATTGCTGTAATGTTTTAAAGAAACTAAAATAAAAGATGCAGAATATTTTTAAAGTTAATTTTTATATACAGAACATGTTTCAAAAAGGGAAAGAGATTCCAAGTTTTAGGAAAGATGTAATAGAAATACTTCTCAGTGTTCTTCATGCTATGTACAGCTAAAATTGTAAAACAACATAAAAACGTGGAGAGAAGAAGGCAGACATGCTAAAGGCCTTGTGCCAGAAGAATTACATGAAGGTGAGTTCCACTGGGGTTTCTTTTCACTTCATTTTAACTGGACTGGATACTGGAGAAACTTACAACCTAGAAACAGCAAAGAGTCACACCAAGAAAAAAGAAAAGCTTGTCCTCTCTAGACAAAGGGCCAGGAAAGGAAGATCCTAGCAAGCAGTAAAATTTTTCAATAATGATACTTCTCTACTCCTACCCTAGCCATGAGAAAAACCTAAACCTGTGTCTCCATCTATACACACATCAGCAAAGCCTGAGTGGAAAGCGAATACTTCCAACTTTGCATGACTATAAGAGGTGCCTGTCCCACTCCTTCCTCAAGTAGTGTGAGAAGGGGGTTATTGGAAAACCAGAAATTTCACCAACACCAAAAAATAACATCTTCTACCCCACCCCCCAACCTTATAGTGCCTTCAGAGGCACTAGGTACCTGGACTTCTACCACCACCAGGAGGTAATGAGAAACTTCTGCTGCCCTCTGTGGTGGTGGTGTAGGAAGATTAGTGGAAAGGTGGGACTTTCATCCTCTTCAGTGGATGAAGAGGACATGGGGCCTCTGTGTTCTTTTTCTGCAACTTCTTATGCATGTACAATTACTTAAAAATGCAAAGCTTCAATACTAAAAGAAACACAAGGAGGAAGAAAACACATTTAATGGTTGCTCAAATTTGATTTCCAATCATCTATTTCACTCACAAACGCATGGAGCAGTAGAATATAATAGAGACCACAGAAGCAAACCCAAACTTATATGGTCCAGTAACTTTTGACAAGGGCAATAAGAGGTTACAATAGGTAAAACATAGTCTCTTCAATACATGGTTCTGGGAAAACTGGATTTCCACATGGAAACAGGAAAATTGGACCCATTTATTATACAAAACACAAAAAAAGTTAAAATGCACAAAAGATCTAAATGTAACACCAGAAACCATAAAACGTTTAGATGAGAATGCAGAGAAAAAGTTCCTTGTCAGCAGCCTTGGCAATGATTTTTTTTTTGTTTGTGTTTTTGGATATCATATCAAAAGCTCAGGCTACATAAGTGTATTAGTCCGTTCTCACGCTGCTATGAAGGAATGCCCCAGACTGGGTAATTTACAACGGGAAGAGTTTTAATTGACTCAAAGTTCTGCAGGGCTGGGGAGACCTCGGGAAATTTACGATCATGGTGGAAGGGGAAGCAAACACATCCTCCTTCACATTGCAGCAGGAGAAAGAAGTGCTCAGCGGAGGGGGAGAAGCCCCTCATAAAACTATCAGATCTCATGAGAACTCACTCACTATCAGAAAAACAGCATGGGGGTAACCACCCCCATGATTCAATTACCTCCCACTGGGTCCCTCCCATGACATGTGGGGATTATGGGAACTACAATTCAAGATGGGATTTGGGTGGGGACGCAGCCAAACCATACCAATAAGCAATGCTATAAAAATAAAACATCAAATTCAAAAAGTTTCTTCAAAGCAAAGGAAACAACAAAATAAAATGGAAGCTAGGGATTTGGAAAATATTTGTCAACCACATATCTGAAAAAGGGTTAATACCTAAAATTTGTAAAGAATTCATGCAACTCAGAAAGACAAATACCCAATTAACAAATGGGCAAGGAGCCTAAAGAGACATTTCTCCAGAGAAGATATAAAAATGGCCAACAACTATATAATAAGCTGCTCGATATCATTAATCATCGGGGAGATGCATTCAAAACAACTATATGTTATCACCTCATCCTCTTTAGGATCAAAATATCAAGAGATAACAAACATTGGCAAAGGTATGGGGAAAAGGGACCCTTTGTATACTGTTGTATGTTGAATGCAAATTATTATAGACATAATGGAAAACAGAATGGAAATTTTTAATTTAGTCTTAAAATAGGACTATCATATCATACCACCCCACTACTGGGTATATATCCAAAGAAAATGGTATCAGTATGCCAAAAGATGTTTACACTCCCATGTTAATTGCAACATTATTCACACTAGCTATGATATAGAATCAACATAATTGTTCATTAATAAATGAATACATAAAATGTGGTATATTTAATCAATGGAATATGATTCAACCTTTTTTTAAAAAAGAAAACCTCGTCATTTGTGACACATAGTGAACCTGAAAGACATTACGTTAAGTTAAATAAACCAGGCACAGAAAGACAAAGACCACATGATCTCATTTATATTTGGAATCTAAAAAAGCTGAACTCATAGAATTAGATAATAGAATGATGGTGCCCAGGGGCTGCAGATAGGAGTGCGGACGAGTGTTGGTGTGATGTTAATCAAAGGATACAAAATTTCAGTTAGCTAGAAGGAGTAAGTTCAAGAGATGTTTTGTACAACATAGGTCTATAGTTAATAACAATGCCTTGAATTCTTGAAAATTGCTAAGAAAAGAGATGTTAAGTGTTCTTGCCACCAAAAGTATATGAGGTAATGTATATGTTACTTAGCTATATGTAGCAATTTTATAATGTAAACATACTACAAAACATATTGTACACGATATATATAATTTTGTCAATTAAAAAATAGATGTTTATGAGTAAATAAGAAAAAGACTAAATCACATAAAATATATTAAACATGGATTAAACATGGCAATGTTTGAAATTATCATAGCTGCCTCACTATATATATTAATCTCCTCCTTTTTAAGAGGCCACATTAAATTTATTTCAAAAGAACATTGGCGATTTAGACCAAGCACATTTATAAAACTAGGACAATTAGTAGCAGGGAGATAACAATACATTTCTGGAAGATAGAAGGCAGATGGAAAGGTGGTAACTGATAATTCAGAGAAAAGTACCACAGCCTAAGTTTCTTACGGTATCTCAACATGTGAGGTAAAAGCCTTTCTGTGCTTTAGACACCCGAAATTCCCAGGTCTCAAAAATTCTGAGATAAATATTTGGGAAAAGGCAAATCTTAGGAATTTAAAACCATCCTTGAAAATGTAAAAACAATTTAGAATGGTGCTAAAGGCATACAATGCAATAGGAAGGTTTCAAGCAAGTAAGGATAGGACAAACATGAAATGGTAAACCTTGGGGGCAAAAATTCCTTCAAAATACCATTTTATTTCTTTTTCCACAGATAGGTTTTGAGAAAAAAGCAGATAAAAACTTGCACTCAGAGTTGAGACTGGAGAAATATATAATATAAATAAATTTATAATATAAATAAATATATAATGTGAATTTAAATTACTTGATAAAAATCAGGATTTTTCTTTTCAGTTTTTACTTCATATTTGTATTTATTTTGTATTTGTTGATGCTCTGTTGTTAGGAACATATACATTTAAGATTGTTATGTTTTCTTAATGAATTTACACCATTTATAGTTTGGAATATTTCTCTTTATCTCTAGAAATAGTATTTTATCTGAAGTCTACTTCAGACTTTGTTTTTCCATGGTATATCATTTTCCAATCTTCTAATTAATATATCCATAACAGCCTTTCTTTACTTGGTACAAATGCAGCCCCCTTCTACAACATGACCTTCCTTATAATTATTTCTTATGCCCTGTGAATTATTACAAGCTTTCTCCATCCTAGCTGGTGGAAACAAAATGTTTCCTAGCCCTCTGGAAGCTCCAGTTGGTTTGTTGTGTGCTTCAAGGTGTGTCTTTCCATTATTCTAGAGAGATTCCTCACACATGTGTACATCACTCTTTGGTCTGATTCAGGGAAATGCCTCAGCACATCCCTTGAGCTGTCACTCTCTCTGTATCAGCTTCTTCCTCTTAGTACCCCACCCAGCAGTCTAGCCATCTTTGCCTTCCTGAACTTAATGCCCTCATCTCCACATATAAGCAGAAGAACACTGCTCCTCCTGGGTTCTCCCTACTTGTTCTGAGGCCTGACAATGATTTTGAATTTACTCTGTTTTCCTTCTCTCAGGTATCACAGTCCTGTGCTACCTAATGTTCCTTGTCTTAAAATAAATCATTTTACATTTTTTGGGGGGAAGGTTCTAGTTGTATTTAGCATGAGGGCAAATCTCATAAAAGTCAATCCTTCATGAAAGAAGGAGCTACCCAGTTATTTCTTAAACCATGAACAAATAGCCATAGATCAATAGTTATATGAAGAAAATCAGCATCTAGGAAGAAGAGAGGGAGGTCAATATATTTAGAAAGTTGAGGATAAAACAGAAGTAGATCAGTGCACAATGGATAATATTTAAGAAATTACTAATTTATTTTCTCAGTGTTATTGGAGAAGATACTGTATATAAAAAGATAGAAATGCCATAAAAAATAGAAACTATGCATCTCTGAGAAATTAAAACTATGATTTTAAATACAAACTAATGTGAAATGAGAGTAGTACTAAAGGAAATTCTCTAAAAATATAAAAATATGAAAAGGTATGTAAAACAGAGAAAAAATAAGAAACAAAGAGGTCTATAGTGAAACAGCTACATGTTGTGCTGCAACAAGAAAGATCGTAACTAGAAAACATAAGACAAAGATGCAACAGAATGTTGTGGTAGAGTCATGAACAAAATACAAAGTAAGTTAAAACATTATTAAAAATTGAAGTGAAAATAAAAACAACCCCAATTATAAATGACACTATGAATAACTCAAACATGATGATTTGGCATTTCAAAAGCAAATGTGAACCTAAAATGCTAATTGGCTTCCTATTTATGTATTTACAAGATCAAGATCACTAAAAATATTTTGCATCAGTTTACAGAAAAAAATGCTTACAATAAATGAATACACATTCATATGTTTATAATAGATATGGTACAGCTCAGAATAGGATGAAAATGAAGGCAAATGTTAGAACAATGTACAGTCCTCCCTTGGTATCCATAGGGAATTGGTTTCAGGACTCCTTTGGATACTAAGATCCATGGATGCTCAAGTTCCTCATATAAAATGACATAGTATTGGCTGGGTGCGGTGGCTCACGCCTGTAATCCCAGCACTTTGGGAGGCCGAGGCAGGTGGTTCACGAGGTCAGGAGATCGAGATCACACTGGCTAACACGGTGAAACCCCATCTCTACTAAAAATACAAAAAAAATAGCCGGGCGTGGTAGCGGGTGCCTGTAGTCCCAGCTACTTGGGAGGCCGAGGCAGGAGAATGGTGTGAATCCGGGAGGCGGAGCTTACAGTGAACCGAGATCGCACCACTGCACTCCAGTCTGGGTGACAGGGCGAGACTCCGTCTCAAAAACAAACAAAATAAATAAATAAAATGACATAGTATTTTCATATAACCTACGTACATTCTCCCATATGCGTTACATCATCTTTAGATTACTTATGATACCTACTTCAATATAAATGCATGTAAATAGCATACTGTAATTTTATCTGTATTTTTTACTGTATTGTTATTTTTTGTGTTTTTTTAAAAAATATTTTTGCTCTGTGGTTGGTTGAATTCACGGATGCAGAAGGTTATAGATACAAAGGGTCAAATATATACACGAATTTTTATTTTGTATAGCGAGTGATTGAGAAATTCAGAGTCATACGGGAAACACTGAAATTAGATTGAAAATACTTGCATTTTCTTTCTTTTTTTGCAGAGTTACATTTCATGTATTAAATTTTTATATGTTGGTCAACATAGCTTTGTTGGATTAATTTTGATTTTTAAAAAATATTGAAATATTCTCTGTCTTGATTAGTGATTGTAACAGCTTCATTGAGGTATAATAGATACATCAAAAAGCTGCACATATTTAATGTGTACAATGTGATGAGTTTGGACACTTGCATACACCCATGAAATCACCACCACAGGGATATAAACATCCATCACCTCCAAAAGCTTCCTCAGGTTCCTTTGTTTTCTTGATTGCTGTTGTTGTTTTGGTTTTGGGCTGTGTGTGTGTGTTGGTGTGTGTGTTGGTGTGTGCGTGTGTGTGTGTGTTTTAAGAACACAATATGAGTTCTACCTTCTCAAAAATTCTTTAAGTGCACAATAGAGCGTTGTTAACTTTGGATACTATGTTTTATGGAAGATGGCTAGTACTTATTCATCTTGCGTAACTGAAACTTCATACCCATTGAACAATAGCTCTGCATTTCTTTCTCTCAGCTCCTGGAAACCACCAATATACTCTCTGCTTCTATGAGTTTGATTATATTAGGTCTCATAAGTGAAATTATAAGCTTTTTGAGATTAGAAATATTAAGATTGATAAAAATATTATTTTCCAAATTCTTCCAGCTTACTCTCTCACATGCAAGCATTTTTCCTTATATGCAGTTGTTATGTTCTATAAATTCACAGATAACACTGAATTAACAAATGTTGAAAGCTTACTCCTGGGAGAAACACAGGCTTAGATTTCTGTGAGTCTCTGGTCACATTTTACCAAGCAATCAACACATATCCTAGTTTTATGTCTATTTCTATTTAAAGACATGTTATTTAATCTATGTTAAAATACAGATTTATTTATATGAACTCAGCCAACAGCACTATATAAATTATGTCTGAACAAAGCTTGGCTAATTCATAGATTTTCTTCCTAAGACATATCAGCTGTTTTCCCTCAGAAAAACCAAGCAGCACTTCAGCATTATCTTTGGGAGATATTTAAATAGTGAAATCACCAAGAGAAAGGACAAAGTTGTGAAAAATATGGCACCAATTAGATCATGAAAGGGCCATTTCTTTACAATATAGAATTGAAACAAACAGCTTTGGCTCATTTAATTTTAGCTGGGAACCTGTGCACAATGTGAATGAAAGTTTTTGCCACTCACCACTTGTCCACAAATGACCACAAAAGTGCTGCTAGTGTTAATTTTGAGGTTATAAATAAATTTTATGAAGTAGACAAATTTCCAAGGGATCCAAGATTAATGAGGATCAAATGATATTAAAAATTAAGAACAAATAAAACTTTTATATTAAAAGTTTTAAACTTACAGAGGTTTTACACTTACAGAGTTATGAATGTAAAAATGAACAAAAATGGTTTGTATAGAGGACTGAATTCTCAAATTGGGAATAAATTGCAAAATTTATTGCAAAATTGCAATAAATTGCAAAAAATTAAGAAGAAAACATTTGATGAAGATTGTTTTCTTTTTTTTTTTTTGAGACAGGGTCTTGCTCTGTTGCCCAGGCTGAGTGCCATGGTGCGACCCTAGCTCACTGCAGCCTCTGCCTCATGGGTTCAAGAAATTCTCATGCCTCAGCTTCCCAAGCAGCTGAGACAGGCTAATTTTTGTATTTTTAGTAGAGACGGGGTTTTGCCATTTTGTCCAGGCTAGTCTCGAATTCCTGGCCTCAAGTGATCCACCCACCTCGTCTTCCAAAAGTGGTGGGATTACAGGTCTGAGCCACCATGCCCAACCCTGATTTATAATTTTGATTAGGGTAAATAAGATACTTTTAATTCTGTTTGAAGGAATTACTCATAAACTACAGATAGCATCCTCTTAAATATGAGGTTTTCCCTAACAGAAGAGTGCGTGCTTACACTTTCTTTTCACGATGAGGACATTTATCGCTCCATACAAAACTAAAAATATTTCATTTAGAAGATATCCAAAGGTGTAACTTATTTCATTAAGTGTATGATACCACATAACTGAATGAGGAATGAGGACCGTGATGGGCAAGATGAACCAATAGCTATTGGTCCAGTATATGGAAATTGAAGTTAATGGGAAAACATTGGTACAGAAAACTACCGACAAATTGGTACCTGTGTTATTTTACGTTCAAAAAGTACTTAAGAATTCTATGAAACAATTTCTGCTCCACTAGAACTCAATTATATGTTAAATGAACTAAATGCCATTTCATTTACACAGAGGAATCTTTAATAATGATTAATGGAAATGTAATCAAATATGAGTTGAGACTCCAATGTGTTTCACAATAGAATATGAATGAGTTATATTGGTACTAACTAGATCCATTATCTATCTCATGATGCTGATGAGGTCAAGTTTGAGGGTCTGATCCTTATACAGCACATCAAACAAAAAGACTATTATGTAGCATAACAGATGGCACCTTACAATCAGCTCTTCACCTTATAAATGTACCCATTTGCCACAATAGAACAAAATGATTATGAATAAGGAAAATCACTCAAATTGGCTAAAAATATGGTAGACAGTAGTTTTGTTTTGGAATGCAAAAAACAACAATTGGAAGACTTATTAATATGTAAGTTCTTAAGACTGATACACTAAATAAATTACATTTACTTTCATAAAAGGAAGAAGGAGATCTTTTGTTTCTCATTCTTCAGTACCACAACCACCTATTAACCAAAGTTTGGCTAAGTGCATGACATTAGCAAATTAGGGAATAATTAGTAACGTACAATGTGTGTATTTCAATCCAGATAAAAATAAAATTTAATAATTTAAATATGCGTTTTTGGGTTTTTTTGTTTTTGTACACAAACACAACACACAAATTGAATAGCAAATATATGCTACTTATTTGTAAAAGGTACATTATTGTAAGCTTTTGCATGTTTTATTCGTATTCTGTTAGTTTTTATATTTACTTTATATTAGTACAAATGACTATGTACCATGTTATTTTCTGAAACTCATGGAAATCTGAAATGTTTATAAATGTGTTCTTGCATTTTTTCCCTTAAATTAGTTGTGTTGTGCTGTCAGAGTCACTAATATATTTCCCTTACATTTTAATTCTAATACTGACTCTCCATTTATCTGTGTAATTATACTGAATTCCTAACATCCCAGCATTATTAAGGGAGCAAAAAAGCATAATTTATTTTCTTTATTACCTAGTGTTTTATGAATACCTTTTGCTTTGGTAAAAATATTTGACTCACTGCATAAATATTTTCCCTTTATGCTTGTAATTTATGTAGAGTAGAATATAAAATTGTTTATGATTAATATATGATTATAAAAACTAAATCAAACTACCACCTATTTTTTATTCATGAGTACATTGTGTATGCTGTGCCAGTGATTATGACAGTACTCAAGGTGATGCTTACACAACATCACAATGCCCCGTTGACATTTCTGGCACTATAAGACCAAAAAAAAATCACTGTTAAATTTAGTGTAAAATCACTACTAAATTTAATTTGGCATTATACAAATTTTAGCATAGCGACATCTTTCATGTAGTTTTTAACTCAATTTCTCACCTTGTGGACCAATGCATGTACTGAGTTATTAAGGTCTCGTGTAAAGACACCTACTGAGAAAACTACCTGTTCTTCAATTGAACTATCTCAAAGAGATGACAGAAGAGACCGGGTTATTGGAACTCAAGCCTCTTTATCGAAGAATGTGAGCAATGCATAGTGGATTTCAAGCCAAAGAGAAATTGTATTATTACTGTAATACCCACATGAACTATACTTTCATGAGTAGTTCCAGTTTGTAAAACCCTCTCCCTGTGCTAAGTATTCTTTTCAGCTTTATATCTTCCAACTGAGCCTACTACTAGACTTTGAAACACAGGTGTTTTAAAAGGTGTCATGTCAAGGAGTTCTAATCCAGCTGTGTTATAACATGTTACTTTTAAACATTTTAGCTTTGAATGTGTGTTGAGAGGATCTGAAAGATTATGTTAATATATTTTAAGGTGTTACATTCATCGTAAATTTTCTTAAAGAAGATATAATTAGAAAAAGTATGCTCTTGGGAATTACAGTTCATGAGGTATCAGAATTGGTTTTAAAATTTACACAATAGGTTTCCTATTTGAAAACCTACCAAGATAAATTTATTAGTTTGGCTTGTACAAAATAACAAAATACATAAGGCATATTAGCTCTTTCCAGCTATGAATGAATTGATTTAAATTCTATAAATCCTTATTTCTTTATTAGTAACTCATACCTTTAGGAGATTTTAGAAAAAGTATTCTGTCATGTCCATACCATATCTTTCTCTGTCCTTACATTTCATGACTTCAAGTACAGAGATTAAATTATTTTCCTTATTACCTCTTCCATCAGCTGATGCTGTAATCACTGACATAAGAAAGGGCTGTATATGGTTAACTGTCCTGCCCCAGATCCCACACCAAATAAAGACTGTGTGCATGGCATCCCATTTTAACTCAGTCTTACACATTTCCTTTAGCACCACATTAAAATCTTTTCACACATTGGAGCATTCTCTGTAGTTTGTTCCTAGTACTTATATATATCAGTGCTCACTTTATATATCTAAACTTACCTCACAAAAAGATTTTCTCTCATTTCTTCTCTTTATTCCCCTTTCTCTTCCATCTTATTTCACTTTTATCCCCCTATTCATTCCATTTATTAGCCGAAGACAGACAAAAACAAGCAAACAAATAGAAAAAAAAAGTTTAAACAAGGGGTCAAAGTGAAGGTAAATGTGAGCATTTGGAGAAAAGAAAAATAAATGGAATCCTGTTTTGAGTTTTAATTAGACAGTTTTCAGTTAATTAAACTTTTAATGGCTTTAAATGCCAATTCGGTGTATTTACCCAATTCAGTAGTCACTTCCATTTATTTTCTCACAAAATGTAAGTGGGTTTTCCAAATTCACAGGGGTGAGAAGTATGGAGAAACGGTCAGCATCAGAGAAAGCCCTGACAAGTAAAGGCCACCATGCTGCAGGCTTTCTATCTGATGTCACACCAAACAAAGCAGATGTGATTATGGAGCAGTCGTGTGCCCAGTGGACCTAGCATTCTCTCTCTCTGAAGTTACTGGTAGAGTTCTGTTCATGTTGCTTATTTTTAATTCTCATGCCATGGAGGACCTGTTTCAGGAACTCAAGTTTTTATTTGATCTTTGCTGATTTCTATTCATCTGGATCCATTGGTACAGTATCTAAAAGAATGCTCACATAATTTGAATTTGAAGATAGACACTTCTAAAGTCACCAGCACACATCCAGTTTTTCCAGCGTGTCCACATACTTTTTGGCTCATCAAATATTTTTGTTAGGTAATGATGGAAGGCATATCCAGTGAGGAAAATGTTGGAAGCGTGTGCTCATACCTCCGTATTTTTTTAAAAAGCCTTTCTTATTTTTTAATGGCTTTTATATTTAGAAAGGCTAGTTTAGGTTTTTCTGTTTATGCTTTACCCAGTTATCCCTTCAAAACCACACAGAATAAATACAGCGGTTTTGCATATGGCATTCCGATTAATACTCAGATCATCATACATTCATGTTCCAAACACTTTACTTGTCTATGCCACATCTTGTGCCTTTAGATATTTCTATGACATGATTTTCTTCACACTTGATCTTCCTGCTCACAGTTTTTTAGATCTTCATGAGGAAACATTTCTTTTCCATACAAAACCCTGAGCTGAATACTGTACACTGGATGTATCTTCTTCATCAAAGATATAAAGATACTTCATTTAAAAATTTAACCTGAAATAAACACTAATATTGATGACTTTCAGGATTATATTGGGCTGTTCATTTTCCTCATCATCTTTCTTTTAAACAACCACTTCATCTTTTCCCTCGCTTTTATTCCTTTCTCTTCTTCAACTACTCTATTCCTAGGTAGGGCCAAATACAGCAGCATTATGTTAAGGACGGGGAAGACAGTGTTACAGAAGAGGTGACAGAGGAGTGGGAGGGAGATGACAAGAGTGCCGTGGGGACAGATTATTAGTGGTGTGTTTCGAGTAGTGTGAGAAAGTAATGAGTAGGATGGTGACCCAGGACATCATTTCAGAGCGAAAGCAGGGTGAGGCTTGTTTCTACAAGAGATGGACACACCAACATGAGGTGGATTAGGAAAGTGTCTCTGTGCAAAGAAGGGGGAAACAAAACGGAGGGCATGTTGTCAGAGTCCAGGCTGGGTAGAAAAGTGCTGTAGGTGAGAAATGATATGGCATTCAAGCATGGAAATCAGAGTCCAAGAGGGGCCTAGAAATGGGTGTGCAGCCTGGTGTGGGGTGTTAGAAGTTGAGCAGGATGAGAACATTCTGTTAGGGGACACTCGGGCTGGAAGTTCAAGTCAAACCAGCTCAAGAAGGGCTTTCTTGTAAACAATTGACTGCACATTATGGGGAAATCTGGACAAGGGAGGGAGGATCTTGATGCAGGGGAAGAAGCATCAGTGCATCAAGAAAGGGACAGAGGTGATGAAAAGTCTGCGTATTAAATATGTGTTTGTTATTTCTCTTATTTCTAATTCTGATCCAACCACACAAGTTTTTACCCTTCAAATTTGTAAATTCTTTCTTCAATCAAGAGAAAATCTGGCTCTCTATTCTTAATATCTTTACATATTTGAACATTCTGTGTGTGTATGTGAGTGTGTTTGTGTGTGTCTGTGACAGAGAGAAAAAAGAAAGAGAGAGAGAGAGAGTTTAGTATTTTGGGGCTAATACTGAGATTATTGGTAAACTAAATAATTTTTAATTACTCTGTATTGAAGTTTTATGACTACTTTTCTTTCTAACATTTTATGAAAAACTCTTCAAAGTGATACAATACTTACTAAATAATATGTATTTTTAATCTAAGTTTCTTAGAAACTAAATAATTTTATAACATAATGATTAAAGTTGCATCTACAAATGGCATGGTTACACTCCTTACTCAGTAATATAGTATATAAATTTATAAACCAAATTAAATTCTTAATTTCAAATATAATAGCTAGAATAATAATAAAAGAAGATAGAGAAAACTTTTAGTAATGTGCTTTTGTGCATTTTAGTTTTTATTCAGTTTATGAAATATATATAATTTGCATATTTATTCAAATGCATTACATATAGTCTCATTTTTAAGACAGGCTACATTTTGAAAAGGACCTTATACAACAATTTAATATGAAATAATTACTTTTTGCAGTTAATATTTTCAACTGCACACCCATATATCTTGGTGTCATAGGCAGAGTAATGGCCCCTCAAAGATTTCCATATTCTAATGCTTGAAACCTACTAATATGTTACATTAAATGGCGAAGAGGAAATAAGGATACGTAGATGAAATTAAAGTTGCTAATCAGCTGTCCTTAGCATGATTATATTCAGTCCAATGTAATCACAAGAGCACATAAAGGTGGAAGAGAGGACCAGAGATATGGCAGTATGAGAAGGACTTGGCTCAAAGCGACAGATTTTTGAAATGGAGGAAGGGGCCAAGAGCCAAGGAAACTATGTGGACTCTAGAAGCTGGAAGAGGCAGGGACCAAATTCTCCTTTCCAAGAATCTTCAGAATGAAATGCACTCTACTGACACCTTAAATCTATGTTGGGCTTCTGATCCACAGAACTCTAAGGTAATAAATTTGTGTTGAGGACCAGAGATATGGCAGTATGAGAAGGACTTGGCTCAAAGCGACAGATTTTTGAAATGGAGGAAGGGGCCAAGAGCCAAGGAAACTATGTGGACTCTAGAAGCTGGAAGAGGCAGGGACCAAATTCTCCTTTCCAAGAATCTTCAGAATGAAATGCACCCTACTGACACCTTAAATCTATGTTGGGCTTCTGATCCACAGAACTCTAAGGTAATAAATTTGTGTTGTGCTAAGACACCATATTTGTGGCCATTCTTTATGGCTGCATTAAAAAATGAACACACTCGATTTTAAGAATTTTGTAACAATATCATATATATTACACTTAAGTTTTATATGATATTATTTGTATAGTTTATGTTGGCATAATATAATTTTAATGTAGAAGATGTATGCTATATGGATAAAATATTATCAACTACATTATGATGGTAATAACAAGTGATTTATTTTTTTACCCAAAATAGATTTTTCTCCAAGATTTTAGCAGCTTATGATTAAGAGGTAGATGAACGTTTACATGTTTCCCTAAACTTTCTAGAATATGCTAAAATAACTATTTTTCTCATTCGAGAAAACATTTTCTTATAAATGAATACACTGCTAATCTCTGCAATGTGTAATATGTAATGCTGGTATGGTAAATTAAGAAATATAACCAGTGAATCAGAAATCATTAGTTTTGAGGATTGTAGACATTAACAAAACAACAACAGAATTCATAAAATACTATATATCATCTTGAATGCTTTTCTTCATGCAAATAACTGTTAGGACTTTTAAATCAACATTTTATTAATGTAATCTCAATCATTGTGCTTTAGGCGTGGTGTTTGAAAAGTACATATTTATATGAAACTACTTTGGGACTGACTGATTTATTCTTTCCAAAGCCATTTGGTTAGAGGCCTCCGTTCCTTTCTATCTCCCCTCCTTCCTTTTTTCAATTTTATTTTTCTGTTATTTTTGTATACACAAGTACTTAAATTAAGTGCTAATGATTGATAAACAAAAGTGCATATAGTTATTGAAGAGCTTTATGATCCAATATAAAAACATGTTATATAAGATATTCAGAATTGTTGAAAATACTGGAAATGATAAATTATTATACCAATATTAATAAACATAAAAAATAGCACAAGCTTATGGCATCAAATCCATACTGTAAACAAATATAAGACAACCAGTAAAAAGTCACCCCTTCTTCCACTTTTAATATCCATTCTCCAAGAAAAAAGTGGTTTAAACTACATAAAATATTAGGTGTTATCACAGAATCCCATTTCTAAGTACATAGCCACTGGAACCTTTATTTCTTGAATTATCCACATGAAACAACTCCCACTGACTTCCCATAGTCACTGTGAGAGATAAAGAACACAACATGTTTTCCCTCTCACACTGCTTTGAGTATAATAAGGAATAGCATTATTTTGGTCTTAAAGACCCTGGTATCCTAGATTTGCGGTTTGTTGTAATGGCAGTTAAGTTTACTGTGTCCTTAGCATAAGGTAGCTGCATGTCTAAACTAAGAATAATTAATTCTTTTGATCCAGGAGCATGGTATGCCTTTCTACTTGTTTGTGTCCTCTTCAATTTAATATCATTAAAATGGACATACTGCAAAAAGCAATCTGCAGATTCAATGCAATCCCTATCAAAACACCAATTTTTTTTTTACAGAAATAGAAAAAAAAATTCTAAAATTTGCGTGTAACCAAGAAAGAGCCTGGCTAACCAAAGGAATACTGAGCAAAAACAGCAAAGCTGGAGGAATTGCACTATCTGACTTCAAAATATATTACAAAGCCACAGGGAATAAGAAAACATGGTATTGGCATAAAAACAGACACATACACCAATGGAACACAATAGAGAATCTAGAAATAAATCCATATATTTACAGCCAACTGATCTTTGGCAAAGCGGTAAAGAATAAACACTGGGGAAAGGATACCTTCTTCAAGAAATGGTGCTGGGAAAACTGGATAACCAGAAGAAGAATGAAACTGGACCTCTATCTCTCACCATATAGAAAAACCAGTTCAAGATGAATATAGGCCCAAAACTACTAAAAATATTAGAAGAAAACATAAGGAAAATTGTTCAGGACATTAGTCTAGGCAAAAGCTTTATGACTAAGACCTCAAAATCACAGGCTACAAAAATAGGCAAATAGTACTATATTAAAAACAAATCCTTCTGCAAAGCAAATGAAATAATCAACAGAGTGACAAGGCACCCTTTTGAATGGGAGAAAATATTTGTAAACTACTCATTTGGCAGGAGATTAACATCCATAAAATACAAGGAACTCAAACAAATCAGTGGTCAAAAACAAACCAATAATCCCATTAATAAATGGGCAAAGGGCGGCCGGGTGCAGTGGCTCACGCCTGTAATCCCAGCACTTTGGGAGGCCGAGGCAGGCGGATCTGCTGAGGTCAGGAGTTCAAGACCAGCCTGGACAATATGGCGAAAACCTGTCTCTACTAAAAAAAAATGCAAAAATTAGCCAGGTGTGGTGGCCCGCTCCTGTAATCCCAGCTACTCAGGAGGCTGAGGCAGGAGAATCACTTGAATCCAGGAGGCAGAGGTTGCAGTGAGCGAAGATCATGCCACTGCACTCCAGCCTGGGTGACAGAGCGAGACCCCAACTTGAAAAAAAAAGAAATAGGGAAAGAGAACATTGAGAGCACAACCACTAAAAATGTTAACATCCTGCAGCATCGGGGCCTGCCCTGGACTCCAAGCGTGGGGCCAACTGAGAAGAAAACAGCAACATCCCCAGTGGAAGGGAAGGTTCTAGACTACAAAGCACCTTCATGTGTGATTATCCTAAAAATCTAGGAAATAGGCAGGGTGGATATGCTGGTACTTATTATACAGATGAGATAACTGAGGCACAGGGATATTATGGGATGGGTAGGATAGGTGCCCTGAGCATGTGGGGTAAGGGGGCAATCAGAATTCATGGCCCCCCATGAATTCATTACAGGCTGCCTAAGTAGCCTGGATTAGAGCCTCCTACTCTGTGTCTCAGTTTCCAAACCTATTCAGTGAGGGATTGAGCAAGATGTTCTCACTAAGGGCTCCTATAGAAGCCTGGGTGCCATTCTCAATTCCTTCCTTCCCCACTTCCCACTCAATTTCTTCCAGTTCTTCCATCTTACCATCTCTGGAATCCACAGTGCCCACCATCTCCTGAACCATTGTTTCTGACCTGGAGGACTGCAGAGCCTCCTAATGGTATCCCTGCCCACAACAGTCCCTCCAGGGCCCTCACCACTTGGCACGTGGCACATACTCAGGTCACTTCCTGCTCGGATCCCTTCAGTGGCTTCTACCTGCTCAGGGTCAAGTCCAAATCCCTTCCCTTGGCCCCGCTCACATCTCTCCAGCCTTATCTCTGGACACTCTCCTTGCTTGCTCCACTCCAGCCAGCAGCGGGTCATCTTAAGGTCAGGACTCTGGTGAAAGGATTCAGAAGCCCAAATGCCAAATGTGAATGCAGAACTAAGAGCCTACTTCCGCTTCAACACACCAGTGGTGAGGCTGAAGTCCTGACCTCCTTCTGCCCAACTCCCACATCTGTCTCCCACTTGCTTCTGAATTTGGAAGGGGGGAAGAAGCCAGGCTATCACTTCAACACCTCCAGAATGAGAGCTGCTGAGCCTCCCTTGGGCCCACTCTACTCAGACGTTGACTCACCCACTGGCCAGAGCGGGCTCCTCCACCTGCCATGGATCCACCCACACCCCGGGTCAAAGGGGCCTAATGATGTTTCCTCAAGAATGCAATCCACTCCTAGGTGTATACCCGAAAGAATGGAAAACAGGGACTCAAGCAGATAAAAGTACACCGATGTTCATAGCAGCATTATTTAACAATAACCAAAGGACAACCCAAGTGTCCACCAACAGAAGGATGTATAAACAAAATGTAGCATATATGTACAAAGGAATATTACTCAGCCATCACAAGGAATGATGTTCTCTAGGAAACTTGAAAACATGATGATAAGTGAAAGAACCAAGTACAAATGGACAAATATTGTACGATTCCACTTACATGGGGCACCTGAAAGAACAGAGGTTCCCAGGGGCTGGAAGTGGGGTACGGGAAGTTATTGCTTAGTGGGGATATTTTCCGTGTGGGATGATGAAAAAGCCCTGGAAATAGGTAAAGATCATGTTTGCACAATACTGTGAATGTGCTCGATGCTGCTAAAATTGCATGCTTTATTTTATTTATTTATTTTTTATAGAGACAGGGTCTCGCTCTGTCGCCCCAGCTGCAGTGCAATTGCATAATCATAGCTCACTAAAGCCTTGAACTCCTTGACTCAAGCAATCCTCCTATCTCAGCCTCCCAGCTAGCTAGGCCTACAGATGCACACTACCACGCTCAGCTGATTTTTATTTTTTTGTAGAGATAGGTTCTTGCTATGTTGCCCAGGCTGGTCTGAAACTCCTGGACTCAAGCAATCCTCCTCCCTTGGCTTCCCAAAGTGCTGGGATTAGAGGTGGTGTAATCCATGCTCAGCCTAATATCGCATACTTCAAAATGGTTACAATGGTAAATTCTCTATGATGCATATTTTACCACAATTTAAAAATTAAATAAATAAAATATACCCATATAAAATTGACATGTGTAGCAGACATGTTTAATAAAAATAAGCAAATACTCCGGACAAAAAAGTGGGAAGAGGGGAGGTAGTTAAGCTGACAGCTAACCATTCCTCCCGAGGGCCTCCGCTGACAGGTCGGCCAGATGCAACGAGGCATGCTTAAAAAACAAGTCACCCAGAAGTCAACTCCTGACCCAATGACATCAACGGGGAATCGCATCCATATCCTCTCCCTCTCGGGAACCGTGTGCCACGTGAACACCAGCCTCCAGTCGAAACCACCGATCTGGGGCTCCCCGGAGTTCCCCAGGTATTCAAAGGTGTTCCAGTCGATCACGTCAATCACTGGGCACACCACTGCCGACTCCTCTTCATGGATCCTGAAAGCACCCAAGACATCCATCCATCTCTTCTATGCAGACGGGCAGCAGGAAGACAATTGGGAAATTCAAGGGTGAATTCTTGTCTTCCTTCCAATAAAAGGGAGGAACACCTGAGAAAGGCCTGCTTCTCTTATTCCAGGTGTCTGTAGCCATGTCAGAGCCCTGGCAGGTGACCATCATGGGGGAGATCTGGGGGCCAGGGAGGGCTTTCAAACAAAAAGTCCCATGACTTTAATATGCTCTGATTCTATCCATGGACATTCTGACCAAACGCTCTGTGATTTCAATCTCTCAGAAGTGCGAGAGGTTTAATCACAATGAAACATCTTAACATCAAGAAATATTTATCTCCTAAGAACAAAGGTGCACCCAGACCAAAGGGTCAGCTTTGGAATTAGAATATAAATTCTAATCCTGCTATTTATTTGCTGTGTGACATTAGCCAAGTCACCTAACTTCAGAGCCTATTGCCTCAGTGGTAACACTGGAATTATAATATCCATTAGGAGGGTTAAATGTCAGGATTTCCTGGGAAAATGTTTTTAAGATGGCTGGCAGACAACCTGAAACTATTGCCATTTTTTTCTTTTAACTTTTGTTATTGTGAAATATTACACATAGTAAAAAATGCTATAATTTCCTTTTGCAGGTATCAGCCTGTGTGTTGGTTTCAACTGTTCTCTCCACAACATTATTACAAATCTGGCCATCCCTCAGCATTCTTCCAGGCTTTGTTTCTTTGCATTTGACACCACACTAGGAAAGATGGACTGAGACTAGACCATGTGTGAACACCAGATTTCCTTGAGTACATTTTGGGGGATGTTGTCTGGAATTTGAGACCTAAAAATCCTAAGAGTCCCACAACACAGGACAATGCAACAGAGATCAGCCAGACTTGTGCTTTCAGTGTCCTTAGAATGACACCAGAAAGTCAGAGGGGATATTAGAAATACCACTCAGGGAAATTGCACTGTTCTGGACAGGTTGCGTGAGACAGAGTCTCAGATCTGTGAGTTCCCCAAATTGAGGAAGTTGCATACTAGGTATCCACCAACATCTGCTTATTTAAAGAAATTGATGGCATTATTTAAAAGGTTGAAATGGCCAACATCAGACCTGCTGGGCAAGTTCCACCTAGCCCCTGTCAAAGGCCAGCTCCCCCAGGAACTGATGGCCTGTGATCAAGCTCGCTGGAACCACAGACAGCCTAATTTTTAGAAGAAGGGGAAAACTGGGGGAATGCTGTACCAGCATTGGAGTACAGGACTCCCAGTCCTGGCTGGAGAATGTGCAGGACCCATAGGGATGCTATTGGCATCTGGGCCAGAACCATTCTCCACTGCACAGGGCTGACCTGCAGGATACTGGGCCTCCCTGATACACAAAATGCCAGGAGCCCTACCTGGTTGACATGACAACCAAGAATACCTTCCCACATTTCCAAAAGCCCCTGGATGGAAAGGGTTACCACTCCTGTCTGGGGCCACCTTAGGGAGAGTCCACAGTCTGATGTGTCCCAATGCTGGTGCACACCAAAGTTCCCTGGGGAGCAGAAGTCGAGGCCCCAGCCCCAAAAGTCAGATCCAAATGAGACCAGGCATTGGTGTGTTTAAAAAGCTCCCCAGGTTGAACCCTCATACACCATTGGTGGGAATGTAAATTAGTACAACCTCTATGGAGAACAGTTTGGAGGTTCCTCAAAAAACTAAAAATAGAGCTACCATATGATCCTGCAATTCTACTCCTAAGTACATATCCAATTACCGAAAATATATCTGCTCTCTCATGTTCGTTGCAGCACCATTCACAATAACCAAGATTGGGAAGCAACCTAAGTGTCCATTAACAGATGACTGGATAAATGATGTGTGGTACATATACTCACAATAGAGTACTATTCATCCGGTAAAAAGAATGAGATGCTGTCATTTGCAACAACATGGATGGAACTGGAGGTCATTGTTAGGTGAAATAAGCAAGGCACAGAAAGACAAACTTTGCATGTTTTCACTTATTTGTGGGAGCTAAAACTTAAACCAATTGAACTCATGGAGACAGAGAGCAGAAGGATGGTTACCAGAGGCTGGGAAGGGTAGTTGGTTGGATGGTTAATGGGTACAAAAAAAATAGAAAGAATGAATAAGACGTACTAGTTGCTAGCACTACAGAGTGACTATAGTAAAAAAAAAAAAAATTAACTGTACATTTAAAAATAACTGGCTGGGCATGGTGGTTCATGCCTGTAATCCCAGCACTTTGGAAGGCTGAGACGGGCAAATCACTTGAGGTCAGGAGTTTGAGACCAGCCTGGCCAACATGGTGAAACCCCATCTCTACTAAAAATGCATCACTCCCTTGGTCCGGAGTGAGAAGACTGTGAGCCTCAGGATGGTTCTAACACAGGATTACCCACTCACCTGGCTGCAGTCCCTGTAATTCAGACCCATCTTTAGGGCTTTTCCTCAGATCCACAAGTCAGCTTCCTGTTTTCTCTTATACTCCTCCTGTCTCAGATCTTCTTAGTCTCTCTCTAAGCTCTACAGAAGCGTCTTCTTTGTTGTTTCCTTATATACTTTATATCTACCTATGAATTACCATCCCCTGAATGTTACGGCTTCTATGAAAGATAATGCAATAATGTTTGTAATCTAGTTATTTCTTAGGGACCACCACCACTCACTCTTGTCTGTGTTTAGCACAAAGAGCAAGGGGCAGAGTACTCATCAACTCAGGGGGAGGAGGAGTCAGTAGAGAAAGCATTCATGAAAAAAGGTTTACATCTCAGCAATTTCTAGGCACAAAAGACTTATGAAATTCTAATATTTTATTTTGACACAGTTCTTTTTTAGTATTTTGTTAGATACAAATACAGATTTTGAAAAATCATTTTATAATAATTATAGTATTTGCCAATCTGTTTAAACCACGTAAATTCTATGTATAAATAGGTGGAGAGGTAGTCATAATATTGAGGGGCACGTTGCATAGTATCTTGCATCATAGCTCACTATCTTTTACATAATATGCTTTAGTATGTTCAGTAAAAATTTTTAGTAAAGGGCTCAGAAATGATGATAGAGTAATACCAGTCACAAAATCAAGAAAGGCATCTAGTTTTATCTACAAAAGATTTTAGAAATAATCTTGTAACATATCCACTAAACTGAATGATGAACATTAGACCACTTTTTATTCCATTATAATCTTATTTTCTCTCATAACGCTATCCATTAAAGAACAGATTCTATTGTAAAAGCTTCTAAAAAAAGTATCAAATCTTCCTTTGTTCCATTCCAGCTGTGTTTCTCACCTGTTCTGTGCTTGCTAAAAGTAAAATGAGAAAATAAAATGACTATCTAAAGTGGTTTAACAAAAGACTGTATCATAGATCCTGTGAAATCCTTCCTGATTTAAATCCTTTGAGTGGCTGCATATCTTGAAATGGCAAATGAATTGGCCACACAATGTGCACACTATTAAAGGTTTGTTCATGGAGTCTTTTTTTATTTTTTATTTTATTTATTTATTTATTTTTTGAGACAGAGTCTCGCTCTGTCGCCCAGTCTGGAGTGCAGTGTTGTGATCTCGGCTCACTGCAAGCTCCGCCTCCCAAGTTCACACCATTCTCCTGCCTCAGCCTCCTGAGTAGCTGGGACTACAGGTGCCCACCACCACGCCCGGCTAATTTTTTGTATTTTTAGTAGAGACGGGGTTTCACCACGTTAGCCAGGATGGTCTCGATCTCCTGACCTCATGATCTGCCCGCCTCGGCCTCCCAAAGTGCTAGGATTACAGGCTTGAGCCACAGCACCCGGCCATGGAGTTTTATCACAGTGATCTGTGGGCATAACATAATCTATACAGTGTTCATTTTTCTCTGAGTTGGTCTAGGCATTCTTTTTCTTTTTTTTTTTTTTTTTTGAGACGGAGTCTCACTCTGTTGCCCAGGCTGGAGTGCAGTGGCGTGATCTCGGCTCACTGCAAGCTCTGCCTCCAGGGTTCACACCATTCTCCTGCCTCAGCCTCCTGAGTAGCTGGGATTACAGGTGCCCGCCACCACGCCTGGCTAATTTTTTGTATATATATATATTTTTTTTCAGTAGAGATGGGGTTTCACCGTGTTAGCCAGGATGGTCTCTATCTCCTGACCTCGTGATTCACCCGCCTTGGCCTCCCAAAGAGCTGGGATTACAGGCTTGAGCCACTGCGCCCGGCCCATCTGGGCATTATTAAACCATTTATTCAAACACTATCTTTTCAGTTCTACCTTATAATTTTTATTTCTAAAGCGAAGTGAGCACAGACCAGGTACCTGTACCTGGGTAGTGGTTTTCTAGGATACAGTAAAATGCAGGAGACATTGAAAAGCAAATAGGTGCATATGAATTGAAAACTCTTCCCTCCCCACATCGAAGCCTGGTTGAAGGTTGGCATTTGAACAGAAAACATCTTTATAGACATGAATGGGAAAAGTTAATGCTCAGAGTCCAGAAGTAAAATGCAACCACTCCTACTCACTGCTTCTAGAAATCACTTTATAAGTGATCCTGAGGAATTCTTTCTCTCTCTCTCTCTCTCACTCTCCCTCCTCCCTCATGTCTTCCCTCTCCTAATTCTGGCTGAAACTGGCACCTAAGTCAAATGTAGCTAAGCAAACAGACTAGAGTCTCAGTATGAGACAGATAGATATGTATGCACAATACACATATATACTTACATGTATATATATATACATACTATATATGTATTATTTTTCTCCTAATTCTACCCACAAAAGAAGCATTTATACCTTAAGAGCCATAAGTGAATTTTGTGCCCAGATGGTTTTTAATACCTGTCCCTACTGAAAGGAACAAGAGCCTCTTGGAGCAATGTCTGGTTCCAGGGCTGGGACAAAGAAGGTGCATGATGAAACTGGAACACCATTTTGTGCCAGAAAGAAAGGGAGTGCTCAGGAAAACAACAGGGACATGTCAAAAAGAAACAGGCCATAGCTTCAAGGGATTCCCACTGACCAAATCCAGGGACAATTTGAGTACCAAAATAAATGAGGATTGCAATGGATTGTAACAATTACATAAAATAGGATGATTAAATAAAGTAGGAAAGTATTTGTTTATTATAATAAGCAAACAAACAGATACATGCATACATAAATGGATAAATAGGCAGAAGAGAAAAGAGAACATTTCTTTAAATTAGTATGCCAGCTGACACATGTGAAAGGAAGAGTCATGGAGTGGCCGGGTGGAGGGAGGTGGGGCGGGGAATACCATTTGCAACTATGGTGGTAAAGAATAATTTAGGCAAGAAGTATCAGGAGAATACTTATCTTTGGGAAGAGCTGGATGAGAAGCAGGCTGCTTGCATGTTCTCAAAGTATCTCCTCAGACTGCTATTCATTACAAGGAGAAAAGTACTAACTAAACAGTGAAGAATGCAAATGACACTTTGACCTTTTGCTGCAAAGTAACCTCACCAATAAGAAGCATGTAGATGTCTTGCATTTGGGGACTATGGTACCCCAAGAAGGACACCACATCACTGTTGCATTATTCCATTTGCAGCTGTATAACCGAGTCTAATCATGAGAACACATCAATCAAGCTCAAATGAAGAAACATTCTGTAAAATTACTAGGCTGAATTTTTCAAAACTCCCAATGCCTTGATAAAGAAAGGCAGAGAAATGCTGATAGAATAAAGAAGGTGAAAGAGATATAAAAACTAAATGCAGTATGTGATTCTAGACATGGAATACGGACTACATAGATTAGATGAAAATATTACTTCAGTGTTAAATTTCTTGAATTTTATTATCTTCAGATGCTTATTTGAGGATATTTAATTCAGTCTGGAGAGTTTTATTGCAGTTTATCTTTCTTCCTAGTTGGTTTGGGGGGAAGAATTTCTTCAGCTGAAATGTTTTGACTCATATTTTCTGTTTTCTACAGTAGCTTTTATATTGCAGTTTTTGTAGTTATGTTTTTTATTCTGTTCCCAGGTATCATAGAAATGGAGTTCCTAGTTCCAGAGCATCCTTTTCTATAAATAGAGTAAAATGCAGTTTATTTAATAAGAGATGTTGGTACTTTGGGCAGAAAGGGAGTGGTAGGCACGTGGTACTTCTCTTTCATCTGGACATATTCCTTAATTTTCCTTCCTTTTTTTCCTTTCTGTGCCATGACTCCTGATCAATCAAATAGACAACTGAAATTATTTGCAGATCTGAAACATTTTATTATTTCTGTTACCAGATTTGTAGCTCTCCAAAGCATGTTTAACCTGTGCACATAGTCTAATTTTCACTGCTGGTATTGACAGAAAAAAATATTTCAAAAATGGAAGCTGAGGTTTGTAATATAGTGTAGTTATATAATGGCAATGGCACTATTTCTGCTTTTCCTGTGCTTTGGGTCTACCTGAACAGTAGTGTGCACTTGCTGTGAATGGTAGAGCCCACCTACATTAGATTGATGATTTATTGTTGAAGTAAAAAAACTAGTGAAATTTTACTGAGTAGACTCTTGATCAGCAGGGTAGCAGATGTCTCCCAGAATATTTTCCTTCTCAAATTTACAGGGCTTCTACCTTTCATAGAAAACCATCCTCACCTGTGACTCATGTGACTTATCTTTAGGTATTGCCTCCTCTTGGCAATCTTTGGGACTACCTCAAAGCAGAATTAATCCTACCCTGCTTAGTGTTCCCTCGACTCTTCTTCCGTTACATGGTAGTCCACTGGTGTCTCAAAAGGTCTGTACATTATCAGACTGTGAGCTCCCTGCTCCCTCAACCAGATAGAGATTGAAGAGGACACCATCTCTTTCAACTAAATTGTGTGAGGCCATTACAAATGGCCAATATTTGTAGGCCACTACATATGGGCTACCACTCACTTGTGTTTTAGCCCAGCCCTTGAGTTTCTAAAGTGCGTTGGGTTAAATTTGTAGTTACACAATTTAGCCGAGTGAAGCTTAAATGTTCTGTGTAGAGCAGTGGGAGAAATATGTTCTTGTTATTTTTGCTGTTCCTGAAACAAAAGAAACAGAAAAGGGAGAAAAGAGGTGAAGAATAAATAAGAAAGAGAAGTAGAAATGCAGTCTGCAACAGATGACGGCAGACTGAAGCTAGAATCCAGACCAGGCCAAGGAACTTTATGATTTTAAGGAGGATGGCTAACACACAACTTGAGGTGTTGGCAGTGCTACAGTGGTCAGTTGTATACAATTTTCTGGCCCTCAAAAACTTGAGTAAGTTCAGTTAAAACACACATAGCATGAGTAAGAATTTTGATTTTATGAACACTAAGGAAAATGCTGTGTTTGTTACATGATAGGCCAAAATAATTAGAAAAAGAACCCTACACAGAACAGTTGCATAATTTTGAAACGAAGTTAAATCAGAGGAAGTGGGGCAGGGGGGTAGGAGGAGAATGACCACAAAATTATAAGCCTACAGATAATTTGGGGAGGATTTTTAAGAAAGTGTTCAGTGAAAGCTTGGAGCAATCTCATCCAGTGTTTAAGAAAAAAGGATTTCCTTGCTGATTTCTATGATGTGTTTTTATTCATACACAGGTACAGCACCTATGTAGCACGTAATAGGCTATTACTTAGATAGCAGGTGAGCCCAAATATAATACCTGTACTTTAGCTGTTATCTTTAGAAATAAACATCTAATAGGATCTATTTTGGCACTGCAATGGAAACTATCAAAATTGGAAAACTACTAAGTAAGTGTTCAACAATAGAGAAATGACTAAACAAATTACAGTATATTTGCTCTATTTTGTACATGTCACAATCATAAGATTGAAATCCATCTATATAAGCTGACATGTTAAGTTCCCTTACACATAATGCCATGTGACAAAAAAATATGTTGCCCTACTATACAACTGCCCTACTTATGCAAATGTTCAGAAAACTATGTATTAACAACAATTGCCCCCAGTTGAAGGATTTGATTGGAGGGAAAAAAAGCAGATCTTCATTTTCCTCTTCCTATCCTTTTATGTTACACAAAATTTTGTCATGAGAATTTATATATATGCACACAATATTAATATGTTTATATTAATAGTTATCTTATTAACATATTAATATATTTATATATTAATATATTTATACCAATACTTATATAATTAATGTATTATTAATATATTTATATTTATATAATTAATATATTATATAATGAATATATTAGTAATATAATTATTGTTACATTAATATTTTAACATATTAATACATGTACACTATAAAACAGAACATCTGTTTTTGGAACATGGTTAGTTGTGCTAATTCAAAATGCTTTCTGTTACAATTAACATGGTGGAGAATTATAAAACTTGTGCATATTGCTGGGAGTTCACAGAAAAGAAATGGAGATGGCAACCCATAGATATTGTGAAAAAATGGAAAGAGGTGAGAACCATATAAGGTAAACTTTGTTGGACTTATGACTCAAAATTGGCTCTCAAAAATATAGGTTTGGAAGTCTCCTTTTATTCAACTTTACTGCAGAATTTCAGAAGGTGACATTCACTAATTCTACTTGCACAGTTCAGCAAGTTTTGATAAAAGCACAGTTACATAGGCCCTACCACATTCAACCCTTAAAACAATCCCAGCCAGAAACTCCTCTGGTGCCCCTACATAGTCAACTCCTTTCTACCATGCCCAGCTTCTGTGCCCAGGCTGGAGTGCAGTGGCACGATCTCAGCTCACTGCAACCTCCGCCTCCAAGGTTCCAGCCATTCTCCTGCCTCAGCCTCCCAAGTAGCTGGGACTGCAGGTGCCCACCACCACGCCTGGCTAATTTTTGTATTTTTAGTAGGGACAGGGTTTCACCACGTTGGCCAGGCTGGTTTTGAACTCCTGACTGGGAATCTTTAAATGAATTTTTGTCCTGGTAGTTTTGTGTTTTCTAGAATTTCATATAAAGGAAATCATACATGAAGAAGTAAGTAAAAATCTAACATTTTTATTAGCATAATGCATTTTAAAGTAAGTCTTGTCTTTATATGTATTAGTACTTCATTACTTTTTTTTTTTGGTTAAATAGTATTTCATTGCATGGATATGCCCCAATGAGTTTATTTATTTACCAATTAATGGACACTACAGTTGTTTTCAGTTTGGGGTTGTTCCATAGAAAATTGCTATAAACATTCATGTACAGATACTGTATAGACTTACATTTTTATTTTCCTTGGTAAAAACCTGGAAATGGAATTCCTCAGTCATACAATAAGTGCATGTATGAATTTATAACATAAAGTGCTAATCTGCTTTCCAAAGTGGCTATAGTAATTTACATTCTCATCAAAAACATATGAGCGTTGGGTTGTTCATCCTTACCAGAACATGGTTTTGTTATCTTATCTTTATTTTTATTTTAAATGCTCCAATAAATAGTGATATTTCCTTAAGATTTTAATTTGCATTCCCCTAATGATTAATAATGTTGATCATCTTTTTGTTTGTCATCACTATCATTGTTTTTTGGTGAAGTGTCTTTTCAAATATTTTACCTAATTTTTTTAACCAAATTGTTTGGCTTCTTGAGTTGTAAGAATTCTTTGTATATTCTGGATACAAATTCCTTATCTGATATATGATTTGCAAATATTTTCTCCCACTCTGTGGATTATCTTTTAATTTTCTTAATGGTGATTTTTAACAGCAGGAGTTCTTAATTTTTATAAAGTCCAATTTTTCTATTTTTAATTTTTATTATTTATCCCATTTTCTTGCCTTATCTAAGAAATCTTTTCCTAACCATGTTCATAAAGATTTTCTCAAATATTTTCTTCTAGAAGTTCTAGAGTTTTACATGTTACATTCAGGTCTCTGATCTATTTCAACTTAATATTTCTTATAACAAGAAAGGTGAAGATCAAGACTCATCTTTTTTCGTATGATCACCAAGTTAATCAAGCATCATTTGTAAAAAACTCTCTTCTTTCACCATTGAGAATCAATCATTGTAGAATACTAGTTGACTATATATGTGCAGATCCATGTTTAGACACTATATTCTGTTCCAAATTATTCTGTACATTTCTATACTTTATCTAAATGCAACCTTATCTTACTATAGCTTTATAGTGTGACTTTAAGTCAAAC
Organism: Pongo pygmaeus; assembly: GCF_028885625.2. Classification (NCBI taxonomy): domain Eukaryota; kingdom Metazoa; phylum Chordata; class Mammalia; order Primates; family Hominidae; genus Pongo; species Pongo pygmaeus. Next base: position 21,284,484 of record NC_072389.2, on the reverse strand, counting down.
CATATGAATCCTCCACATTTGTTCTTTTAAAATATTGTTTTAGTTATTCTCAAGGTTTGCATTTTCATATAAGTTTTCAAATCAGCTTGTCAATTCAACAAAAATACCCCGATGGGATTTTGATAGGGACTGAATTGAATTTATAAATTAATTTTGGGTAGAATTGAGATTTAAATACTATTCAGTCTTTTATTCCATAAACATAGTGTATCTCTCCATTGCTTTATTTTTATGTTGATTTTTTATCAACGATCTTTAATTTCCAGCACACAAACCTTGCTTATATTTTACTAGATCTATTCTGAATAATTTCATGTTTTTGATATATTGCAAATGGTATTATGTTTTTTAATTTCAATTTTCAGTTATTTTTAGCTCATCTACAAGGGTGTGATTATACATATATAAACATATATATAATATAAACATATATTATATATATATGCTGACATGGCATTCTCTGACCATAGAACTTTCACGTTTAAATCAGTTTAGCATTTTTGTAGCCTTTTTGAGATTTTCTAAATAGCTAATTATAACATCTGTTAATAAAGACAGTTTTGTTTTTCCCAGTTTGCATGCCTCTATCTCTTTTTCTTCCCTTATTATTTTCACTAAGACCTCAGCCTAATGTTGAATAGAAATGGTGAGAAAAGACATCCTTACCTAGTTCTCAACCTTAGGGGGTACTCACCAGTCTTTCAAAATTTAGTATTATATTCACTGTAGGTTTTGTCAACTTGAAAGTGTTCCTTATCTTTCTGATTTGCTAAGATCTTTATAACTATAACTAACAAATGTTGAATTTTATCAAGTGCATTTCTGCATGTATTGAGATCCTCCAGGTGCTTGGATGTCAGCAGTGCTCCTGTTGCAGGGCCGGGCAATAAGATCTGTATGTGCTTTCAAGCAAAAAGCTGAATCTAAGCTGCCTACATAGGCCCAGGAATAAATGCAGCACCCTCAGTTGACAGGGACTAGAAAATTCCTCCTCTCCAGTTGGAGACATGACAAGGAATCTTGGTTCTGCTCTGATTCTGGACACCAAGCAGATAATCAAACCTCAAGCAGATTTTGAACTCTAATCTGAAATACAATGATAATAATAGAGTTCCTGATTTCAGACATTAACATCAAAGTTGTTTTTGAGTTCATTATAGAATCAAAGGCTAAAGGTTCTGAAGAGACATTTCTGCCATACAGGCCACATGATATCTTTAGTTGAGAATAATGGAAGCTAACTCTCCTAAACTCTTCTTACTGTATTGAAATTTAAGTAGAATATATGACAGAGTATATATTTTTTTCATTCATTCAACAGATATTTATGGAATGTGTCTGTTAGGGGTCCAAGCGTTTTTCAGACTCTGATATGATGAAAAGAAAACATGAAAAACCATGTCTTGTTCCAAGGGGAGATTATTATTCTTATTTCCATGGTACTGCAGCCAAATGTGTTCATCTTATTAGAGTACATGTTGACTGAGTATAACATGATAGCCTCCCTTAGGATATACAGTGCTTTTATATCCTAAAATGTTTGTGAGACCTTTTCTAAATAATCACTAATAATCTAAAACATATACATATATGATTTTATATATATATATCTCTTCACTTCATTATTATTTTCAATAATAATATAAAAACTGGCTTTGTTCTTGGAAGTTACTTTGCTTTGTAATGTTTCTGCATTTATTTATCCTCTATACACCTCTTACTAGATAGAATTATGCTGAGTTGCTACAAATGAAATAAGCCAACTTCTATACATTATTTGTTTTGTCAAATAACACCATGTTCAGTCGTTGCAATGTATCTATTCTTCTGGGGTTATTTTAAGATACATACTTCAGTTTATATCGATAGCACCATACTAATCATTTCATAAAAATATATGAAATTTAATTGCTGATATTCAATATTAGACATATTTTATGCTATTTTATCCACCAAAGTAAAGCCTCCTCCTAGTGCAAATCTGAGTAACCACCATTCCCCTCTGCTATCAAATATTTCCAAATTAATTACAGTTATTTCAATGTTTTTGCCCTATTTTGATTTGTTCAACTATTTAATTTCAAATTAAACTCATTTTACCTAAGTTACAAACTAAGTGGATGTCTAGATTTGTTGTTTCCAGATTTATTTCCGACATTAAGAAAGCTACATTCGGTCTTTAATATACTTAACAGAACAAAACTCAAGTTGTTGTTTTGCTAATTATTCTCTATATAGATTAAAACATTAATCCCTGTTAAAATCATGCTATTTAGTACTAAGTTTTGTTGGATGAAGGGAGGATCAAACTGGGGCATGTCATTTTTTTGACATCAGAGTTAACTGAGTGAGTGGCTCTGAATTGCTCATTAGGTGTAACTTTCCTCTAACACTGTTACATGCCAGCTTCCGGTAGGAGTGCCTTCTCATGGAGAGGGTGGTTATTCATCAGTCAAGAGGATTTAAGTGTGTATAATCACCAGCTAGCACATTCAGTATGCAACAGGCTTCCTTCTGCCTTCGTGTGTAATAGTGGTCTTTAAAGCTGGAGCTTTTGCTGAATGTTGTTGATATATTACAACAATATCCAGAAAATGCAACTCTATTTCCTCACTAATCCAAAGCGGACAATGGAATATTTCTAAATTAATAAGAACACTGAAAACCACAAACATTTGATTCCAAAATCTTGTTGCTGACATTAGGATACATGTAAAAATTTAATCCAAGTTCAACTTAATTGCTTCCAACAGTTTTTGTTTGGTTGCTGTGGAGTTTTATAGGAAATTCAGATAGCTATAAGTTTCCTGTATAACATCTCTTCAATAATGTGATTCTTGCCAATAATAAATCTGTCCATCATGGTAAGTGATGCTTTTGTTATTCACATTGCCTTATGTTTATTTCACACACAACTCTATTTGTATATCTCCACTGAAGTCCTTGGTAATTTTTGATTGTCCATTAATTGTGTTTTAAAATTGGCATTGAGTTTCAAGTCATACTGTCTAAACTGCCAGTGGTGAGACACTCACTGTTTAGTTTAAAGCCTTGATAAGTATAATTCACTTTTCTGTTAAATGGACTCAGTTCCAAGTAGAATTACAAAGGATACCAAAATGTCTTTGAAATAAACTTTGTAGTAGAGAACAAAGTAAACAATCCTTGATAAGAATCAAGAAATTTACATTATCCTCCTGGCCAAGCAACCACCTGCCTATAATTTTGTAAAACAAAGTTGGCTTCATTGATGTCTCTCTCCTTGTCAGTAAAGTAAGAGAGAAATAATTGAATTCATTATTCTCCCTATCAGTAAATAGTTTATTACTTTTAAAACCTAATTTCCTTAAACTTTGAAACTATGACTTTATGATTATTGTCTTTAATTATTGGTAATACTTTGAATAATTTAAAAATGCTAGGCAAGGCATGTCCACTGTACTCATTTTATGCCTCAAAAATATTCACAGTTGATGGATTAGTCGTATTTAGGAAAACATGCATAGCTTTAAGTATAAAAATGCAATGTCGATTTGAGGGTTTTTTGTTGCTGTTTCTCATCATAAGTTCACCTGTAAGATCTTACTTTCAATGTAGCATAGTGTCATTGACTTTGCTTATGTCTGTTATTTTTCATTTTTCACTGAGTATACAATATATCTAATTCTTCAGTGTCATTATTGTTTATTATGTCAGGTAGCAATGCTGATCATTTAGGGTTTGGAATTTTTCAAAGCCTATAGCATTTTGAAGTCAATGCCGTAGGCTTTCAGGATAACAAATGAAACAGCAAAAGGACTCATTTTCCATTTGATGTCTTATAAATATAATTATATAAGGAAATTCCCTTTATCCATTATAGGATTCTGCCCTCAGAAATGTCTCTGTTTCCAGAGATTTTCAGAGCAAATGGCCTGCAAATGAAAATCTCACTTAATACAAACATGCTTCCAAATGTTTTAGACATGTTACCAATTTTAGTTCAAATTTAATATTTTAATAATTGTGTTATGAATACTAGTACTAAAGCATCAATTATACATCAGTATTAGGGTCTATGCTGGAAATACAGTGCATATATAGGCCAGATATTCTTGAAAAACCACATAATAGTAGAGCTTATGCTTGAATAGTTTAAGACCTTCTGGGAAGAATAAACCTGATAAATTAAAATTTGCACACATTTATGAAAGTCTCTAAGGAGATTTTGCCCATTAATAGACTTAAAAAAAAGACAGCATACCTCTTGTATGAATAATAATTGGTGATGTACAGTGACATTTTTCTTTTAGGGTTTTCTTTTTTAAGTTTTTTTAAAATTGTACTTTATGTTCTGGGATACATGTGCAGAACGTGGAGGTTTGTTACATAAGTATACGTGTACCATGGTGGTGTGCTGCATCTATTAACCCATCCTGTAAGTTTCCTCCCCTTGCCCTGATGTGTGTTGTTCCCCTCCCTGTGTCCATGTGTTCTTATTGTTCAACTCCCACTTATGAGTGAGAGCATGCAGTGTCTGGTTTTCTGTTTCTGTGTTAGTTTGCTGAGGATGATGGCTTCCAGCTTCATCCATGTCCCTGCAAAGGACATGGTCTCATTCCTTTTTATGGCTTCATAGTATTCCATGGTGTATATGTACCACATTTTCTTTATCCGGTCTATCATTGATGGGCATTTGGGTTGTTGGTTCCATGACTTTGCTATTGTAAATAGTACTGCAATAAACATACATGTGCATGTGTCTTTACAGCAGAATGACTTATATTCCTTTGGGTATATACCCAGTAATGGGATTGCTGGGTCAAATGGTATTTCTGGTTCCTAGATCCTTGAGGAATTGCCATACTGTCTTCCACAATGGTTGAACTGATTTATATTCCCCACCAACAGTGTAAAAGTATTCCTATTTCTCCACAACCTTGCCAGCATCTATTGTTTCTTGACTTTTTAATAATTGCAACTCTGACTGGTGTGAGATAGTGTCTCACTGTGGTTTTGATTTGCATTTCTCTAACGATAAGTGATGTTGAGCTTTTTTTCATGTGTTTGTTGGCTGTGTAAATATCTTCTCTTGAGAACTGTCTTTCAGTGAATTTTTATTTACCTTCCTTTAATTTCCAGAAACTTTTCCAGATTACTTCCCTGATTGTTTTGTTGATATGTTGCTTTACTGAGAGTAATATATATGTTTAGAGATATTTTTGTATGCATGTAATATTTCTTTCAATACTTAGACCATTTCTAATTTTATGATTTACTGATATTGACTCCCTCTAGCTCAACTGTGGTTATAGCCAATTAGAGTAATTCCAATCTCTTCCCATCAACATTCATCAACTACCTAAGGGTTATCTCATCTCAGCCTCTTTCACTTTTCCTGATGCTTGTTTTTCAAAGTTGATACCACTAGTTTGTTGCCAGTTTTACTTTTATTTTTTTCAACCTCCAGTTCCCTGGTTGTTTTGTTTGTTTTTGCTAATATTTCCACATATAAGTAAATCAAGGTCTATTTTTACTAAAACCATAACTTCTAAATTGAGGTAATGGATAACAGGAATGATTTCAGAATAATTAACTGGAATTAATATCTACAAACAATATCCATCATCTGAATTCATAGCTTCTTAGGCGTTCTATCATCTTAAAAAGTAACTGATTTGGTAAACATCTACAAAAAATCCTGCATTATACTTAATGGTGTGGAACTGGAAGTGTTTTTGCTAGGTTTAGAAGCAAGTCTAGGATGCCCTCTCTTATAACTCCTATCCCACATTTTATTGGAAGAAATAGCTGATGTAATATGTGAAAAAGAAGGAAAATGTTTATAGATTGCAAAGGAATGAAATAAAATGTCTTCCTTTGTAGATGACATGGCTTGCCATGGAGAAAATTCCAAAGAAATGTTAAAAAATAAAAATACCACCAAGATCAATAAGGTCAATAGGATACAAAGTTAATATATAAAATAAATTTCTTTCCTATATTCCATAAACAAACATTTCAGAATTTTAAAAAAGAATGATGCAATCACAATAGCACCAAAAAACTTTCTCGTTAGCACCAAAAAATGAATTACTTATGTATAAATATATAGAGAGTCTATATGTAGAAATCTACAAAACATGATAAAAGACTAAAAGAAGATCTAAATAAATGGAGAAATATTCCATATTCATGGACTGGAAGACTCAATATTGTTTGATGTCAACTAAATATATAGATTCAAAATAAAAGCAATAAAAAAATTGTATTTAATAGCTCTTAGCAAATTGATTCTAAAGTCTATGTTGAAAAGAAAAAGACCTAAAGTAGGCAAGACAATACTGAAGAGAAACAAATTTTGAAGACTCATGCTACCTGGTTTTAGTATTTAGTATAAAGCTACCATAATCAAGACAGCATGGTATTGGTTAAAATAAAATACACAGATCAGTGGAAGAGAAGAGACAGTCTAGAAGGAGCACACACAAATATAGTCAGCTATCTTTGAAAAAGGGGAAAAGACAACTCAATGGAGAAAGAATTATATTTTCAACAAATGATGCTGAAGCAGATACACATCTGTAGGAAAAAAAAGAACCTAGCAGCAAACCTTATACATGTTGCAATAATCAACTCAGAACAGATCACAGATCTAACTGTACAATATAAAGCTATAAAAATTCTAGAATAAAATCCATGAGAAAAATCCACGTGAACACGGGTTTGGTTATGCTTTTAGCTTTAATACCAAAAGCACAATTTGTGGAAGAAAAGTTTGATGTTGGACTTTATTCAAACTAAAAGTGCCTGTTCTGTGAAAGACAAGTTAAGAAAATGGAAACACAAGCCACAAACTGGGAAAAAATGTTTGCATAGCAAAAATCTGATAAAGGACTGGTATTCAGCATATACAAACACTTCTTAAAAGTCAACACTAAAATAACAAACATCCTAATTTAAAAATGGGCAAAAGATCTGAACAGACATCTTACCCAGGATGATATACAGATAACAAATAAGCACATGAAAATACACTCTAATAATCTGTCATTAAGGAATTGCAAATTAAAACAACAACCAGATATGCACTTATCAGAATGGCTAATATCCAAAAAACCGAAAATACCAATTGCTGATGATATGGAACAACAGGAAATCTCATTCCTTGCTGATAGTAATGTAAAATGATACAGTCACTTTGGAAAACACAGCGTGGCAGTTTCTAACAAAGGTAAACATAGTATTATCATTTGACCCAGCAGTCATGCTTCTGGGTATTTACTGAATGTTTTTTAAACACATGATCACACAAAAACCTGCAGGTAAATGTTTATAGTGGCTATATTCATAATAGCCAAATTTGGAATCAACCAAAATGTTCTTAATTAGGCAAATAAACACACTATTATACTTTGATGCAATGGAATATTATTCAACAATAAAAAGTAAGGAGCTATCAAACCATGTAAGCACATGGCTAAGTATTAAAGTACATATTGTTAAGTGAAATAAACCAGGTTGGGCCGGGTGCTCATGCCTGTAATCCCAGCACTTTGAGAGGCCAAGTCATTTGGATCACGAGGTCAGGAGTTCGAGACCAGCCTGGCCAACATGGTGAAACCCCATCTCTACTAAAGATACCAAAAATTAGCTGGGCGTGGTGGCGTGTGCCTGTAATCCCAGCTACTCTGGAGGCTGAGGCAGAAGAATCGCTTGAACCTGGGAAGTGGAGGTTGCAGTGAGCCGAGATCACGCCATTGCACTCCAGCCTGGGCAAAAAGAGCAAAACTCCATCACACACATACACACGCACACAAATAAAATAAAATAAAAATTATTTAGAGGTCAAGGGCATCCCTGGATAGAATGCAGAATGTGACAAAAGGATCTAACTACATTATAAGCTCTCCGAGGGTGGGGAGGATGGGAGTGCTGAAGTAAGGAAGTGCTAAAGCAAAGCAAAGCAAAACAAAACAAAACAAACAAAAATACCCCAAAATGCTCAGTGATGAGGATATGTCAGGGACAAAGAAACCAACTGAAGGAGTTCTCAACAAAAGCTATAGCAATTTGAGCAACAGAAAAAAATACAGTAGTATTGGATTATAACTCAAAGTATAAATAACTATGAATTCATACAAACAATAAATGATGTGTAAATAAATAAATGGGAAAAACGGATAAATATTCTGGTCAGAAGAAGTCCAAATAGCTTATGTGGATACTCTGCCCTCAGTGAGATACGGCATAACTCCTTGTTTTTTAAGTATGGGCTGTGCATAAGGACATCTTTCCAAAGACTGCCATATGTGAGAGTTAATATTGAGTGTCAACTTGATTGAATTGAAGGATGCAGGGTGTTGATTTCTATGTGTGTCTGTGGGGTGTTACCAAAGGAGATCAGCATTTGAGTCAGTGGGCCGGGGAAGGCGGACCCGCCCTTAATCTGGTGGGCACAGTCTAATCAACTGCCAGCGAATATAAAGCAGGCAGGGAAACATGAAAGGAGAGATGGGCCTAGCATCCCAGCCTACATCTTTCTCCCGGGCTGGATGCTTCCTGGCCTCGAACACTGGACTCCAAGTTCTTCAGGTTGGGGACTCAGACTGGCTCTCCTTGCTCCTCAGCTTGCAGACAGCCTGTTGAGGGACCTTGTGGTCACGTAAGCTAATACTTAATAAACTCCCCTTTATATATATGTATAGCTATCCTATTAGTTGTGTCCCTCTAAGAGAACCCTGATGAATACACCACATGAAAACTGAAAAAAAAAAAATCGAGTAACTTTGCAGTGGAGAAATTTGACAAACACTACCCCAGCCAAGTAATCAAAGTGAAAATCAACAGCGATATGCCTTGTTGATAATATGTCATTGAAATGGTGTGATGAAATGGCACTTCTCCACTGTGGTCTTCTCCAGAACACATGACGTCAGTCTAATCATGAGAGAAACATCAATCAAATCCCAGTTGAGGGTCATTCTACAAAATACCTAACAAGGACTTCTCAGAACTATCACGGTCATCAATAACATGAAGACTGGCAAAACTGTCACAGCCAAGAGGAGCCTATAGAGACATGACAAACAAATGGAATATATTATTGTGGTTGGGATCCTGGAACAGAAAGAGGATACTAGAGAAAAACTAAGGAAATCTGAATAAAGTGCGGGCTTTAGTTAATAATATATCAATATTGATTCATTAATTGTAAAAAATGTACCATATTAATGAGAAATGTTAATAATAGGAGAAATTTGATGTGGGCTGTATAGAAGTCTCTGTACTATCTTAGTAATTTTTTGGTAAATCTAAAACTATTTTAAAATTGGAAGCTTATTAAAAATAAATTTAAAATGTGATTGATAATTAAAGTAGTATAACTATGCAGCTGATGTTATAATTAAACTAGTAAGAAGAATATAATTAGATTCATGTGTACTGATATGGAAGAAAGCCAAAGATACATTATGCTAAAAAAAGCAAATTGCAAAAACATCGATTGCTGTGACCCACTTTATGCAAAAATGTGAACACATACGCGTACACCCAAATAGTTGAAGAGTACACACTAAAGTATGGTTACTTTAAAGATAGCAGTAACATTGACGTGGTGGTAGAAAATGGGGTGAATGTGGGCATAGGCCTTTTTTTCTATACATTTCTCTTATTTGAATATTTTATAACAAACATGTATTTGTAGATACGTGTAAGTTATTTATGATTTAAAACGCTTTTCTTAGATATATTTTAACTTCTTTTTGCTACCAAGCCTGCCTTAATCCATTATTCCCTTTCATTAATGTAACATCAAGTGTCTTCTCCAATGCTTCTTTTTGCTAGGCACGTAAACAAGAATAAGTTTCTCCCAGGTTAAAGAGGAAAATAACAAAACAAAATAAAACAAAAATCTACCTTATGCCTTTCAGTTACCCTGTATTTTTTTTCTGCCAAATTTCCTGAAGGTGTTGTCTATGGTCATTATTTCTAGTTCCCTATGTAGTTTTCTCTGTCAGTTCACCACAGGCTGTCTTCTGCCTTTACCTCTCTACTCAGTCCAGTGTATGGCAACCTTCCTGACAGTGTGGTGGAGAGGGTAAAGCTCTGGGCAGATTTGGGCTCTGTGTCTGAGAATTTGCATATTTTATTTTACTTTCCTAATCTCAATTTCCTTATGTCTAAAATGAGGACAGTATCCTTCTTGCTAACTTCTAGTATAGAAACTGATACATAACATATTTTTAAAAATATTGATCAGATGATCTAAAAAGCAATCTCATCATAGCATCATGGCAAAGATGTAATCCCTCATCATCTTTCCTCTAGATTCTTGCGGTGGTCTACTAGTGTTATAGATGAACTAACCTCCCTAAAGAGTCTCAGTGTGTCTGCCCTCACAACCCTTCAAATCTCTGTCAACACAATATCCAGAGTGGGCCCACTGAAGCCTAAAATTGTGCATGTCTCCTCTCCTCAGAACCTTCCAGAGCTTACTATTGCACAAGAATGTGTTTGTGTAGTGTTTGTATGGCATGTGTATATGTGTGTGTGAGACAGAATGTGTATTTGTGGAGGTAATCCTAGGAATCAACAACACTGGAGTGGAAAAGTATGGCATGGAAGAAACGAAGCCAATAAAGTTTTGTTATCAAGCAGCATACTGCTGTGGGCACCAGGTGCCTAGGCTCAGCAGGAAACTCAGAAGGATGGGGTGAATATGACCCAGAGGAGTTCCAACCAAGGTTCCAAGAAGCTGAGAATTTGGTCCACATTATCTGGCAGTTATTGGTTGATGGCTGCCTTGGGGAAGGATGTGGAAAGAATGCATTAGTTTCTAACATGCCCAATCTACTTTATCTTTAAGCCTGGAAAACTGCAGCAGCCAAAGAGAGTGCTCAGTTGAAGAGTTGTCAATAGGGAGCATACCCAAGAATGGTGAAAGCCAAGGAGATATGGATGGGTTGCTGACAGCATCTACTAAAATGTCTTTTTTTTTCAAATATCTAATGTATTTGTATTTCCTTTCTAACCCTATGCATCATGTAAGGTTCTTTAGGAAACAGAAGGCATAGTCAAAGGGGATAATTAAAGAGAATTTAACAAAATGGCTATTTATAAATATGTAAGCAGTTTTCAAGAATTTCACAAGTTAGAAGAAGCTAGATGGACTAAAGCTATTTCCATTGTCTAAAGGAGCAAGGGTAAGGAACAGACAATTGAACCTATTAGATGTGGCCTTAAGTAACAGAAATCAGGCACTGCCAAGCTATGCCTCAGCAGGGAAGGATCCTGAGAAATCACAATCAGATTGATCTCTCCTCCAACCTCTGATCTGCTCTGTCTTTTGTTGGTCAAAGCAATACCAAGCCAGAGTATAGAAAGTGAAGCAGTACTTAGGAGTCAGTGGCCAGAGCTCAAACCTCACTGAAGTATGAGAAGTGGAACCAGAGGAGCAGGTGGAGAATATTCAGCATGACTAGGGCAGTGTAAGTTGCAAGAGAGCCTGATTTTTGTCCCTCTGTTTCCTGCACTACCCCCTACAAATAGAACAGTGCCTCATACATAGTCAGTACTAAATAGGTTTTTGTTGAATGTTTCAGTCCATTCACAATACTTTTGCTATTCATTGTAAATTATTCCACGATTGCACTTCATTTAACTTTTGCCTTCCGAAAAGTATGAATTGATATCTCAATATTGTGAATGAATACCCTTAAAATGTTTAAGTGCTTCATCATAGGGGAGTGTCACATCTTCTAATAATCATGATGTAAAGACTGGTTTTTTAAAAAAGTCATCTTCTCTTGTAACTCAATATTTTCATTTCCTCTTCTCAATGAAGCAATAAAAATGGTTTTCCTGAGTTGCCAGATAAAGTCTTTATTCAAAAACTGTTTGACTTCCATGAACCCAAAATAATTCCATTTGATAAAGTATATTTTATTAGTATTTACCATCACTTTTAAGGAAAGGCATATGTAGGAGATTGCCTAGTGCTGATATTGGATGACCATATATCAGAAAAATATATATTAAATTACACTTGATCATTTCTATATTTCTAACTTGAGAGAATATTTCTGTCAGTCAGTGATTCAGGATCCTGTATTTAATTAGCTGTTAAACATTTATTACAATTTTTGATTTTGTCATTTTTTATTATAATAGTTTTAACAAACATGATTCATTGAAAATAATATTCTCATCCCATATTAAAGATAGTTTTCTACTTTTATTTTTTCTACTCAACTCTTTTTACCTTATATTCATCAAAGAAAAGTAGAAGTAAATGTATCCCCCCAAAATTGATTTCTACCTGGGCTCTGTGAATGTGACTTTATTTGAAGATAAGATATTTTCAAATATAATAAAGTTAAGATGAATTTACACTGGATTGCTAAAGATCTGAAATCCAGTATGACTGATGTTCTTATACGAAGAGGGAAATTTAGAGACGGACACAGGCACATAGAAGAGATGCGTGTATAGATGGAGACAGAGGTTGGAGTTAGGTTGCCACTGGCAAGAGTACCAAAGATTGATGGCAACCACCAAAAACTAGGGAAGAAGCATGAGCTCGATTTTCCCTCAGAGCCCTCAGAAGAAGCCAATCCTCTTCACACCTTCATTTCAAATGTTCAGACTCCAGAACCACAAGAGAATGAATATATCTGTTGTTTGAAGTCACCAGGTTTGTGGTGATTTGTTACAGCAGTCCAAAGAAATATATACAGAATAAAATACAGTACCAGATCTGTTCTCATCCACTGACAAACATTTTTTGGAATATCAATTCTGGAAATGAAGAGTTGATTGCCACTTTTTTTTTTTTTTTTTTTGAGATGGAGTCTCGCTCTTGTCGCCTAGGCTGGAGTGCAATGGCACAATCTTGGCTCACCGCAACCTCTGCCTCCTGGGTTCAAGTGATTCTCCTGCCGAGTAGCTGGGATTACATGCATGCTCCACCATGCCTGGCTAATTTTTGTATTTTTAGTAGAGATGGGGTTTTACCATGTTGGCCAGGCTGGTCTTGAACTCCTGACCTCCGGCAATCCATCCCGCTTCGGCCTCCTAAAGTGCTAGGATTACAGGTGTGAGCCACCGTACCCAGCCAATTGCCACTTTTGGAGTATCAAGAGTTGGCCTTTATTAGCAAGTTTTTCTATCTGCCAGTTTGGATTGAGCAAAATTAGAACTGACAACGGACCAGATGCTTCTATTACCAGTATTTCAACCTCCAGAGGATCTGGATAACAGTTTTCAAGTAACTCTCATAGTAGCCTAAGCTTACTTAAACTCTAAAATGAAAGAATAGAAGTAGACTCAGGATGCCAAAAAGTCATATATTTATCTGATTTAAACTCATCAAACTGAAATTTAAAATAAAAATTATCTTGAAAATCTGCTACATAGCAAACACTGTGTTAGGTTCTGGGAATACAACACTGAATAAGACAATTTCCCTGACTTCAAGGAATTTGAAGTGTGACTGTAATATACAATGAAATATACAATGAAAAGGGAAACAGGAGGCTACAGAAATAAAATGAGGCATATCATGTTCAGCTATATGCTGAAGGCATTTGCAAGTCATTGAGGAGTTTGAAGTTGGGAAGCAACAGGATAAAATTTGTTGTTTAGAAAACAGCACAGGGTAGAGTGGAGGGCAGTTTGGGCAGATGCAAGCCTGGAATGACTGGGAGATGAGCTAGGCCATTATAGCTGACATTTTGAGAAAAAGTTGAGGTGGCTTCACATAGAGAGTTAGCAATGAAAAAATGAAAGTGAAAAAATGGACGGAATAAAAGGATGTTTAAATGGTTAATCAGCAAAGTTTAGGGATTTAATTGGGGTAGAGATGGGAAAGAAAGAGAGTGGGAAGGGAAAGGCAGATTCCAGTTAGTGGAAGCTAGTGGCATCATGGTGCAGTTTTCTCCAGGCAGGAGGCCCAAGATGAAGGGCAGGGTCCAGATACACAATGGAGAGGCAGGTACAATGGGTGACATTCAAGGAAACAGATTTTCTGTTATTTACCTTCAAGTTATTTTTATACGTACCCACTCACAAACACTTTTTTATTCTATCAAATGAATTTTAGCCTACTTCTTTCTATTTATGAACACATTTGATGGATTTGGCTCACTATTTAACTAAACTAAGTTCAGTCAACTTTCAAAAATAGCAAAAACAGGCCAAAGTGGGAGGATCACTTGAGGCCAGGAGTTTGAGACCAGCCTAGGCAATATAGTGAGACCCCTGTTTCTACAAAAACAAAACAACAACAACAACAAAAAGTATCCATGCCTGGTGGCATGCGTTTGTAATCCCAAATTACAAAGCCTGAGGACAGATGATGGCTCGAGCTCAAGTGTTCAAGGCTGCAGTGAGCTATGCTGTCACCACTGCAATGCAGCCTGGGTGACAGAGACCCTGTCTCACAAAAAAAAAAAAGTTTTTGGTATTACACAGCTAGATATTTTCAAAACATAATTAAAAAATAAAAGAAATAATTTGAGGTAATTGTAAAAGACATAATTTTAAGTAAAATTTAAAAATCTACATGAATGTTCCTTGCTCTCATTAGATGGTGAATCTTTAACTGAACTTTGTAGGTGATGGCAAAGACAGGCTAATAATAAACATGATGACTTGAAGTAGTAACTCAATTTATTATTTTAAGGTATATTAAGTATGATAAATTTATTTAAACTAAAAGAAAAAGTCATATTTAATTTCTTGGAAATACTAAACAAATAAAAAGTACAAACATTATTCCAGAAATAAAACTGCAACCCTTTAATGATCTGACCTGAGGCCTCAACCTGGCTCTCAGTTCTAAAGTCTTTTCATTCTAAGTGTTTGCTCTAACACTGGATCCCTGTGTGTTTCACTCCAAATCCAGATCCCAGGGTGCAAGGATAAGACAAATCGCATATAATCAAAAGGGAAAAACCAGTAACTATGACTAAATTAGAGAAACAACTGGTATGCAAGAGCGTGAGTCAGAACTACTAGTTTTCTAGAAGGCTTTTTTTTTCTTAAATTCAAAAATTGAAGTATGGACAAGTGTATTCTGTGTCCTGTGAAGCTGTGGGGCAATTTTAAAGGCCATCCTTTCAGTAGCATCAACATTGGTAACCTACATGTAACCACATGCTCTGCACAATGAATACTTCAAATTTTCCAAGATGAGTCTGCAGAAAACAGGAAATAGATTCTTCACTCTGCAATTTTTTATTTCTAAGGTTACATTCTTTTAACTTTTCAGACTGTTACTACAGTCTATATCACATACTGAGTGTTTCCTAGAAAACTCATAAAGTTGAGATCATCTGAATTGCTTTTCTATTTTTCTGCACACTGGTATGAATCATACTTCTCTAAGCAAACATGTTCCTTAATGTATTACTTTTCTTACTTTGAAAACTCTAAAACTACCTACTTTAATTTATAATATCACAGAACTTTACTCGGTGTTTATTATACATTTACCTCCATTCTATCATTTTTATTCTACATACAATCCTCATCAGATTGTCACTGTCTTTCTTATCATCTGTGTGGGTATTAGTCACGAGACTGGAAACTTATTGGGGTAAAAATATCCCAATATTCGTAATTATATTGGCTAGCTTCCAGCATCATAAATGACATAGGTATTTTATCTATTGTTTGAAATTGACAGCCTTATAAAACCATAAAATCACTCATTGGCTTAGCACTCAACATGGCAATATTTAACAATGACTATGAAGAGCAAGACACAATACAAAGTGTGTATTCAATCTTATAGAGAGCATTTGGGGACATCTATGTTGTTGCAAAATTTAGAGTTCTATTTATTTGGATTTGAGAATGATAATGTGACATGCATGCCGTTTTAAAGTCACACCGGTTCCAGCACTGGGCGGTACCACGTTTTGCCTCCTATGTTTCCAGATCAGGTTTTGCCACCAAATGAGTTCAAGTCATGCCAAGTTTTGTTGTGTAATACAATATTTAAAAATCTTCTAGTTTTAAGAGCTGGTATTTTGGTTTTACTGTTGTTGTTGCTGTTGTTTCAGGATTTTAAACTGTGGAACACATTGTCAGACAAACAGTGATCTGAAGAAGGAAGAGATAGGCATTACAGGAAAATGACATAAAGCGTAAGAAAACAGAGATGAGGGGAAAAAAAGAGATACTTTAGAAAAGACCTGTAACCCAGAGAGCTGGGAGTGGAGATCTTGGGAAGTGGTCAAGTGCATTACAGCTGGAGCAAGGCATCAAGGTTGAATTATAGGAGATGTATGATTTGCTCCTGTTTTCTTCCCTGCTTTATTGAGAAAGTGAAAGAAACCCGTGTGGAAAGAAAGCCAAGGAACCACTGCTTGTATATGAAACCATCACTGTTAGCCCTCTAGAAGCCTTCTGTCTGCTCTTCCAGTCACAGCCCCCTTTCTTCCACTGAAGGAATAGTAACTACACTGTTCAAATATTTATGGCAATAATTCCTTATTATATTTAGTTACCACTCTTAAGAATTTCCTTTTAAGTTTATATAAATGGAACCATAAAGCATATAGTCTTCGTGTATGATTTTACCTACAGTACATTTTGTTTTCCAATTTGTTTATGTTCTTGAGTCACATATTTCATTCATTTTGGATGCTCGATAGGATTCTTTGTTTGAATAAACAATAATTCATGAACCTAATGCTTTGACGATGAAGTTTTGATGTTTCTGTGTTTCTAGTGATCAGAAATCATATATGATGAAACATCTAGGCACACATATGCACATCATTTCTCTAGAATAAACAGCAAGAAGTATATACGTGTATATATATATAAGAACATGAACATATGCAAACACAAGTTCATGCATAATACTAATATAAAATTATGTACTATTCTATCTCCTTTCACACATTTTCTGTTTTTGTCTCTCTTTTCATTATTGATGTTTTCTTCTTCCCTTTCTTGCATTTAATGATCTCTCTGCATCTTATCCATTGAATTCTTAATTTAGGCTATTTCACGTATTACATTTAGTTCTAGAATTTCTATTACTTTCTTTTCTGAAAAATCTGCCTGACGGATCTCTTAGTCTACACAATCTAACACAATTTTCTATTATGATGGAAATATTCTATAAATCAGTATTGCACAACACAGTATTAACCAACCACACATAGCTATTCAGCTCTTGACTAAAGAATTGAATTTTTATTTTTATTTATTTATAATTATTTCAAAGTTAACATCGGTAGCAACTTCTATATTAGAAAGAAGGTCTTCTATGATTCTATTTTCACCATCCACTTACACTTAAAAGAAAAAGTAACTCACTCAGGGCAGGCAGGGTGGCTCATGCCTGCAGTCACAGCACTTTGGGAGGCCAAGGCAGGAAGGTTGCTTGACTCAGGAGTTTGAGACCAGCCTGGGCAACAAAGTAAAACCACATCTGTAGTAATAATAACAAATCATTAGCGGGGAGTATTGGCGTGCACCTATGCTCCCAGCTATTAGGGAGGCTGAGATGGGAGGATCACTTGAGCCCGAGACGTGAAGGCTGCAGTGAGACACATCATGCCACCGCACTCTGACCTGGGCAACAGAACAAGACCCTCTCTCAAAAAACACAAAAAACATAAAAACTACTATGCTCAATCGGAAAAATTTGAAAAAATAGACAATCATAATCAATTAAGACTCAATGGTCAACATTCATATTTAGTGTATAAATTATATACACTAAGTGAGATCGCATACATACCATCCATATCTACACATATGCACATAATATAAACAAAATAAATTTTGTAATGTTGGTGTATATATTTTATAGCCTATTTTTTCAAACAATATTTATAAAATAATTTTATGGCATTAAATAGTGTCTAAAATCACAGACTGTAATGATTATGTGAGATTTTACCCTTGGGTTCTATAATAATATTCTCGTATTACTCGACATTTAGACTACGATTTTGACACTGCTGCTAACATGATTATTTCTAGTTGATTTCTTAGGATTATTGAGATGAAAGTAAGATTGCTGGAATAAAATATCCAAATATTAAAACATTTTTGGTATTTATTATCAAATTGATTTTCAGAAGTTATACCAGCTTAAATTGCCATTAGAGTAAGATAAGAATGCAGTGTGAATTTAAGTCCTGTTTCTCCTCTACCTTTTCCTATCTCCTCTTTTTCTGTATCACCATATGACATTTGTCATAGTCCTGTTCTTCTTCAATATCTTTGTTCCATAACCTCTGTTTTAAAGGTTCCCTCTCCCCATTCCATGTTCAGCTCTGTTTTTTTTTTTTTTTTTTTTTGAGACAGGGTCTCGCTCTGTCACCCAGGCTGGAGTGCAGTGGCCCGATCTTGGCTCACTGCAAGTTCTGCCTCCCGGGTTCACGCCATTCTCCTGCCTCAGCCTCCTGAGTAGCTGGGACTACAGGCGCCCGCCACCATGCTCGGCCAATTTTTTTGTATTTTTAGTAGAGACGGGGTTTCACCGTGTTAGCCAGGATGGTCTCAATCTCCTGACCTCGTGATCTGCCCACCTCGGCCTCCCAGCTCTCCTGTCTCCAATGCTAAATCTCACATCCATATCTCCAATCCGTCAGGTCTTCCAAGATCAAGTAACACTTTTCCAATATGTCTTCTTTATAAATGTGTGCTCGTCCCTACTGACTCTCATCACCTCTAGACCTCAATTTTTAACATTATCTCTTCCCCCAGCCTATCCTAATAACTCAGATCCCCATGTGTTCAGATTTTCCTTTTCTGTAAGCAATCCTACTGTCACTTGAGCACAAAACCCCCACTCTTTGCTCTTTTCCTTTATCTCACAAATGCCGACAGTCATCAAGAATGATGAAATTTTCATTTGCAGTATGAATCCAAGGCATGTCCTACCTTGCATACTGCTGCTTTCATGCTAGAACTGGCCTTTATCACCATGGCAATTTTCTTTTAAATACTGTTCCTGCATTTTGACTTTCCTTCCATTAATGTATTCTACTCAATGCTTCTAAACTAATCTACTCAATTTATCATTTTGAGGGTACCACTGTCTTCATCAAAAGTCTTCAATGTCCCCCTGTTGTCTTTTAAGCAACCCCAAGTTGTGTAATTTGTCATTTATCCATTTGTCCTGCCAGCCAGCCATTCAAAATTTATTGAGTGCCTACATGATTTTTTTTCCTTTGGAGAACTGCCATTCAGCTACTGGAGCTACTGGCCCTTGCTTAAAAAGGGTGTGAAGTGCCTGGGAGTTTATATCCCCTTGAGATTTTCACTAACCAGTGACTGAAAGATGCTGACTAAAGCCTCACATCCATAGTCTGGATTATAATAGCTCTGAAGCTTAGTTTACACTCCAGTTTCCCTGCAGAATCAGGCTCAAGGCTATTCTTGGGCTTTGCATGGTGATCACACTCTTGCCTGACTTCCTTGCCTTTCTTGCCCTACTTCACTAATTGCCTTATTTATCTACCCTGGAGCCCTTCCTTAATAAATTATTTTTACGTGAATTTGTCTCTTAGGTCCTGCTTCTGGAAAATCCAAAGAAAACCACTTTTGTTAAGAACCAAAGACGTGATCACTACTGCGAATGAACCCATGCTGAGTAGAAAAATAGACATGCAAGCCAGAAATTTAAATTTTAATATGCTATCTACCATAATAGTGGGATTTGCAAAGTCCTGTGAGATGAGGAAACAATAAATACCTATCTCAGGTAAGGGAAGTCGGACTGCAAGTCTTCACCTAAAGTAATATCTGATCTGAAATTCAGATAAGTTTTTTTTGGCAGAAATAATAGGTAAACTGGTTATAACAAATAGTGTGGGAAAAATTTAATGTTATAAGAACATGAAATTCTTCAGGAACTACAAATAACTCAACTTATTCTTATCAGAGACAATATGTGATACAAGAGAGGAGGAGGGAACTGATTCGAATAGGTGAGTAACATGGTAAAAATGTGAATTCAAAACATTCTCTGAGTGTTGTAAAAAGAGCTCATCTAGTTTATCTGTCAAAGATGGCAAACAATATAGAGAACCCAGAAGGGCAATGCCTTCAATTATACAGTTGTAGCTGTTGCTCTGGCAGTACTGTGGAGGACTGCATGTGGAAGTTGCAAGTTAGGGCTAGTTTGGAGAAAGAATAATCAGAAATCAAATACCATGGTGAGCACAAAGGACTGAGAAGAGAGAGAATGTGATATATTAGAGGAAGAAATTGGTGGTAGTTGGTGATTGACTGGGTCTGTGGTAAGATTCTAGGCTTTGGATCACCCTGCCAGTCACCAAATCTGAGAGAATTTTCTTTTGACTTACTTTATCAAGATAGCAGCATTTTCCTTCCTTCTTCAGCTTCCTGTTCGACTGTTTTGCTAACTTTTGTACATTTTCCAAATTATCCATATTGACAATACATTATTCTTTTATTTGCAAAGTGGAGTAGGTGGTAAAAATGAAATCATAGCATATAGACAACTTACTAAAAATTATTGAGTTAATCAGAAAAAGTATGTTGATAATTAAAATACATGTGAAAAAAAGTCCAAGCTCAATCATAACTGTTTAAAAAATGTCAATTGAAACAGTATGAATATCAGATTAACAAAAATTTTAGTTGTAAAACATTCAATTTTAGCAAAGATAAAGGAAAGAAATATGCTAATGCACTACCTGTGAGAGTATAATAGGTCCAAATTTTTGAAGAGCCATTGCAAATATGTGGCAAATTAAAACACTCACTTCCTTTCATCCAGCAAGGGCACCACTAATAATTTACACTAAGAACCAATATAGATGAATATATATGAAGATGCTTATTACAGTATTATTTATAACAGCAAAAAAGTCCACTAATATAAACTCATTAGCTACACCATAAAATGACCATTCCATGGAATATTATGCAGATGTTATAAAGAATATGTTAATATAAATGTGGTCAATAAATATTGCATTACAAAAAGAAGAGTAGAAATTGAGTTTGTAGAGAATAATTTCATCACCACATAATGTGAATATATATATACTGAAAATTTCTGAAAGGATCCATCCAAAATTGCTAACATTATTTACCACTGGGGCTTGAAAATGATGGAGATTTGCTCTTGTCATTTATTTTTTTCCCCAAGAACAACAGTAATTTGGCCATAAAATTAATGAAAAGAAAGAGGCATTAACAAGATATTTGAGGGACAGTGTTTCGTTTTTACATGTTTGTGGAAGGAGGAGATGAGAAATTAAAACTTTATATAATTCTGTTGAAATAAAATAAAAATAAAATCCTTAGAGTCACAACTCTAAGAAAGGAAAAGTACTTACAGATAGGAAAATAGAGGCTAATCCCACATCCTGTAAGAGTCAAACCAAGGACTAGGATTCAGCTCTCCAGACCCTTGCCCCAGTGCTCTTTCTATGATCCTAAGCAATAGTATATCTATGCCTAGAAAAATCAAGCCAACTGAGCTGTAAAAGATCTCAGCCATTATTTGTGTCTGCTCTGAATATACAGGATTGATTTTGAGTTCATAAATAAATAAGAAATGTTGAAGGGTTGTCCATGGGACACTAAATTCCACTGTATTCTGAACCAGAATTTCTTAATTCAGTACCATTGCTCTAAAAGGATGCTTTCTCAAGCACTGAAAAATATGGTCCCATTTATGTCCCTAATTTAAGGGAAGAGACATTTTGAATTGGAGGCAAATAATCTCTGTTGTAACACTTCAAAGCCAGGTCAGGAAGCTTATGCTAAATGCCTTGTGTGTACTTGTGATTTTTGTATTCTGACCTTGAATGTATTTCACACATAAGCTGACATGTCTCCAATAATTTTCCTGCTAAGTACAGTATAAATGAAATATTAGCACATATTATCTGGGCACCCCACCAACTGATCAGTTTGTTGCTATAAAGTGCAAATGCCCAATCATATAAAATTCCAAGCATTGCTCTGCTGAAAATGAGAAGGCATCACTAGAATGTGAGTGAAAAGGATATTATGTGCTTCCCTTTTCTATATGTTAGATTGCTTCACATTTCAAAAATAAGTTCACTCTGGGAGGCCGAGGTGGGCGGATCACAACGTCAAGAGATCGAGACCATCCTGGCCAACATGGTGAAACCCTGTCTCTACTAAAAATACAAAAATTAGCTGGGCGTGGTGACGTACGCCTGTAGTCCTAGCTACTCCGGAGGCTGAGGCAGGAGAATCGCTTAAACCTGGGAGGCAGAGGTTGCAGTGAGCTGAGATCATAAATAGGCTGCACTCCAGCCTGGCGACAGAGAGAGCCTCCGTCTCAAAAAACTTAAAAAAATAAGATAAATAAAAAATAAAAAATAAGTGAAACAATATACTAACCAAAAACTTGTAAATTTCTTTATCCATCTACTTCTAGGAAATTACAAAGAATAAATTTCATTATTTTAGCATAACAGGGATGGATTTTCTTTTGTAATTTTCAATATATTAACAATATATTTTTTTCCTAGTGTTGTTTAGGATACTTCCTGTAATGCTTCATTCAAGTTATCGGTGAATTTTACTATGTATTGTAAATGATACATAGCCACCATATATAAACATTTGCTGAATTCAAGATTAGTAAGTTAAGAAACTGGGGTAAATAAAATGGAAACAAGACATCCGTGAATATTTAAAGATGTAATCTCGCAATTGCATGTTTCTGCTGGCTTTTCATCATATAATAAACCTTGTTTTTTCTTCTAATTAAAAAAATGCTATCAATAATAAAAATGCTAATTATACATAATCAATATTTTTATACATATAGCAATTCTTACAAATGTTCAAATTTCACTTTAGTAAATTGATGTGTAAATATACTTTGTAAGACAGACAATTTTTTTTCTATTTATAGGTATTTTATTTTTATGATATTGTAAATAATATGTATATATTTTTTACTTTTATTATACTTTAAGTTTTAGGGTACATGTGCACAACGTGCAGGTTTGTTGCATATGTATACACATGCCATGTTGGTGTGCTGCACTCATCAACTCGTCATTTACATTAGGTATATCTCCTAATGCTATCCCTTTCCCCTCCCCCAAACCCACGACAGGCCCTGGTGTGTGATATTCCCCATCCAAGACAGACAATTTTATAAGAAGATTAACTTGAAGTTATAAGTGGACTAATGAATTAAAATTTCCATTTCCTATGCTGCAGAGCACTTTTAGTGCAATTTGGAGGGAGAACATCAGTGTTCAGCATTTATAATTTATCATTTGACATTTGGACAAAAAGTGTATAGAAGAATTACATATATTTCTTAAATTTCCAGTATTACACATGCTACCATAATGCAGGGTTTTACAAAGAGATTAGTGTAATTCAATGGTTAATCATATTTCAAAAAGGAGCTACATTGTGGACCTTGTATTCCCCTCATAGTTGCTTCAGGAAGGGATCTCACTTGTCACTCCTTCTTGGCATTGAGTTCTATTCAGTTCTTAACTGAAAATAGGAAAAAATGCTACCCTATACTGAAGCATTTCAACACAATTGGAAACATTATGCATAATTTTCAATAGATGAGGATATACATTTACAAAGTATTCACAAAAAGATATTTTTGGCCAAAATTTGAATTTGTTGAAAGAAAGTACATCTCTGATCTACTTTTCTAGAACTTTCTGGGTTTCAAGGTCTTTAACAGAGGTGTGTGCGTGTGTGGGTGTGTGTGCATGTGTGTGTCTGTGGGTGTATGGAAATGTACTCTGTTCATAAAAATGCCAGTGTTGGTGTTTCCAAAGTGAAGCTACTAAAAAACAGAGAATTGGTGTAATCTAGAGGGGAGAGGAATTGATAGTGCAGAGAGCACTTGGAAAATAAAACTATGGAAAAGAGGCCACAGTATGGACCAGAGGTAATTACCTGATCACTAAAAAAGAGAGAAGAGAAAGAAAAAGACACAGGAAAACAGGGTCAGAGAGGCAGAAAGTGAAAAATCTAACAGTGTATTTGGCACTGCAGAGAGTAAAAGAATGAGAGGTTTTTCCCCTTTCTGTTCATGGGTTATGAAATTGAGGTTTTCCATATAATTAAGAAAGGATGGATCTTGGTGAAGGGCATATTGTCATCTATGAGAGAGCTGCAAGAATTATAGGGAAGATTGGAGAAGACGGCTGACATTGCTGCTTTGGGGTAGTTGCTCTAAAACTTCTGCCATTCAGCCACGCGGAGGAGGTGAACAGGTATTTGGGGACATGTGTGACACTTGATCACATGTAATAATAATATATATTACATGTAGAACAATTCATATCATAATTTATGTGTGGAGCAGGATGTAGCTCAACAACGAATGTTCAGAAACTTTACCTAAAAGCCAATTCATAAGTTATTCTAAAATTGTTGTTAACCTGGTGGGCATATTTTCTAGGGATTTCAAGTGAGCAAAAATTGTCAAGAAATAAAAGCCGTCAGGAATAATGTCTGCTTGGCCTATGAATGGTAGACACACTTAAGAGGCATTTAACATTTTAGTTAGAGCTATAAATGATCTTTGCTTTAAAATTTAAAAATGTGTTTTCTTTAAACTTTGGTTTCATTTTCTTAGGCATTTCTTCAGATAATACATATGTGTGAATGTATGTGATTTTTAGACTATAAAATACTTTGAAACTCTTAGATAAATCTTTGCTAATAATACAGTTCATTATGGAAGAATTTTGGGATTCCTTTTGCTCTCAGCATTGACTACTGTCATTGTAGAAGTTCTGACAATATGATGATTATATGAAGACTCTGAGTTCAAATGCATCATCCTAAGGCAATGCAAACATATTTTCATGTTCTTGTTTTATCATATTTATGTATAACAGAAATGGGAAGACTAAAAGATTTCATTATCACAATTTTGGAGGGCAGAGAAAATACCGACAATCTGCATTTCCAGGCTAAGTTTCAGCTATTTAGAAGCCAAACCTTCTCACTAGTTAGCTGGCAGATCACATTCAGTGAGAAAATGTTTCAGGTTTTTCACAGCTATGTTTAACTTTAAATAAGAGATTACATAATTAATGCTAAAATTGCCTGTCACTATTATATTCCTTAAGGTTTTCCATTCTTTCTTAGCTTAAGTCCTGATTTTTATTTTCATTATTGTCATTGTTATTTTTCTTTTCATAGAAAAGTACTACTTAGCTCTATAATCTTTTGTTTGACATTAAGGGATAAATATTTTTGACAAAGCAAAAATACGCTTGAATAAGTTTGTGGTCTTCTGTAAAGGTTTAACCTTATGTAGTTGGATTTTGTACATTTTGGATAATAATGATTACATAAACTTTATCCAAAAATTGTTATAACTATTCAGATTAATTTTGAATCAATTAAAAAGTTTTAAAATAAATATTATTTGAAGTGTTTATCAGATCAGAAAACAAATCAAAAGATTCATAGTTATACATCAATAATTGCTTATACTGTAAATGAAAACACTTGTTAATTTCTAGAAATTTATCACATATTTGATTCTACTTTCCAGGCAGTATTCCCACATTTTAAGTTTGTCTTCATTTTAATAAAACTGTATCCAAAAAAATAATAAAACTATAATCTGAATACACAAAAATTTCAAATAATGACTCCATATATGCTCAGGAAGTTTAATGTCTTGAGTTTAATCATACCAAAGACTTCTTATACTAATATAATTTTGCATATATGCAAGGGTTTCACTTCTGTATGCAATCAAGAACTCAGCTAAGCTGTTTATCCTCTCCATGTTCTTACAGAACATTCTGCCTTAAGGATCTAATTCATGGTTACTTCCTACTCCGTTTTTAAATTTCACCATGATTATGCATCTCATTTACATTTTATTTCCTGGGTCTTTCCTCCCCTCTCAAAAACTACCCAGAGAGCGTGATAGCCGCCTTTTCTTGACTTCCACACCTTACACACACACACACACACACACAAACACTCTCTTACTTTCACAAATATGTGATAAGGGGGACAGTGTTGCCACATTTATATTATTCTTGACAAATGAAACTGGTCACCTGTTTGCTGTATATCATAGGCTTGGCCAACATCAGGCAGATGCTGCCCAGATGGCCTTTCTTCATCTAGAATCATGGAGCCATGGTGGCCACCTCACTTTCCTCACACCCTCAACCTAATTGTCCCCAGGTCCTAACCAGCAGTTGAATCCATTTCCTTTCCTTCATTTTCCTTTCTGCTATCCAGGCATTTGTCCTCTTGGAAAGCAAGACGAGGCCTTCCTACCTCATGCTTAATCTGCTCCAGTGGCATTAGCCAACACTCACTCCTCAAAGAGAACAGATCCTTCCTAACTCGGAATTTCACACAAGGCACGTACCCAGGAGTCCTCGCCACTCTATTCCATCCCATGTCTCCTCATATTCAATAGCCAGAGGCTTTAGTCTAGAGGTGACACCTCTGGGACAATGTACCTGAAGCCCTAGACAAGGAGCTTTGTTATTTGCCATCACATATTCTATGTTTTTCTACATGACATTTATAGCAATAATTTTTGTTTAAATAATTTTTGATATTTTAGTCCCTCTCCTCAACATATACACTTCTAAAAATCAGTGTGTTGCTCACTACTGATTTCCAGCACCCAGCACAGCCCTTAGCATATGGTTGGAACTCACTGAATTTCAGCATTATAAAGAAATGAATTAAATGGATGTTGTACACATGTGTGAGGAGCCATGTGGAATGTAAACGGCAGCACACCTATGTGTAAAGTTGTCAGAATCAAGGAAATGGAGCTAAATTGGGAGCCAGAAAGCTAATCCATATGGATGTCGAGGAGATGAGGCTTGAGACACAGAGCAGTGAGCAATGTGAGGGATCCAAAGGCTAGGGAAGTCCCACAGGAACACAGGAGATGATTCAAAGAACCCTTGGTTGTCCTGAAACATTGCTTTTCTTCATGGGCTAGAGGACTTTCTTGGCAGAGGGCTGAAGACAAATGCGTGCAAAAGTGCTTTCTCTAAATGTCTCACTAGCTTATGTTTTGAATGTGTAATTCCAGAACTATGTATCACCCATCTCTCTGTGCTGTTCAGTTCTTTTCGTCCTGCTAAATCTTTTCTGCATCTCTATTTAGATGATTTCTCATTCTTTCCATCTGAGACTGATGGTTATTTCCATGTGGGGATGTTACTAAGAAGACTATATAGGTTCTAGTTAGCAAAAACAGACCATAGAATTTTTTTTTAAAGTCTGCCCAGCATTTAAGAAGATATCAACCTGTTCTCCAAGTGTCCAGTCCTATCTCGTGTCTACCAGCTTTTAGCCTTTTTCTTTTTCTAAGGATAAGCTCTCACTTTTCAAATTCTGTGTGACATTTTTAAGGCCACATACATGAACACATTTTCATGTATTCCATCTTGCAGTCCTGAAGCAGTAACATGACTACCTGTTGCGGCAAAAAGGCTGCTCCTTGGTCTGATCTGCATCTTCCAGGGAACCTGCTTGGCGGTCTACGATGCATCAAATTTTCCCCTTAGTAAATCTCAGAAAAAGATCACCCATAAGCATACTACAGGGGTATTCTGAGGTTTGACTAGTATTTCAGAGTGCTGTAGATCCTAAGATGAAAGCAGTAAGAAAGTTGAAAAAATACTATTATTTATTCAACAGACATGCTAGAAATCTCAGAGCTTCCCTAGTCCCTATTTTCTGTCCTATGCATGTAACATAAAACTCTGCAAAATCAGAACTGAGTTCTCTGTAAAGACATTCAGAAAGAAACAAGACCAGCCTCGAAGGGAAGGCTTTGTCATCCATGGTTTATTCTCCTTTTCTTGTTATGGCCGAAGGCAGCACCTAGATTAGAGTAGGTTCTCAGCCATGGATTCACTGAAATAATGCTTTAAAAGTATACTAATAAAGAAGAAAAGAGAGAAGAATCAAATAGACGCAATAAAAAATGATAAAGGGGATATCACCACTTATCCCACAGGAATACACACTACCATCAGAGAATATTATAAACACCTCTACGCTAATAAACTAGAAAATCTAGAAGAAATGGATAAATTCCTGGACACAAACACCCTCCCAAGACTAAATCAAGAAGAAGTTGAATCCCTGAATAGACCAAAAGCAGGCTCTGAAATTGACGCAATAGTTAACAGCCTACCAACCAAAAAAAGTCCGGGACCAGAAGGATTCACAGCCGAATTCTACCAGAGGTACAAGGAGGAGCTGGCACTATTCCTTCTGGAACTATTCCAATCAATAGAAAAAGAAGGTATCCTCCCTAAATCATTTTATGAGGCCAGCATCATCCTGATACCAAAGCCTGGCAGAGATACAACAAAAAAAGAGAATTTTAGACCAATATCCTTGATGAACATTGATGCAAAAATCCTCAGTAAAACACTGGCAAACCAAACCCAGCAGCACATCAAAAAGCTTATCCAGCATGATCAAGTGGGCTTCATCCCTGGGATGCAAGGCTGGTTCAACATATGCAAATCAATAAACGTAATCCAACATATAAACAGAACCAAAGACAAAAACCACATGATTATCTCAATAGATGCAGAAAAGGCCTTTGACAAAATTCAACAGCCCTTCATGCTAAAAACTCTCCATAAATTAGGTATTGATGGGACATATCTCAAAATAATGAGAGCTATTTATGACAAACCCACAGCCAATATTATACTGAATGAGCAAAAACTGGAAGCATTCCCTTTGAAAACTGGCACAAGACAGGCATGCCCTCTCTCACCACTCCTATTCAACACAGGAAGACTTGGTGCCCCACTGCTAGTGCCATCACCCAGTCCCAGCCCAGCCAGGGAGCCCAAGGGCCCCACTGCCAGTACTGCTAGAGCCCACCGAGGGCTGCCGGCACACAGCTGCAAGCTCCAGCTTTATCTACTCACGCCCTGGACACTGCACGGAGCCCCAGCAAGTTCCACGTGTCCTTGTCACCCCAGCCCTCCTGTCCCACAGATCCTAAGCTCAGGAGACCCTCTCCAGCCCAGCCTGTGGGGGAAGGCAGCCCCCACGGTAACCCACGGATCAGCTCAGAGGGCAGGGCATCCTGGACTCCCCGGACTGGGAAACCCAGTTCCTGTCCCCCTGCGTAGTGGCCACACCTCTGAGAGGGGAGAAACCCCTGCCTCACCTCACCTGAGGGACCCTGACCCAGAGGCCTGAGAAAAAGCCACCTGTAGGCTCCTGGCACCTGCCAACCTGCACCTTAGGGAAACTTGTCCCACTTCAACCTGCAAAGCTCTCAGGTCATTATTTCTAAAACCACTGTCCTTTCTCAAAGAAGAAGAAAATAGAAAAAAAAACAAAAAAAAACAAAAACAAAAACAGAAAGAGGCACAGGAGGTTGAAGACGCCAGAAGCAGTTTAGCCCAAAAACAAAGTGCCAGACGCAAGATGCCAAGTTTGGGGCGCTTCATCCACCGCATGCCCGTTTAGGAGCTGACTGCACTCAACCACAGATTTACGTCTGCTGCCCGCCAGGTCGTATCTGAAGAGATCTGCAGAAATAAGCCTTCCTTCTGCCAGTAAATACTAAGACTAGCAGGCCCCTCTAAGGCTCTGCTCTCCACTGGGGTATGGCGGGACAGGCCCCTCAGCAGGCGTTCCCCGCACCCTCCCTCCGCGTCGGCCCCGAGAAAAGGAAGTTCGCCCCTCGCCTGGGCTTACCAAGGCCCGCCGCCCGGCTCATGGAGCCCAGCTTGGGGACCGGGGGCCTCGATGTTCTCCTTCACCATCTGCGGCCAGATCTCCCTCCAGCAGCCTTGCCAGGCAGTGCCTGGCGTGGAGAAGGGGCCCTGCCGAGGGGCAGGTCCGCGCCGTGCCCCCAACCCGGCGCCTGCAGCCCAGGGGCAACAAGCTGTGGGGTTTTTAATTGAGAAGTTTTTCCCTCTGGGCCTTATTATACAGGGAAAGGGAAGGGGCGAAGATCCGGGCTCGGGTTCTCCCGGGGCAGCGAACCCAGAAGCGACCCCAAACTCAGCAGTCGCCACCCTGCACCAGGACTTGAAGCCGGCGCCAAGCGGGGCAGCGGAACGCACCAGCGGCCGGGCCAGCCTGGCGAGACCCGAGCGGGCGGCCCCGCCAGCCAGCGCCACTTGCCCGCGCCGGGTGGCCCCTCGCCGCGGTGAGCCCCTCCCGGGATGCGAAAGCCATCGCCTGGACCCCGCCGCACCCGCCCGCCCGTCGTGGGAGGAGGATGGGCCGGTCGAAGAGGCGTAGGGCCGCCGGGCTGCACCCCTAGATCCCAGCGGCGGCCTCCCCGCAGCCCCGCCGAGTCCGCAGGGCAGCGCTCGGGGGCTCTCGGTCTGCAGCTTCCGCGACGTCCCCCACGCGTCCGGGTCCCCGCGGCGCCGCGGGCGGCCCCAGGCTGCCGCCGCCAGCGAGTGAGGCAGCCAAGGTTCTCCAGCTTACCTGGCCAGGGCGCGGGGCTGCCCCGGTGCGCCGCCGTCCTCGCCGTGCCGCCGTCCCCGCCCCGCCGCCGCCGGCTTCGTCCGGTAGGCTGAGCTCCTGGAGAGCCCGCGACTAGCCGCACACCCGGTCGGCTATTTAGCCCGACAACTGAATAGCGGCGGGGACCTACCGCGAGTGGAGTACGGAAAGCCCGCAGGGCACCGCTACCCGGCGCACGCGCACTGAGCTACATACCTGTGTAACAAACGTGCACGTTCTGCACCTGTATCCCGGAACTTGAAGCATCCTAACATGTGTGAAATGACATCTCATTATGATTTTGATTCGAATTTCCATGATGGTTTGTGATGTTAACCATTTTTTCACGTACCTATTGGCCATTTTTTATGTTTTCTTTAGAAAAATGTCATTCTTGTGCACATGTACCCTAGAACTTAAAGTATAATAATAAAAATAAATAAATAAAATAAAAAAAGAAAAATGTCATTCCAGTCCTTTGCCCATTTTTAACCAGGTTTTTCTTTTGCTATTGAGTTGTAGTTTCATATATAATTTGGATATTAACCCCTTAACAGACATCTGGTTTGCAAATATTTTCTTTCACTCCCTGGGTTGCCTTTTCATTTGGTTGAGTGTTGTTTTTTTTTTTTTTTTTTTTTTTTTTGCCTCTTCCAGAGCAGTTAAATACACTATTAGCTATGCCAGCCCTTATTTATTCATGACTCCCTATCTCTAGACAGAAAACTCCGAGGAACAACTGGTCCCTATATCCTCCCGCTTACTAGAGGTGCATGTTATACAGACTCTTTAAATTCAATTTGTCTAACCATATTCATCCATTAATTTAATAAGCCATTATTAGCCAATGTATAAGACATTGGAGGTTCAATGGTGAAAGTCATACCAATTGCATTTTTGGTGCAATTTCTTCAATAATGTCAGACATTACAAAATTACAAACTGAAGCATACTCTGATGGAAGGAATGAATGTCCTCCTCAGAGAGTATATACGAAGGTAGCTTTTCCACATCTGGTAGGGCTGATGTTCTCTGAGGAAGTGAAAGCTGATCTGGGATATGAGAGTGAAAAGGAAAGGAAGGAAGGCTACCAGAATGGGAACAAGCATGTGCAAAACCCCTGTGGTAAGGCAGAGCGGAAGGAATCAGAGAAAGTGAAAGAAACCCGTGTGGAAAGAAAGCCAAGGAACCACTGCTTGTATATGAAACCATCACTGTTAGCCCTCTAGAAGCCTTCTGTCTGCTCTTCCAGTCACAGCCCCCTTTCTTCCACTGAAGGAATAGTAACTACACTGTTCAAATATTTATGGCAATAATTCCTTATTATATTTAGTTACCACTCTTAAGAATTTCCTTTTAAGTTTATATAAATGGAACCATAAAGCATATAGTCTTCGTGTATGATTTTACCTACAGTACATTTTGTTTTCCAATTTGTTTATGTTCTTGAGTCACATATTTCATTCATTTTGGATGCTCGATAGGATTCTTTGTTTGAATAAACAATAATTCATGAACCTAATGCTTTGACGATGAACAGTTTTGATGTTTCTGTGTTTCTAGTGATCAGAAATCATATATGATGAAACATCTAGGCACACATATGCACGTCATTTCTCTAGAATAAACAGCAAGAAGTATATATATATATAAGAACATGAACATATGCAAACACAAGTTCATGCATAATACTAATATAAAATTATGTACTATTCTATCTCCTTTAACATATTTTCTGTTTTTGTCTCTCCTTTCATTATTGATGTTTTCTTCTTCCCTTTCTTGCATTTAATGATCTCTCTGCATCTTATCCATTGAATTCTTAATTTAGGCTATTTCACGTATTACATTTAGTTCTAGAATTTCTATTACTTTCTTTTCTGAAAAATCTGCCTGACAGATCTCTTAGTCTACACAATCTAACACAATTTTCTATTATGATGGAAATATTCTATAAATCAGTATTGCACAACACAGTATTAACCAACCACACATAGCTATTCAGCTCTTGACTAAAGAATTGAATTTTTATTTTTATTTATTTATAATTATTTCAAAGTTAACATCGGTAGCAACTTCTATATTAGATAGAAGGTCTTCTATGATTCTATTTTCACCATCCACTTACACTTAAAAGAAAAAAAAACGTAACTCACTCAGGGCAGGCAGGGTGGCTCATGCCTGCAGTCACAGCACTTTGGGAGGCCAAGGCAGGAAGGTTGCTTGACTCAGGAGTTTGAGACCAGCCTGGGCAACAAAGTAAAACCACATCTGTAGTAATAATAACAAATCATTAGCGGGGAGTATTGGCGTGCACCTATGCTCCCAGCTATTAGGGAGGCTGAGATGGGAGGATCACTTGAGCCCGAGACGTGAAGGCTGCAGTGAGACACATCATGCCACCGCACTCTGACCTGGGCAACAGAACAAGACCCTCTCTCAAAAAACACAAAAAACATAAAAACTACTGTGCTCAATCGGAAAAATTTGAAAAAATAGACAATCATAATCAATTAAGACTCAATGGTCAACATTCATATTCAGTGTATAAATTATATACACTAAATGAGATTGTATACATACCACCCATATCTACACATATGCACATAATATAAACAAAATAAATTTTGTAATGTTGGTGTATATATTTTATAGCCTATTTTTTCAAACAATATTTATAAAATAATTTTATGGCATTAAATATTGTCTAAAATCATAGACTGTAATGATAATGTGAGATATTACCCTTTGGTTCTATAATAATATTCTCGTATTACTCGACATTTAGACTACGATTTTGACACTGTTGCTAACATGATTATTTCTAGTTGATTTCTTAGGATTATTGAGATGAAAGTAAGATTGCTGGAATAAAATATCCAAATATTAAAACATTTTTGGTATTTATTATCAAATTGATTTTCAGAAAAGTTATACCAGCTTAAATTGCCATTAGAGTAAGATAAGAATGCAGTGTGAATTTAAGTCCTGTTTCTCCTCTACCTTTTCCTATCTCCTCTTTTTCTGTATCACCATATGACATTTGTCATAGTCCTGTTCTTCTTCAATATCTTTGTTCCATAACCTCTGTTTTAAAGGTTCCCTCTCCCCATTCCATGTTCAGCTCTGTTTTTTTTTTTTTTTTTTTTTGAGACAGGGTCTCGCTCTGTCACCCAGGCTGGAGTGCAGTGGCCCGATCTTGGCTCACTGCAAGTTCCGTCTCCCGGGTTCACGCCATTCTCCTGCCTCATCCTTCCGAGTAGCTGGGACTACAGGTGCCCGCCACCACGCCCGACTAATTTTTTTGTATTTTTAGTAGAGACGGGGTTTCACCATGTTAGCCAGGATGGTCTCAATCTCCTGACCTCATGATCTGCCCACCTCGACCTCCCAGCTCTTCTGTCTTAACTGTTAAATCTCACATCCATATTTCCAATCCATCATATCTTCCAAGATCAAGTAACACTTTTCCAATATGTCTGCTTTGTATATGTGTGCTCGTCCCTACTGACTCCCATCACATCTAGAGCTCAATTTTTAACATTATCTCTGCCCCCACCCTATCCTAATATCTCAACTCCCCATGTGTTCAGGTTTTCCTTTTCTGTAAGCAATCCTATTGTCACTTGAGCACAAAACCCCCACTCTTTGCTCTTTTCATTTATCTCACAAATGTGGACAGTCATCAAGAATGATGAAATTTTCATTTGCAGTATGAATCCAAGGCATATTTTACCTTGCATACTGCTGCTTCCATGCTAGAACTGGCCTTTATCACCATGGCAATTTTCTTTTAAATACTGTTCCTGCATTTCGACTTTCCTTCCATTAATCTATTCTACTCAATGCTTCTAAACTAATCTACTCAATTTATCATTTTGAGGGTACCACTGTCTTCATCAAAAGTCTTCAATGTCCCCCTGTTGTCTTTTAAGCAACCCCAAGTTGTGTAATTTGTCATTTATCCATTTGTCCTGCCAGCCAGCCATTCAAAATTTATTGAGTGCCTACATGATTTTTTTCTCCTTTGGAGAACTGCCATTCAGCCACTGGAGCTACTGGCCCTTGCTTAAAAAGGGTGTGAAGTGCCTGGGAGTTTATATCCCCTTGAGATTTCCACTAACCAGTGACTGAAAGATACTGACTAAAGCCTCAAATCCATAGTCTGGATTATAATAGCGCTGAAGCTTAGTTTACACTCCAGTTTCCCTGCAGAATCAGGCTCAAGGCTATTCTTGGGCTTTGCATGGTGATCACACTCTTGCCTGACTTCCTTGTCTTCCTTGCCCTACTTCACTGGTTGCCTTATTTATCTACCCTGGAGCCCTTCCTTAATAAATTATTTTTACGTGAATTCTTCTCTTAGGTTCTGCTTCTGGAAAATCCAAAGAAATCCACTTTTGTTAAGAACCAAAGACATGATCACTACTGCGAATGAATTCATGCTGAGTAGAAAAATAGACATGCAAGCCAGAAATTTAAATTTTAATATGCTATCTACCATAATAGTGAGATTTGCAAAGTCCTGTGAGATGAGGAAACAATAAATACCTATCTCAGGTAAGGGAAGTCGGACTGCAAGTCTTCACCTAAAGTAATATCCGATCTGAAATTCAGATAAGTTTTTTTTGGCAGAAATAATAGGTAAACTGGTTATAACAAATAGTGTGGGAAAAATTTAATGTTATAAGAACATGAAATTCTTCAGGAACTACAAATAACTCAACTTATTCTTATCAGAGACAATATGTGATACAAGGGAGGGGGAGGGAACTGATTCGAATAGGTGAGTAAGATGGTAGAAATGTGAATTCAAAACATTCTCTGAGTGTTGTAAAAAGAGCTCATCTAGTTTATCTGTCAAAGATGGCAAACAATATAGAGAACCCAGAAGGGCAATGCCTTCAATTATACAGTTGTAGCTGTTGCTCTGGCAGTATTGTGGAGGACTGCATGTGGAAGTTGCAAGTTAGGGCTAGTTTGGAGAAAGAATAATCAGAAATCAAATACCATGGTGAGCACAAAGGACTGAGAAGAGAGAGAATGTGATATATTAGAGGAAGAAATTGGCGGTAGTTGGTGATTGATTGGGTCTGTGGTAAGATTCTAGGCTTTAGATCACCCTGCCTGTCACCAAATCTGAGAGAATTTTCTTTTGACTTACTTTATCAAGATAGCAGCATTTTCCTTCCTTCTTCAGCTTCCTGTTTGATTGTTTTGCTAACTTTTGTACATTTTCCAAATTATCCATATTGACAATACATTATTCTTTTATTTGGAAAGTGGAGTAGGTGGTAAAAATGAAATCATAGCACATAGACAACTTACTAAAAATTATTGAGTTAATCAGAAAAAGTATGTTGATAATTAAAATACATGTGAAAAAAAGTCCAAGCTCAATCATAACTGTTTAAAAAATGTCAATTGAAACAGTAAGAATATCAGATTAACAAAAATCTTAGTTGTAAAACATTCAATTTTAGCAAAGATAAAGGAAAGAAATATGCTAATGCACTACCTGTGAGAGTATAATAGGTCCAAATTTTTGAAGAGCCATTGCAAATATGTGGCAAATTAAAACACTCACTTCCTTTCATCCAGCAAGGGCACCACTAATAATTTACACTAAGAATCAATATAGATGAATATATATGAAGATGCTTATTACAGTATTATTTATAACAGCAAAAAAGTCCACTAATATAAACTCATTAGCTACACCATAAAATGACCATTCCATGGAATATTATGCAGATGTTATAAAGAATATGTTAATATAAATGTGGTCAATAAATATTGCACTACAAAAAGAAGAGTAGAAATTGAGTTTGTAGAGAATAATTTCACACCACATAATGTGAATATATATATACTGAAAATTTCTGAAAGGATCCATCCAAAACTGCTAACATTATTTACCACTGGGGCTTGAAAATGATGGAGATTTGCTCTTGTCATTTACTTTTTTCCCCAAGAACAACAGTGATTTGGCCATAAAATTAATGAAAAGAAAGAGGCATTAACAAGATAATTGAGGGACAATGTTTAGTTTTTACATGTTTGTGGAAGGAGGAGATGAGAAATTAAAACTTTATATAATTCTGTTGAAATAAAATAAAAATAAAATCCTTAGAGTCACAACTCTAAGAAAGGAAAAGTACTTACAGATAGGAAAATAGAAGCTAATCCCACATCCTGTAAGAGTCAAACAAGGACTAGGATTCAGCTCTCCAGACCCTTGCCCCAGTGCTCTTTCTATGATCCTAAGCAATAGTATATCTATGCCTAGAAAAATCAAGCCAACTGAGCTGTAAAAGATCTCAGCCATTATTTGTGTCTGCTCTGAATATACAGGATTGATTTTGAGTTCATAAATAAATAAGAAATGTTGAAGGGTTGTCCATGGGACACTAAATTCCACTGTATTCTGAACCAGAATTTCTTAATTCAGTACCATTGCTCTAAAAGGATGCTTTCTCAAGCACTGAAAAATATGGTCCCATTTATGTCCCTAATTTAAGGGAAGAGACATTTTGAATTGGAGGCAAATAATCTCTGTTGTAACACTTCAAAGCCAGGTCAGGAAGCTTATGCTAAATGCCTTGTGTGTACTTGTGATTTTTGTATTCTGACCTTGAATGTATTTCACACATAAGCTGACATGTCTCCAATAATTTTCCTGCTAAGTACAGTATAAATGAAATATTAGCACATATTATCTGGGCACCCCACCAACTGATCAGTTTGTTGCTATAAAGTGCAAATGCCCAATCATATAAAATTCCAAGCATTGCTCTGCTGAAAATGAGAAGGCATCACTAGAATGTGAGTGAAAAGAATATTATGTGCTTCCCTTTTCTATATGTTAGATTGCTTCACATTTCAAAAATAAGTTCACTCTGGGAGGCCGAGGTGGGCAGATCACAACGTCAAGAGATCGAGACCATCCTGGCCAACATGGTGAAACCCTGTCTCTACTAAAAATACAAAAATTAGCTGGGCATGGTGATGTATGCCTGTAGTCCTAGCTACTCGGGAGGCTGAGGCAGGAGAATCGCTTGAACCTGGGAGGCAGAGGTTGCAGTGAGCTGAGATCATAAATAGGCTGCACTCCAGCCTGGCGACAGAGAGAGCCTCCGTCTCAAAAAACTTAAAAAAATAAGATAAATAAAAAATAAAAAATAAGTGAAACAATATACTAACCAAAAACTTGTAAATTACCTTATCCATCTACTTCTAGGAAATTACAAAGAATAAATTTCATTATTTTAGCATAACAGGGATGGATTTTCTTTTGTAATTTTCAATATATTAACAATATATTTTTTTCCTAGTGTTGTTTAGGATACTTCCTGTAATGCTTCATTCAAGTTATCAGTGATTTTTACTATGTATTGTAAATGATACATAGCCACCATATATAAATATTTGCTGAATTCAAGGTTACTAAGTTAAGAAACTGGGGTAAATAAAATGGAAACAAGACATCCGTGAATATTTAAGGATGTAATCTTGCAATTGCATGTTTCTGCTGGCTTTTCATCATATAATAAACCTTGTTTTTTCTTCTAATTAAAATTGCTATCAATAATAAAAATGCTAATTATACATAATCAATATTTTTATACATATGGCAATTCTTACAAATGTTCGAATTTCAGTTTAGTAAATTGATGTGTAAATATACTTTGTAAGACAGACAATTTTTTTTCTATTTATAGGTATTTTATTTTTATGATAGTGTAAATAATATGTATATATTTTTTACTTTTATTATACTTTAAGTTTTAGGGTACATGTGCACAACGTGCAGGTTTGTTGCATATGTATACACATGCCATGTTGGTGTGCGGCACTCATCAACTCATCATTTACATTAGGTATATCTCCTAATGCTATCCCTTTCCCCTCCCCCAAACCCACGACAGGCCCTGGTGTGTGATATTCCCCATCCAAGACAGACAATTTTATAAGAAGATTAACTTGAAGTTATAAGTGGACTAATGAATTAAAATTTCCATTTCCTATGCTGCAGAGCACTTTTAGTGCAATTTGGAGGGAGAACATCAGTGTTCAGCATTTATAATTTATCATTTGACATTTGGACAAAAACTCTAAGTGTATAGAAGAATTACATATATTTCTTAAATTTCCAGTATTACACATGCTACCATAATGCAGGGTTTTACAAAGAGATTAGTGTAATTCAATGGTTAATCATATTTCAAAAAGGAGCTACATTGTGGACCTTGTATTCCCCTCATAGTTGCTTCAGGAAGGGATCTCACTTGTCACTCCTTCTTGGCATTGAGTTCTATTCAGTTCTTAACTGAAAATAGGAAAAAATGCTACCCTATACTGAAGCATTTCAACACAATTGGAAACATTATGCATAATTTTCAATAGATGAGGATATACATTTACAAAGTATTCACAAAAAGATATTTTTGGCCAAAATTTGAATTGTTGAAAGAAAGTACATCTCTGATCTACTTTTTTAGAACTTTCTGGGTTTCAAGGTCTTTAACAGAGGTGTGTATGTGTGTGTGTGTGTGCACGTGTGTGTCTGTGGGTGTACGGAAATGTACTGTGTTCATAAAAATGCCAGTGTTGGTGTTTCCAAAGTGAAGCTACTAAAAAACAGAGAATTGGTGTAATCTAGAGGGGAGAGGAATTGATAATGCAGAGAGCACTTGGAAAATAAAACTATGGGATAGAGGCCACAGTATGGACCAGAGGTAATTACCTGATCACTAAAAAAGAGAGAAGAGAAAGAAAAAGACACAGGAAAACAGGGTCAGAGAGGCAGAAAGTGAAAAATCTAACAGTGTATTTGGCACTGCAGAGAGTAAAAGAATGAGAGGTTTTTCCCCTTTCTGTTCATGGGTTATGAAATTGAGGTTTTCCATATAATTAAGAAAGGATGGATCTTGGTGAAGGGCATATTGTCATCTATGAGAGAGCTGCAAGAAGTATAGGGAAGATTGGAGAAGACAGCTGACATTGCTGCTTTGGGATATTTGCTCTAAAACTTCTGCCATGCAGCCACGTGGAGGAGGTGAACAGGTATTTGGGGACATGTGTGACACTTGATCACATGTAACAATAATATATATTACATGTAGAACAATTCATATCATAATTTATGTGTGGAGCAGGATGTAGCTCAACAACGAATGTTCAGAAACTTTACCTAAAAGCCAATTCATAAGTTATTCTAAAATTGTTGTTAACCTGGTGGGCATATTTTCTAGGGATTTCAAGTGAGCAAAAATTGTCAAGAAATAAAAGCCGTCAGGAATAATGTCTGCTTGGCCTATGAATGGTAGACACACTTAAGAGGCATTTAACATTTTAGTTAGAGCTATAAATGATCTTTGCTTTAAAATTTAAAAATGAGTTTTCTTTAAACTTTGGTTTCATTTTCTTAGGCATTTCTTCAAATAATACATATGTGTGAATGTATCTGATTTTTAGACTATAAAATACTTTGAAATTCTTAGATAAATCTTTGCTAATAATACAGTTCGTTATGGAAGAATTTTGAGATTCCTTTTGCTCTCAGCATTGACTACTGTCATTGTAGAAGTTCTGAAAATATAATGATTATATGAAGACTCTGAGTTCAAATGCATCATCCTAAGGCAATGCAAACATATTGTCATGTTCTTGTTTTATCATATTTGTGTATAACAGAAATGGGAAGACTAAAAGATTTCATTATCACAATTTTGGAGGGCAGAGAAAATACCGACAATCTCCATTTCCAGGCTAAGTTTAAGCTATTTAGAAGCCAAAACTTCTCACTAGTCAGCTGGCAGATCACATTCAGTGAGAAAATGTTTCAGTTTTTCCATAGCTATGTTTAACTTTAAATAAGAGATTACATAATTAATGCTAAAATTGCCTGTCACTATTATATTCCTTAAGGTTTTCCATTCTTTCTTAGCTTAAGTCCTGATTTTTATTTTCATTGTTGTCATTGTTATTTTTCTTTTCATAGAAAAGTACTACTTAGCTCTATAATCTTTTGTTTGACATTAAGGGATAAATATTTTTGACAAAGCAAAAATATGCTTGAATAAGTTTGTGGTCTTCTGTAAAGGTTTAATCTTATGTAGTTGGATTTTTTACATTTTGGATAATAATAATGATTACATAAACTTTATCCAAAAATTGTTATAATTATTCAGATTAATTTTGAATCAATTAAAATGTTTTAAAATAAATATTATTTGAAGTGTTTATCAGATCAGAAAACAAATGAAAAGATTCATGGTTATACATCAATAATTGCTTATAGTGTAAATAAAAACATTTGTTAATTTCTAGAAATTTATCACATATTTGATTCTACTTTCCAGGTAGTATTCCCACATTTTAAGTTTGTCTTCATTTTAATCAAACTGTATCCAGAGAAATAATAAAACTATAATCTGAATATACAAAAATTTCAAATAGTGACTCCATATATGCTCAGGAAGTTTAATGTCTTGACTTTAATCATACCAAAGACTTCTTATGATAATATAATTTTGCATATATGCAAGGGTTTCACTTCTGTATGCAATCAAGAACTCAGCTAAGCTGTTTATCCTCTCCATGTTCTTCCAGAACATTCTGCCTTAAGGATCTAATTCATGGTTACTTCCTACTCTGTTTTTAAATTTCACCATGATTATGCATCTCATTTACATTTTATTTCCTGGGTCTTTCCTCCCCTTTCAAAAACTACCCAGAGAGCACGATAGCGGCCTTTTCTTGACTTCCACACCTTACACACACACACACACACACACACACACACACTCTCTTACTTTCACAAATATGTGATAAGGGGGACAGTGTTGCTACATTTATATTATTCTTGACAAATGAAACTGGTCACTTGTTTGCTGTATATCATAGGCTTGGCCAACATCAGGCAGATGCTGCCCAGATGGACTTTCTTCATCTAGAATCATGGAATCATGATGGCCACCTCAGTTTCCTCACACCCTCAACCTAATTTTCCCCAGGTCCTAACCAGCAGTTGAATCCATTTCCTTTCCTTCATTTTCCTTTCTGCTATCCAGGCATTTGTCCTCTTGGAAAGCAAGATGAAGTCTTCTTACCTCATGCTTAATCTGCTCCAGTGGCATTAGCCTACACTCACTCCTCAAAGAGAACAGATCCTTCCTAACTCGGAATTTCACACAAGGCACGTACCCAGGAGTCCTTGCCACTCTATTCCATCCCATGTCTCCTCATATTCAATAGCCAGAGGCTTTAGTCTAGAGGTGACACCTCTGGGACAATGTACCTGAAGCCCTAGACAAGGAGCTTTGTTATTTGCCATCACATATTCTATGTTTTTCTACATGACATTTATAGCAATAATTTTTGTTTAAATAATTTTTAATATTTTAGTCCCTCTCCTCAACATATACACTTCTAAAAATCAGTGTGTTGCTCACTACTGATTTCCAGCACCCAGCACAGCCCTTAGCATATGGTTGGAACTCACTGAATTTCAGCATTATAAAGAAATGAATTAAATGGATGTTGTACACATGTGTGAGGAGCCATGTGGAATGTAAATGGCAGCACACCTATGTGTAAAGTTGTCAGAATCAAGGAAATGGAGCTAAATTGGGAGCCAGAAAGCTAATCCATATGGATGTCAAGGAGATGAGGTTTGAGACACAGAGCAGTGAGCAATGTGAGGGATCCAAAGGCTAGGGAAGTCCCACAGGAACACAGGAGATGATTCAAAGAACCCTTGGTTGTCCTGAAACATTGCTTTTCTTCATGGGCTAGAGGACTTTCTTGGCAGAGGGCTGAAGACAAATGCGTGCAAAAGTGCTTTCTCTAAATGTCTCACTAGCTTATGTTTGAATGTGTAATTCCAGAACTATGTATCACCCATCTCTCTGTGCTGTTCAGTTCTTTTCATCCTGCTAAATCTTTTCTGCATCTCTATTTAGATGATTTC
Source organism: Pongo pygmaeus (assembly GCF_028885625.2). Taxonomy (NCBI): domain Eukaryota; kingdom Metazoa; phylum Chordata; class Mammalia; order Primates; family Hominidae; genus Pongo; species Pongo pygmaeus. Next base: position 21,242,060 of record NC_072389.2, on the reverse strand, counting down.
TCATTCTTTCCATCTGAGACTGATGGTTATTTCCATGTGGGGATGTTACTAAGAAGACAATATAGGGTCTAGTTAGCAAAAACAGACCATAGAATTTTTTTTAAAGTCTGCCCAGCATTTAAGAAGATATCAGCCTGTTCTCTGTGTCCAGTCCTATCTCGTGTCTACCAGCTTTTAGCCTTTTTCTTTTTCTAAGGATAAGCTTTTGCTTTTCAAATTCTGTGCGACATTTTTAAGGCCACGTACATGAACACATTTTCATGTATTCCATCTTGCAGTCCTGAAGCAGTAACATGACTACCTGTTGCAGCAAAAAGGCTGCTCCTTGGTCTGATCTGCATCTTCCAGGGAACCTCCTTGGCGGTCTATGATCCATCAAATTTTCCCCTTAGTAAATCTGAAAAAAAGATCAGCCATAAGCATAGTACAGGGGCATTCTGAGGTTTCACTAGTATTTCAGAGTGCTGTAGATCCTAAGATGAAAGCAGTAAGAAAGTTGAAAAAACAGTATTATTTATTCAACAGACATGCTAGAGATCTCAGAGCTTCCCTAGTTCCTATTTTCTGTCCTATGTATGTAACATAAAACTCTGCAAAGTCAGAACTGAGTTCTCTGTAAAGACATTCAGAAAGAAACAACACCAGCCTTGAAGGGAAGGCCTTGTAATACATGGTTTATTCTCCTTTTCTTGTTATGGCCGATGGCAGCACCTAGATTAGAGTAGGTTCTCAGCCATGGATTCACTGAAATAATGCTTTAAAAATATACTAATAAAGAAGAAAAGAGAGAAGAATCAAATAGATGCAATAAAAAATGATAAAGGGGATATCACCACCAATCCCACAGAAATACAAACTACCGTCAGAGAATACTATGAACACCTCTATGCAAATAAACTAGAAAATCTAGTAGAAATGGATAAATTCCTGGACACATACACCCTCCCAAAACTAAACCAAGAAGAAGTTGAATCCCTGAATAGACCAATAACAGGCTCTGAAATTGAGGCAATAGTTAATAGCCTACCAACCAGAAAAAGTCCAGGAACAGACGGATTCACAGCCAAATTCTACCAGAGGTACAAGGAGGAGCTGGTACTATTCCTTCTGAAACTATTCCAGTCAATAGAAAAAGAGGGAATCCTCCCTAACTCATTTTATGAGGCCAGCATCACCCTGACACCAAAGCCTGGCAGAGACACAACAAAAAAAGAGAATTTTAGACCAATATCCTTGATGAACATTGATGCAAAAATCCTCAATAAAATACTGGCAAACCAAATCCAGCAGCACATCAAAAAGCTTATCCAGCATGATCAAGTGGGCTTCATCCCTGGGATGCAAGGCTGGTTCAACATATGCAAATCAATAAACGTAATCCAACATATAAACAGAACCAAAGACAAAAACCACATGATTATTTCAATAGATGCAGAAAAGGCCTTTGACAAAATTCAACAGCCCTTCATGCTAAAAACTCTCTATAAATTAGGTATTGATGGGATGTATCTCAAAATAATAAGAGCTATTTATGACAAACCCACAGCCAATATTACAATGAATGAGCAAAAACTGGAAGCATTCCCTTTGAAAACTGGCACAAGACAGGGATGCCCTCTCTCACCACTCCTATTCAACATAGTGTTGGAAGTTCTGGCCAGGGCAATCAGGCAGGAGAAAGAAATAAAGGGTATTCAATTAGAAAAAGAGAAAGTCAAATTGTCCCTGTTTGCAGATGACATGACTGTATATTTAGAAAACCCCATCGTCTCAGTCTGAAATCTCCTTAAGCTGATAAGCAACTTCAGCAAAGTCTCAGGATACAAAATCAATGTGTAGAAATCACAAGCATTCTTATACACCAATAACAGACAAACAGATGGCCAAATCATGAGTGAACTCCCATTCACAATTGCTTCAAAGAGAATAAAATACCTAGGAATACAACTTACAAGGGATGTGAAGGACCTCTTCAAGGAGAACTACAAACCACTGCTCAATGAAATAAAAGAGGATACAAACAAATGGAAGGACATTCCATGCTCATGGATAGGAAGAATCAATATCATGAAAATGGCCATACTGTTCAAGATAATTTATAGATCCAGTGCAATCACCATCAAGCTACCGAAGACTTCCTTCACAGAATTGGAAAAAACTGCTTTAAAGTTCATATGGAACCAAAAAAGAGCCCGCATTACCAAGACAATCCTAAGCAAAAAGAACAAAGCTGGAGGCATCATGGTACCTGACTTCAAACTACACTACAAGGCTACAGTAACCAAAACAGCATGGTACTGGTACCAAAACAGAGATATAGGCCAATGGAACCGAACAGAGCCCTCAGAAATAATACCACACATCTACAACCATCTGATCTTTGACAAGCCTGACAAAAACAAGCAATGGGGAAAGGATTCCCTATTTAATAAATGATCCTGGGAAAACTGGCTAGCCATATGGAGAAAGCTGAAACTGGATCCCTTCCTTGGACCTTATACAAAAATTAATTCAAGATGGATTAAAGACTTAAATGTTAGACCTAAAACCATAAAAACCCTAGAAGAAAACCTAGGCAATACCATTCAGGACATAGGCATGGGCAAGGACTTCATGTCTAAAACACCAAAAGCAATGGCAACACAAGCCAAAATTGACAAATGGGATCTAATTAAACTAAAGAGCTTTTGCACAGCAAAAGAAACTACCATCAGAGTAAACAGGCAACGTACAGAGTGAACAGGCAACCTACAGAATGGAAGGAAATTTTTGCAATCTGCTCATCTGACAAAGGGCTAATGTCCAGAATTTACAAAGAACTCAAACAAACTTAGAAGAAAAAAACAAACAACCCCATCAAAAAGTGGATGGAGGATATGAACAGACACTTCTCAAAAGAAGACATTTATGCAGTCAACAGACGCATGAAAAAATGCTCATCATCACTGGCCATCAGAGAAATGCAAATCAGAACCACAAATGAGACACCATCTCACACCAGTTAGAATGGCGATCATTAAAAAATCAGGAAACAACAGGTGCTAGAGAGGATGTGGAGAAATAGGAACACTTTTACACTGTTGGTGGGACTGTAAACTAGTTCAACCATTGTGGAAGACAGTGTGGCTATTCCTCAAGGATCTAGAACTAGAAATACCATTTGACCCAGCCATCCCATTACTGGGTATATACCCAAAGGATTATAAATCATGCTGCTATAAAGACACATGCACACATATGTTTATTGCAGCACTGTTCACAATAGCAAAGACTTGGAACCAACCCAAATATCCATCAATGATAGACTGGATTAAGAAAATGTGGCACATATACACCATGGAATACTATGCAGCCATAAAAAATGATGAGTTCATGTCCTTTGTAGGGACATGGATGAAGCTGGAAACCATCATTCTCAGCAAACTATCGCAAGGATAAAAAACCAAACACTGCATGTTCTCACTCTTAGGTGGGAATTGAACAATGAGGACACTTGGACACAGGAAGGGGAACATCACACACCGGGGCCTGTTGTGGGGTGGGGGGAGGGGGGAGGGGTAGCATTAGGAGATATACCTAATGCTAAATGACGAGTTAATGGGTGCAGCACAGCACATGGCACATGTATACATATGTAACAAACCTGCACGTTGTGCACATGTACCCTAGAACTTAAAGTATATAAAAAAAGTATACTAATTCACAGAAATCCTCTGCACTTCCAATTACAATAAAACCATCTATTACTCTAAAATTTGTGAATATTAGTCATTCTATCCTTCTAGCTTTTACTCTGCATTTGTGACCCCTTTGTACTATTTTTTCTGTTAGGATACGTCAAGAAAACTGAAATCATGGTAGTAAGTACTTTAAAGACGGAATTGGTTACCAGATGTTAGAAGGCTCCAGAAGTTCTTGAGCAGGAGTAATTATAGACATCAGTTTACCTTAAATGGGCAGAATTCAGATAGATAACAACAACAACAAAAAGAGACTGTGGAGGTTATTCATAGTGGGCTAATTTGTTTGGGAAAAATAAGTAGCTATAAATCAGTATATTCTAGTATCTTTGAGACAACAAATATGGGAAATTATTTTTCTTTTCTTTTTTTTTCCCAGCAAGCGCTGTGTTTATTTTCCAAACAATTTTATTGAAATGTGCCAAGAGTACATGGGCAGCACAAATGTATGAACAGGAAAAAAAAAATCACATGTACAACAATTTTTTAAAAGTGAAGGTTAATTTTGGGAGATATCAGTTCCCCTCTCCCTCCCCCTGCAGACTTCCAGCGTTTCCATTAAGGTTAAGCCTCTACGAACCTAGCATTAAAAAAAAAAAAAAAAAAAAGGAATACAAGATCTTTTGCAAATAACAAAAACAAAAAACAAAAAATGGCATAAAGGACAGAGAAATGTCTTCCTGCTTAGATGGCACTCTTCCTAGGCACCTAATTAGGAGGCGTGCTGAGCGGTGGAGAAACACAACTTCAGAGTGTAAGGGTATGGACCATTGGGTTTTTCATCTGGTAATGGTTCAGGAAGCCCAGAGTCTCCAGGGCATCGCTCTTGGATTCCCACTCCAGCAGTCCAGAGGAGCTGCGCTCACTTTTGCTGAGAATACTTTCACAGAAGATGGCGGTTTCACTCCCAGCTCATTGCAGATCTCGAAGAAGTTCTCCTCAGTCACCTCCAGCGGGGTGTTGAAGAAATGCAGCATGTTGCTGGGGTGCTGGATGCGGTTCTTGGCTGCCTGCTCTGGGGTGGAGAACCGATTGTTCTGGGATTCACTGAAGTCTTTGTAACTGCAAGACCCGTCTTCCAACTCGTATGACTGACCGGGCATGATGGCTGGCTGCTTGGAGACACAGACATTCAGCTTCTGCCCAAACATGAAGTTGTTGTTGAGGTGGGTAATGGCCCGGTCCACAGCGTAGCCATCAGCCATCTCCATCATGGCGGCCCCCGGCTTGCTTTTCATGAATTTCACCTTCTCCACATTGCCATACAAGCAGAAGACATTGATGACTCGGTCACAGTTCATCTTAAGATTGATCCAAGCCATAGACCACCAGCACAGGGCTGTGGGCGTGAGGGCCATCCTCAGGTGGTGGGGGAGGGGGTGAGGGGGTGCCCATACTGGGGGCCGTAGCGACTTGGGCCCCGACGGTGACCCCCCACTGGTGGATCCATCCTTCTCCCTTCGTAGTGAGGGGTGGGGGGCCGTAGCCCTCATCATGGTAATGGCTGTGGTATCCACCGTGGGGCCCTCCATATTCTGCTGGGTGATCTCCCAGGAGAGGGGGCTGCCTCTGGCGTTTGTTGGGGTTGCTGCCAGGGTCACCTTGTCCACTGAGATTGGGGTTTGTGTAGTCCCAAGTATCCTGATCATTCTTGAACACATTCAAGCGTGTAGGCTTTGCGTATTCCATCTTCAGAGCACAACAGCCAGAATAGATATCAGCCCCATTGAGAGAGGTCTTGGCCCGCTGGGCACTTTGAACAGAGTCGAATTCCACCATCGCCTGAACTCCATTCTTCCTGAAAATGACAATTCTCTGGACAGGGCCACAAGGATTACAGATAGTGTAAAGAACATCCATGGTGATCGAATAAATGGGGTTCAGGATGGTGAAGAGAAGCACACTGTTCACGCTCCGGGAGTCATCCGAGTCCCCGGGGCGGGAGATCTTCTGGATGGTAGAGTAGTTGACAAAAGCTGGGTGATCGGCAATGCATATTTGGTTGTCGGCTGCGTAGCTCACTGCGTTGCAAGCCCCCAACACATCTTCAAACTCCACCAGTGCTTGTCTCTTTTTAGGCATTACCACCACAGAGCTGATGGGTCCAAACTCCTGCAAGGCCTCCACAAGGTCAGCTTCCACCACACCCTCAATCAGGCCCCTGATGTGGACAACTGGGGAGGCAGGAGTTTTGTGCGGGTCATCGTAGTTCTTCCCGCCGCCGCTCGCCGCCCCACCTCCTCCACCGCCTCCGCCACCGCCACCGCCACCGCCTCCGTGCTGGTCGCCGGCGTTGCCAGTCTTGAGCCGCTTAGTGGTCCGGCCGCCCTCACTGCCACCGCCCTGGTAGCGGCCACTGCCGCCTCCGCCGCCCGCCGCCGCCATCTTCACCGTCGCTCCGGACCGCCTCTGCTGCTCGTCCGGTTGCTGCCTCTGCTCCAGCCGCCGACGCCGCTTCTCCCTGGAAATTATTTTTCTAAGTTAGTTTGGTAAAGTTTAAAAGGGTTGTACTTTATCCTGTAGACAATTGAGAGTAGTTTTCTGTATTTAAGAAGGATAAATAAACTGTTCTGTGTGCAGGGCGGATTAGAAATGGAAGACATTGGAAGCAGAGAGAAGTTAAGGAAGAATGTTGACATTATCTTAAAGTGTTAAGAACCTGAACAAAACTCATTGCAAAATCATTGCCAGGGAATACAATGTAGGGCCATTGACTGACTCTAGTGGTGGATGACGACAACTCACAGAGAGAAATCTGACAATCCATGTTTAGCAGAGGGAAGGAAGCCAGAAATAGTTATTATTAAGTGCAAGACTTCAGTTTTGTTGGTTTTTTGTTTTTTACTCCCAGCAAGCTAAATTTGACAATAATGTAGCTCAATTTCTCCCAATCTCATTTTGTTAATCTCTATAATCTTGCCCCAGAAAAGCCCCAGCTCAGAAAATTCTGTATTCGTTTGTCTTCATAAGATTGTAAAAATTTCAAAACTGTCTGTTCATGATAATTAGAGAAATACAAATCAAGACCACAATGAGATACCATCTTACACCAACCAGAATGGCTATTACTACAAAGTCAAAAAATAACAGATGCTGGTGAAGTGGTGAAGAGAAAGGGATGCTTATACACTGTTGGTGGGAGTGTAAATTAGTTCATCCATTGTGGAAAACAGTGTGGCAATTCCTCAAAAGCCTAAAGACAGAAATAGCATTTGACCCTGCAATCCCATTACTGGGTATATACTTAAAGGAATATAAATCATTCTATTATAAAGACACATGCATGCATATGTACACTGCAGCACTGTTCACAATAGCAAAGACATGGAATCAACCAAAATGGCAATCAGTGACACACTGGATCAAGAAAATGTGGTACATATACACCATGGAATACTACGCAGCCATAAAAAAGAACAGAGATCATGTCTTTTGCAGGGAAATGGATGGAGCTGGAGGCTATTATCCTTAGCAAACTAACATAGGAACAGAAAAGCACCGCATGTTCTCACTTGTAAGTGGGAGCTAAATGATGAGAACTCACATGGACACACAGAGGGGAACAACACACACTGGGGACTTTCAGAGAGAGGAGGCAGAGAGATGGGAGATCATCAGGGAAAATAACTAGTGGGTGCTAGGCTTAATACCTGGATGATGAAAGAATCTGTACCACAAACCCCCATGACAAAAGTTTACCTATGTAACAAACCTGCACTTGTACCCCTGAACCTAAAATAAAAATTCAAAAAGGAAGCAAAAAAAAAAAACTTTAAAGTAGCTCAATAAGTTTTATATTAATGTCAACTTTAAATAATTTTTATGCACAATACGTTATGAAAATTCATTTACCTTTTTTAAAAAAAGAATGCGAAATTTTAGCAGAGTTTTCAACAACAATGTTATAGTTAACAAGAGAAAAGCATCCTGATGTTTTACAAACTGGTGTTTCAATGAATTACTCTTTTTTTTTCTGAGAGGGGATCTCGCTCTGTTGCCCAGGCTGGAGTGCAGTGGCATGATCTCGGCTCACTGCAACCTCCACCTCCCAGGTTCAAGTGATTCTCCTGCCTCAGCCTTCCAGTACCAGAAGGCATGCACCATGACGCCTAGCTACATTTTGTATTTTTAGTAGAGACAGGGTTTCACCAGGTTGGCCAGGCTGGTCTCTAACTCCTGAGCTTCCAAACTGCTGGTAGTACATGCATGAGCCACCGTACCCAGCCAAAATGAATTACTCTTGTGTTCTATTCATTTGTTTTTCCTGCATTTTCATTTCATTTCACTTTGATGAACCAACAGAAATACCCGATGCAATACAGTGACAGCTTCAAAGGCTTCATGTTAACAAAGTTATCATTTCACAGTAGATAAAATAATATGTGAAAGTAATGAGAATTTAGGAATTCCTCTAAAATCAGAATTTAAAGACATACCACTTACCCTTTGTTAAAATAGCTTACAGTACAGAAGTCTTAGAAAATGGGCATTAGAGTGTCAGAAAGCTAGTCATGTTAAAAAAAACCTTTCAAATCAAGGCTAGCCACCTCATTAAATAATAAAATGAAGAAACTGCTTATAAAACCGGTGTTCCATTTTCAATTTAAAAAAAATGTTGATAGCAAAATAACAATTAATTTAAAATATTTTTCTGCTCACTTCTAGAAGGTGACCTATTTAAGCCCCACTAAACCACTTAAGTGACCTACTTAAGCCCCACTAAAGCAAATAGCATATATTGGGATTGGATTACCAAAAGTATGCCTTCCATTTGATTGGCCATATACCTTTTTGTTTCATGCATGGATAATGGCTTTTCTCCTTCTTCAGTAACCCAAAGGAAAAGCTGACATTCTAACCTGGAGCTGCACATTCAAGCTTTGACACATGCCTCTCGCTGGTTTCGTCTAATGCTTATAATAAACCTGTAGAGTCAGCAACTTTAGAAAGATGGGTTGAAGAAGTGTCTTTGTCATAGTTTGTATTTTTCTCTGAGGCACTTGGCAGAGTCACCTCTGGTGTTTCAAATGTGCTTGAAAGTTATCTGGCTGCCCTCTGAGAAGTTTGCATAAAACCTGCTTTACTTAAAAGCAGGCAAAATTAAGGTTTCTGTAACAAAACCATAGGCACTGCATTGAGATAGGACAAAGACCAAATATCCTGCTTCCATGTGGCAGAGAAATAATGAATAACTTGGTTCAAGAGCTCATGGAGTGGCATATCATCACGCCATTATTAATAGAGAACATTGCTAATTTCTAAAGGGGCTTAATGTCATGATTATTTTATCCTCTTCTTTCTGTTGAATTTTTAACATGTATGTCTACTGCAAAGTACACAAAGGAAATCAATTAGCACTAAAAAAAGGGCTTCTTCACAACCGCAAATTATATATATATTTCTTTCAGAACATCACTTTAGAGAGAAAATAGCAAAAATTCAGCATCATCACTTTTGTGACACTTCACTAACCAATCCAAATATAGAAAAAGAAAGAGAAATTGAGTACATTTGCATTCACTGTACATTTTTAGCTATTTGTGTAGAAGAAAAACAATTAGCTTATTTAAAAACCCTAAGGTGAGTACGCAGTTTTTAATTATTATCTTTGCTGTTGTGATTTGTATTTGTATTTTATTTATGTATAAACCCAGTATATAAACCTATGTCAAATACTTCTTTATTTTTGATACTAGTTCAAAATATTGGTGACTTTTTTAGATATGAATATCTCATATGTATCTTTTAGAAATTATCAGAGTTATAAAATAATATTTGGGAGGTAAGGAAGGCACTAGACATAAGAAACTTGTGTAGACAAATACTTTGTCACCAAAGTTGTATATTTAAAAGTCCCTATTCTTTGTCTCTTATCAATTCAAAATTAATTCATTAGAAAACAATTTTCCTCAACATTTAATCCCTAGTTGTTCATCTTTTTCACTAGCTTGTATTGCATTACTCATTGCTTCATAGCTAAACTCTGTTTAAATCTGTTAACTGAAATGATTTTAAAAACCTTTTGGTGGAGCGCTGCGGAGGGCGCCTGCGGGCCGCCCCTGCCGAACAAAGGAGCAGGGGCGCCGGGGCGCCGCGGCCGGGACCCGTCACCCACCTCCCTGGCCGCACCGCGGCCTCCCGTCCACCGCCACCATGACTGCCAACGGCACAGCCGAGGCAGTGCAGATTCAGTTCGGCCTCATCAACTGCGGCAACAAGTACCTGACGGCCGAGGCATTCGGGTTCAAGGTTAACGCGTCGGCCAGCAGCCTGAAGAAGAAGCAGATCTGGACGCCGGAGCAGCCCCCTGACGAGGCGGGCAGCGCGGCCGTGTGCCTGCGCAGCCACCTGGGCCGCTACCTGGCGGCGGACAAGGACGGCAACGTGACCTGCGAGCGCAAGGTGCCCGGTCCCGACTGCCGCTTCCTCATCGTGGCGCACGAGGACGGCCGCTGGTCGCTGCAGTCCGAGGAGCACCGGCGCTACTTCGGAGGCACCGAGGACCGCCTGTCGTGCTTCGCGCAGACGGTGTCCCCCGCCGAGAAGCGGAGCGTGCACATCGCCATGCACCCTCAGGTCAACACCTACAGCGTCACCCGTAGGCGCTAGGCGCACCTGAGCGCGCGGCCGGCCGACGAGATCGCCGTGGACCGCGACGTGCCCTGGGGCATCGACTCGCTCATCATCCTCGCCTTCCAGGACCAGCGCTACAGAGTGCAGACCGCCGACCACCGCTTCCTGCGCCATGACGGGCGCCTGGTGGCGAGCCCCGAGCCGGCCACTGGCTACACGCTGGAGTTCCACTTCGGCAAGGTGGCCTTCCGCGGCTGCGAGGGTCCTTACCTGGCGCCGTCGGGGCCCAGCAACACGCTCAAGGCCGGCAAGGCCACCAAGGTGGGCAAGGACGAGCTCTTTGCCCTGGAGCAGAGCTGCGCCCAGGTCGTGCTGCAGGCGGCCAACGAGAGGAATGTGTCCACGCGCCAGGGTAGGGACCTGTCTGCCAATCAGGACGAGGAGACCGACCTGGAGACCTTCCAGCTGGAGATCGACCGCGACACCAAAAAGTGTGCCTTCCGTACCCACACGGGCAAGTACTGGACGCTGACGGCCACTGGGGGCGTGCAGTCCACCGCCTCCACCCAGAATGCCAGCTGCTACTTCGACATTGAGCGGCGTGACGGGTGCATCACACTGAGGGCGTCCAATGGCAAGTTTGTGACATATAAGAAGAATGGGCAGCTGGCCGCCTCGGTGGAGACAGCAGGGGACTCAGAGCTCTTCTTCATGAAGCTCATCAACCGCCCCATCATCGTGTTCCGCGGGGAGCACGGCTTCATCGGCTGCCGCAAGGTCAGGGGCACCCTGGACGCCAACCGCTCCAGCTATGACGCCTTCCAGCTGGAGTTCAACGATGGCGCCTACAACATCAAAGACTCCACAGGCAAATACTGGACGGTGGGCAGTGACTCCGCGGTCACCAGCAGCGGCGACCCTCCTGTGGACTTCTTCTTCGAGTTCTGCGACAACAAGGTGGCCGTCAAGGTGGGCGGGCGCTACCTGAAGGGCGACCACGCAGGGGTCCTGAAGGCCTCCGCGGAGACCGTGGACCGCGCCTCGCTCTGGCAGTACTAGGGCCCGCCCGCCCCGCACTTCCCCGCCCCTGCCCACGTGGCGGCTCCTTCCAACCCTCCCTGCTAACCCCTTCTCCTCCAGGTGGGCTCCCCGGGGCGGGAGGCAAGCCCCTTGCCTTTCAAACTGGAAACCCCAGAGAAAACGGTGCCCCCGCCTGTCGCCCCTATGGACTCCCCACTCTCCCCTCCGCCCGGGTTCCCTACTCCCCTCGGGTCAGCGGCTGCGGCCTGGCCCTGGGAGTGATTTCAGATGCCCCTGCCCTCTTGTCTGCCATGGGGCGAGTCTGGCACCTCTTTCTTCTGACCTCAGACGGCTCTGAGCCTTACTTCTCTGGAAGCGGCTAAGGGACGGTTGGGGGCTGGGAGCCCTGGGCGTGTAGTGTAACTGGAATCTCTTGCCCCTCCTGGCCACCTCCTCCCAGCCCCCCAGGAGCTGGGCACGTGTCCCAAGCCTGTCAGTGGCCCTCCCTGGTGCACTGTCCGGAAACCCCTGCTTGGGAAGGGAAGCCGTCGGGTGGACTAGGACTGACCCTCGGGTTTTTTTGGGTGGTGGCTGGAAACAGCCCCTCTCTCACGTGGCAGAGGCTCAGCCTGGCTCCCTTCCGTGGAGCGGCAGGGCGTGACAGCCACAGGGTCTGCCCGCTGCATGTTCTGCCAGGGTGGTGGTGGCGGGGGGTAGGGGTGTGGGGGCCGTCTTCCTCCTGTCTCTTTCCTTTCACCCTAGCGTGACTGGAAACGGAAAATGACCAAATCAGTATTTTTTTAGATGAAATATTGTTGCTGGAGGCGTCCCAGGCAAGCCTGGCTGTAGTAGTGAGTGATCTGGGTGGGGCGTCTCAGCACCCTCCCCAGCGGGTGCATCTCAGCCCTCTCTTTCCGTCCTTCCCGTCCAGCCCCAGCCCTGGGCCTGGGCTGCAGGACGCCTAGGCCAGAGCCCCCACTGTGATTGGTGCTCCCTGGGCCTCCTGGGTGGATGAAGCCAGGCATCACCCCCTTGGGGAGCCCTGGGGTGAGCCGCCGGGGCCCCCCTGCTGCCAGCCTCCCTCGTCCCCGACATGCATCTCACTCTGGGTGTCTTGGTCTTTTATTTTTTGTAAGTGTTATTTGTATAACTCTAAACGCCCATGATAGTAGCTTCAAACTGGAAATAGTGAAATAAAATAACTCAGTCTGCAGCCTTCCCCCCCCAAAAAAAACTTTTTGTCCATTTTTTACCTATTCCATTTGACATTGGTCTCATATGATATCATGATACAAAGGAAAATGACCCCACAATGATATGATTCATAATTCCACTATAAATTTCCTTGATGCTTTGAGAGTGTGATTTATTTTGCCCCCCTCCATTTTTTTTTAACTATAAAGCAAGTACATGTACAATAATGCCATTTTTTTTCCAACCCCAAATAAATAGAAACAGCTATAGGACTGAAGTTTCTAATATGAATCTTATAGTTTACTTAGCACATGCTTTAATAAAGTTTCCCCTTCAGGAAACTAGAATATTGTGTCTGGTGCAAGACTAGATGTTTTGTCAAAAACATATGTAATGTTCATATAGCAGAGCTTTGGCTTTATGCCATGAAAAAGCAGGAGGTGTTTTTGGAACTGTCCTATTGATTTTCACACGTTATTTATTGGAAATGACTGCTGCCATTCCCACATAGTCCTAAGTGTGAATATTTACCATATGTATGTGGCTTCAAGATTATTTTGTTGTTCACAAAATCACCTATGTCCTCCCATCAAAATACTGTCCTCATCTTAAAGTAAATGGCACTGTTTTATTCAATGATTTACATTTTGGAATCCTAACCAGATATTTTTTTCCTTAAATTTCAAGCACTGCATTACTTCCAAAGTCATGCTATGAGTATGTGGAAATTATATCAAACATGAGTAAATTTTGTTGACCAAGACTACAGAAATAACAATACCATCACATAAATATATGAATACAGACATTGATGGTTGGTGAAAATTACCTCCAAATGTCCAATGCCATGAGTATATTTTGAATAGCTAGTTTGATTTTTATTAATATTATATGAAGGTTATTTCTAAGCCTGCAGACATAATTTATGGAATATACTACTCAGATATTTGAGAATGTACTACTTCAATATTTGGATATATTTATTCCAAATATATCTCCACTGTGATTTTTTAGGAGATACAATTGCCATCACAGAAAGATATTGCTGATTCCGATGAAATTTTTAATTAAGTAGAAAAATCAAAGAACGCAATTCTTTTTCAAGATTTCTTCAAATAAAGAAATAAGCAAAATTAGGCTGTGGTGTTGTGAATAACACCAAGAAGTATGGAGTCAGGCAAGCCTCAGGCTCTGTCACAGTTCTACTGTGAAGTAGATAATTCTAAAGGTGTGTTTCTGTGTCTTAGGTTTGTGGAGACCTACAGTAACATTCCACAGACCAACACTGAGCCTACCCCACGACTATTCAACCTGCCCATTATTGGGTAGCTTTCATATAACCAGTTAGAAAGAAAACATCTATGAAAACTATTTACTAAAGAATTATATATTTTAATTAAGGGTACCGAACATGGTCAAGTTAGAGAACAATAGAGTAGAAACCTTCTATTCAAATATAATTGAGACCAGTTTTTTTATAGTTAATCTAAAAAGTGAGTTAAGGAGGAGGTTCATGGGGTTAAAAAAAAAACCAGAAATGTAAATTATTTGGCCAATATTTTGATATAAGTCCAGGACCCTTTGATTATTACTCTATTAACTGGAGTTTCTATACATTGTCTTCTTTGTATAAATTATGATCATAACAAGTCAGTCATAATTCTAAATTTTTACCTGTTTAAAGTAGAACAAAAAAAAGTAATTGAGGTGCAAAAACCTTTTAGCTTGTTAAAATTTTGCTATTCTGATTATTCTAATTTTATAATTTTTTCTTAAAATTTTTACATTGCTTTGCCCTCCTATGAATCAACTTAGCTTTTTCTAATCTTTTCAAGACCCAAATATTTTTACATAAATAGTACCACTATATTATAATCACATCACTGATTTTATTTATGTCACAAAAGCCCAACTTGAATACAACCTAAATAAACTGTCTGGTAGGTAAGTTAACATAACGCCAAGTTGAGGCAACAGACTTACATAGGCATAATAGAAAACACACTGTTATTTTACAGGGAGAATGTACAGTGTCAGTTCATTCAACAAGTTGGTTAAACACAACTCAACTAAAACAATGTCATTGAAAAGTAGCAAATTCTGTTTTTGTTCCATGGACTTACAGCCAATGAGTCCTGAGAAAGAAGAGAGAATTTAAAGAGCTTCATTGGCAGGTGAATCTGTACTTGGCCTTTTAGCTTAGAGACTGCAACTCCATATTAAAAGCAGGAGAATAGTGAGACATCCCATATAAAGAAAGAAATCAGAACAGACATGCAGGGGCAAAAGTAGCCATGGTCTGCGTCCTGGCTCAGGAGGACAGTGTGTGTTGAAGAGCAAAGCCTAGAATGGGCTGATGCCTGTAACCTCACCCCATCCCATTGCTTTATCTACTCACTCTGCTTGCCCAGAAAATCTGGTGCCCCACAGTGAGAACAGGAACTGGGCATCCCAGCTAATCTTCAGCTGGGTAGGTCTCATAGGGTTGTCAGATTTGAAAAAAATAACAATAGGCTTTGAAGAAAAAGACTTGGAGATGAAGCAGAATGCTCTTGCCAAAGCTTCCCTCAATTGACATAAGAGGAGCAAATTTATTTCCTAAATTAGTTATGGTATAATTTACCAGGTATCCAAATAAATTTGTTTAGAGACTAAGAGTTTTCCCCTGGAATAATGTCTGATTATAATTTTACATATAATTCTTTTATTCAACAAATGCTCAATGTATGTTTGTTTTATACCAAACACTTTTAAGGAATTAGGAATACCATTGTGAATAAAATAGACAGTCTCTACTAAATGCTTAGTTATGATGGCAGGCAAACAAATACATAAGAAAATAATTAAGAAATACAGTTTTATGCCTAATTATGTCAGATGATAGTAAGTGCTGTGTCCCCAAAACACTTACTCATTTTCTCAAACTATTCTAAAACAGGAAAGGTGCATAAAGAGTGCTGGACATGGGACTGAAGATTCTGTTTTAAATATGGTTGCCAGGGAAATCCTCACTGTGTAAGAACATTCCATCAAGGACTTGAAGGAGATGAGGGAAGTCATCAAGAGGATGGGAAAAAGAACACTCCCAGTAATAGGACCAGCAAATGCAAAGACCAGAGGAGAAAGACATCTGCTTTGTTTAAGGGACAGCAAACAGGTCTCCCTGCTACAGCAGAGTAAATACAGTGGTAATGGTAGAAGAGTTTTTAGTTGTAAGGCAAGAAGGGGACCAACCATGGAGAGTCTTAGATGTCATTGTGGAGATTTCTATTTTACTGGAGGTGAAATGGAAGCCACTGAAGGCACTTGAAATGGAGGCTGATATGGTTCACAGCTTTAATAGTCTGCTGTCTGCTGAGATAAGAATTGACTATAGGACAAAGGGTAGATCTAGGTAGTGAGATGTTATTGCAATCACCTAGGAAAGAGACAGGATGATTTGAACTAGAGTGGTACTGGTAAGAGGTGGTCATATTTTGAAAATATTTTTGAAGTAGAGTTGACAGGATTTGGTGATGAATTTGACATGGGATGTGAGTCAAATTTCATAGCTGGAGCCAAACATCCCTATTTAATTACATTGAATATAATAGAAAAGGTGGAGGGAAATGGATCAGGAAAAGAAAGAATAGAAGTTTGGTATGGGAAACAGTAAGGTGAAGAAACCAGTAGAGATGTTACATATCTAAATCTCAGTTCAGGAGCTTTGAATGCATAGAAAATTTGATCATTAGCATGGGGCTGGAATTTGAAGCCATGAGACTGGACAATGTCATTTTAGTTTAGTGTATTTCCACAGATTATATTTCAAGCATCATGCTAGATACTTTAACGTTTGGCCATTTTAAAAGCCCCTTGGTAAATTTCACAGGAATGAGGATTTGACTGACCTGTTTTTCTCAGATGTCTGACCTCAGTAGGATGCATGATTTTATTATATTTAATTCCCTATAAAATTCCAAAATATCAAAATGAGACCTATATTTATTAGCAGGATTTTTCAGGTACAATATTCCTACTCAGATAGAACTATATCACTTAATTTCACAGAAATATCCTTCCCTGGGGTGATGATACTATTATATCACCAATCATGAAATCATGCTGACTTGCAGGCAACAATGGAGCTCACATTTTGATCTAAGCTAATTTGCATGACTTACTTAAATTATGAAAATACACACTTTTAGAGAGCAGACAGATTTTGTTAATTCTGAATTATGTCAAAGTATCACTTAATTCTCAAGGGCCCAACTCTGGCGAAACAAGATACTGCAGTGTATGTGTTTCCTATTCCCTTCCAACTTTTTTCATCATGATTCATCAGCGAATGCTATGAAGTCTAGAAATTTAATTAATGGATCTCAGGGCCACTGGACCATGCATTTACACAAATTGCTCTGTGAAGAAGGATCACTCACTCTCTCTCTCTCTCTACCCACCCCTGCCCTTTCTCCCCCTCTTTCTCTTTCAAGAGCAGAACATTTTAGTGACCTCCAGTTAACTGGCTGAACTAAGCAGCGATCTCTTAGGTAATAATGCACTGCTAACAAACCTCAGCATAGACTATAACGCTACCACTAAAGCTTCCGTTCATGTTGTTCTAGGGCTAATAAAATGGAATATTATATTCTAGCTCTGAGGAAATTTGAGATTGTCTCATATTTTCTCAGTTAAACCAGAAAATAATTAATTTTAGGGAAGGGACAAGAATTGCTGTGGCAGAGCCAGCCTGATAAATAATTTCTATTCATTCTCAATGTATTATCTGTTTTCTCCCTACAGGCTCCTTTTTGTTACTCTTATATCAAAATCCCACTTAATTTTCTTGCCATCACAACTCAAAAATCATACCTACAAAAGAGCTAAAGTTTTCATCTTTTTGCTTTTGCACAAACTCTATGCCGGCTATGAGAGTGTAAGCTTTATAGTTATATACAGATATTTTTATTTATAATCTTTCTTCTGCAAAAAAGGATTAAAGTGAAGCAAAAAGAACATGTAATAAGATGAATAATGAATAGAAAAATAAATTGCTTTTAAGACAAAGTAAAGGAAACTATAAAAGGGAGATGACTAGAACTATTTAGCAAGAAGAGACCTCATTCTTTCTATCAAATAGTGCGGTGTAATTTGCACAATGTACCCAATGGTTAATGAATACATATTTGTTGAGGATAGCATTAATAAATAACATGACCAATGAAAAACTATAACAAAAGATTTTTACTCTTCAGGAAGTAATTATTAGGTAGGTATTTTAAATTCTAACTTTAAAAGATAGAGGAAAAGATATACTGAGCTGGCCCATAAATGCAACAGGAAGACACAGAGTAACAATTACTGCAGGTGAATTTCAACTCTCGGTCTATCTACCAACCAGTGTCACCAGGAACCTTCTTCAGACCGGTGTATCCAACTGCTTATTTATCTTTTGCACCTGGATATCCCTCAGCTACCTCCATTTAATTCATCTTCTTCCTCCAAACTGGTCAGCATCCAAGCAGATCCAGAGAACTGTGAGGAGCTATTCTAGTCTCTGCCTTCTCCCCTGTTGCTGATCCAGTTAAGAGGGCCAAAGAATATAGTTGAGAGGACACCAGCCTTGTATCTAGTAGCATTTAGTTTTAACCTCATCCCTTAACTTAAAATTGGCATGGCCTTCAGTAAGCGATTTAACTCCTCTGAATATCAATTGATAAAATTTTAAAAAAGTCCAAAATTCATTGTAGTGAGGATTAAAATATCATGTTTGGGACATCATGAGCTCTCAATAAACAATTGCAGTATTATTCAAATTGGTACACAGGCCTGTCCCTTCTCCTTCCTTTTAGATTTCTTTTTCCTTCTGTTTTTGCCTCTGAATGCCCCAACCCAATCTCTCTTCCTTGATCATCTTTTTAGGAAATCCATCCCCACCCCACTCCCCCCACCACTCCTCACACTCCTTTCTCTCCTACTCCGGCCTCCACCACAGCTGCTCCATTCCCGCTTGTAATCCAGCCTCTGCACCACTATCAGCGCTGCGGTTCTGAAATGCAAACCTCATCATGTTGCACCTTATAACATCTTTGACACCTACTTGTCTCCTGATAAATTCTCAGCCTCTTAGTTTTAGGTTGACCATGACCATTTGTGATCTGACCCTGTCCACTCTCCCTCCTGATTCTCATTTCTCTCACCAAATTCTCCACCCTTTGTACTGAACAACGTGGCTCTACTTTCATCTCTTCAAACTTATATTTTTTCCTTGATCCTTAACTTTGCTCACAATGGTCCTCCCATCTGGAATAGCATTTTCCCTGTGGGCCTGGAAAATTTGACTATTCCTTTGTGACGCAATTCAGTCTTCACTTCCCCGTGAGTGACCTTCTTAGGACAAACTGACAGTATCTTATATTGTAGTCCCACAGTCCATTAGGCAGTCTTCAAGTGTCCAATATGACAGTGCATGATATTAGTTGTTTATATGCCTATTTCTCCCACTGGCTTTGAGAAACTTGAGGGATTGTTGTAACCATTTGTATCCCCAGTGTGTAGCATAGCGTGCATCTATTTGTGTTTTGAATGAGTGAGTGAATTAATGAATGATGAGAAAGCAATGACCTATGTTTTGTCTCTACCAGTCTTACATGAGATTATAAATAGACTGATTCAGCTGAAGATTCCAGGTCCTATTCCTTTTGCAGTTGCTATTGTATATGTTAGCAAAAAGCTTCATCCCTTCCAAAAACTTTTTCAGTGGTAGCAATAAATTCATTGTCTTCTGGGAGCAACTTTCTGCTCTCTCTCTCTCCTCTCTCTCTCTCCCTGATTTGCCTATTGCTACTTTGAAGAGTATGTGTTTATGACTTTATAATTTGTTACAGTGAATGTAATAGGAGTCCTTCTGTTTCTTCATAAGTGGTTATGAAAAAATATTCACACTTGCTTATTATTCTCTTACTGTTCTTAATGTAATGCTTCTAAATTAGATATACAAAAGTGCTCATCTAGAAGATAATGGAAGCATAAGCAAAACACAGAAAAAGGCTTACCAAGAATGAATTATAACTAACAAACAAATGTTAGTTTTATTCCAATCGAATTACTGAATTAGTACATGATGGAACAAAAAATCTATAACAAGTTTAGATATCAGTAATTTATTGGACATGGATTGTATACACTGTACCCACAAAATTCTATCAAATTGTTTCTATTTCAAGAAATTTTCAGTTTATTCATGTTCAATACAAAAGTTAATTATACATGAAATATAAACTGAATGGAAAACATTGGCATTGTTTTTCCTGGCTTTCTTGGAAGAATACGGGAGTAGGGTTAATATTGAAATGCAAGAGAAAGCTCTTCACGCCTCTCCTTGTTCCCAGGATAGGACAAATACACACGGCCAAGAATGAGGAAATTAGGACAAAACCCAATGTAGTCAAGAGAGTTATGACCCTGAGGTGTGAGGTAAGATCTGGCCCTGGGAATGTTGACTGACGCTGCAATATTTAGTATCTAGACTGGAATGATTAAATATGAAGTGGGTTGACCTGGAGTCTTTAGAGATGGCGCTATTCCCAGAAAGATAAATGAGATCCAGTCCTAGGACAAAAGGACAAACATCATTGGTTGGAAAAAGAAAAAATGATTTAGAAAAAATGAGAAAGAGAAACAAAATGTAGAGGAGAAGAAGAAATCCCAAGGATGGAGACCAAAGGGTTTGCCAACAGTCTGTTCCTTGGGAATGTGAGTTACACAGCAACCTGGAAGATGATGCTACTTCCAAGCCCATGATTCTGTCTCCATGACTTAGGACACTAGTCACAAAGAAATAGAACACACCTTTCTCTTTTGAGATCTCATTGTCCGTTGAAGAACTGCTACTCATGGCCTGCAAGAGTGAAACTCACTGGTTCTAGGAATGAATGAAATTGGACTGGCTGGAGGCCTTTAATTATTATGTGGGCCTCAGAACTGATGAGGATTGATGTGGGTGTTATTTCAATAAAGTGTTATAAACAATTCATATATGAAAAATTTATTTTCTTAATTTATAGTTAAATACACTTATATTGTATTTCAATGTTGTTATTCAAATTAAAGACCATGTCAGTTCTTAGACACAATCTCTCACTGTGTATTAATCTCAATAAGACATTGTAGTAACCACATATATATTTATATATATATATAAATTAATCGATATTACTTTTTGAGCTATTTTATGTTTACAGGCAAAAATTAGTGAAAGTTAAAATGCCTGTCTGTAGACTCTCTCACTCCACCCCCATTTCTCCGATTTTTAACATCTTGTGGTATTTTTAACATTAGTATCTTACATTTGTTACAGGTGATGAGAAAATGTTGATAAATTATTTTTATCTAAAGTTCATAATTATATTAGGGTTCACTCTTTGTGGTGTCCATTTTATGGATTTTAACAGAGATGTACCCACCATGACAATGTTACAGAAAATAATAGTTTCACTGCCCTAAAAATCCCCTGTGTGCTACCTAGTTATTCCTCCTTTCTTTCCTCCCCAGGAACCCCTGGAAATGACTGATCTTTTTACTGTCTCCACAGTTTTGCCTTTTTCAAAATGTCATATACTTGAAACCACATAGTGTGTAGGCTTTCATATTGGCTTCTTTCACTCAGTAATATGCATTTAAAGTTCTTCCATTCCTTTTTGTGGCTTGATAGCTCTTTTTTTTATATAGAACTGATTAATATTCCATTGTATGGCTACACCATAGAGTGTTAGTCTATTTGCCTATTGAAAGGTACTTTGGTTGTTTCTGTCTTGGTAATTATGAATAATACTGGTATAAACATTTGTGTGTATGTTTTGTGTGGGCATAAGTTTTCAACTCATTTGGCAAATACCAAGAAGCACAATTATGGAATCATAGGCTAAGAGTGTGCTTAGTGCCATAAAAAACTGCTAAACCATCTTCCAAAGTGGATGTACCATTTTGCATCCCAACTAGCAATGAATAAGAGTTATTTCTGCTCATTGTTCTTACCAGCACTCAGTAGTGTTACTATTTTGGATTTTGGCCATTATAAGAGCTATGTAGTAGCATCTCATTGTTTTGGTTTGCAATTTTCTAATGACATATGATACTGAGTATCTTTTCATTGCTTATTTACCATTAGTAATATGTTGCCATCAGTAACTTTCCTTTCCCTTTCCATTGCCAGTGAGATCCAGCATTTTTTTTTTTTTTGAGACATAGTCTCACTCTGTCGCCCATGCTGGAGGGCAGTAGTGCAATCTTACTGCAACCTCCACCTCCCAGGTTCAAGGGATTCTCCCTGCCTCAGCCTCCCAGGCAGCTAGGATTACAGGCACCCACCACCACGCCTGGCTAATTTTTTTTTTTTTTTTTTTTTTTTTAGTAGAGGGGGTTTTCACCATGTTGATAGGGCTGGTCTTGAACTCCTGACCTCAGGTGATCTGCCCTCCTCAGCCTCCCAAAGTGCTGGGATTACAGGCATGAGCCACTGCGCCTGGCCAGATCCATTATTTCTTAATGAAAACGAAAAATTCACCAGTTACCGCATTTTTCCCCATATATTTGTAATACGTTCCCATGTCTGATAAGGCAAGTCCAACCCTCTGCATTTTTAAAAATTAATCATTATTTATTAAAAATTAATATTCTATGCACATTTTAAAATCAATGACCATATTAGATTTATTGAAAAAATAATGTAATTTAATATTAATTTATCACATCGATTGACATGATAATTCACCACTTATTTGGATTTCCTTTAAGATCAGTTCCTAAAATTTTCTATATAGATGGCTTTAGAATTTTTTTTTTGTAGCTTAACTACAAGATACTTTGTAGTGTCTCAATTTTTATTACAGTTTTACACCTTCAATTCAATTATTGCTGACATAGAAAAACTTTTCTTTCAACATCTATTTTAGATTTAGTGGGTACATATGCAGATTTTTTACATGGGATACTACTTGATACGCAGGTTTGGAGTACATATGTATCCATTAATCAGATGGTGAACATAGTATGCAATAGTTACTTTTTCAACCCTTGTCCTTTTTCTTCCATCCCCCATATAATAGTCTGTTACTTTGTACTGTTTTCTATTATAAATTGGGGAGAAGCCATTATTATTATATATTAGCTTCAGAACAACTAGGTTCAAGTCATGGAAAACAATTTTGCACAAACAACTTTAGGAAACACTGCTTTGAAAACTGTAATCTGAATTATAGCCGAGGCCACAGAAACAAAATATTTACTGAAGGTTCTTTTAAGAAAAACAAGTTAGCCAGGAATGGTGGCTCATGCCTGTAATCCCAGCACTTTGGGAGGCCGAGGTGGGTGGATCACGAGGTCAGGAGATTGAGACCATCCTGGCAAACATGGTGAAACCCTGTTTCTACTAAAATAAGAAAAAATTAGCTGGGCATGGTGGCACATGCCTGTAGTCCCAGCTACTCAGGAGGGTGATACAGGGGAATCGCTTGAACCAGAGAGGCGGAGGTTGCAGTGAGCTGAGATTGTGCCACTGCACTCCAGCCTGGGACAGAGCAAGACTCTGTCTCAAAAAAAAAAAAAAAAGAAAGAAAAAAAAGAAAAGAAAAAAGAAAAAAGCAAGTTGTATTGAAAGAGGACATCATTAACAGTATATCTCTTCAATAATGGTTTATTTTACTATATTCTCATTCCTCTCTTACTGTGTCCCAAATCTCTTTACAGGCTAAAAGAAACTGTTCAGAATTAATCCTATTCATAAAGAACAGCACTTACTGAGTATTGCATTTTCTTCTTCAAATTCTTCAGCATACATTGGGACTACACCATACGGGACCATTTTTATGTTTTCAGTTTTGGGTTTTTTTTTTTTTTTTTTTTTTTTTTGCTAAAGAAACTGCAACTAGATTTAGGACCTCATTCTATTAGGTCAGTATTTGTCTAATAAACTTCAGCTTAAGCAAAATAAAATATGTGTTGCTCTGAACTGAAACTCCTCAAAAACATATTTTTAAAATTACAGAAAAAATTAAATGAAATTATGTTTTTAAAAATCTTGTAGATGAAAAGATATGATATATAGTAGGTTTAAGTACCTATTTCAATGGTTCCCAAAGTGGGGCCCTCAGACATCCAGGTTCAAACTATTTTAACAGGAATACTAACATAGTGACATTTGCTGTAAAGGTGCAAATACAATAGTGGGTAAAAATGCTGGCACTTTAGCACAAATAAAGGCAGTAACACCAAACTACTAGTAGTCATGGTATTCTTCACTATGCACAGGAAAGGTTTGAAATGGAAGGGCAGGCCGGGCATGATGTCTCATGCCTGTAAGCCCAGCAATTTCAGAGGCCAAGGGGGGAGGATCACCAGAGGTCAGGAGTTTGAGACCAGCCTGGCCAACATGGTGAAACCCCATCTCCACAAAAAATACAAAATTTAGCTGGACATGGTGGTTGCATGCCTGTAGTCCCAGCTACTTGGAAGGCTGAGGCAGGAGGATTGAGCCCAGAAGGTTGAGGCTACAGTGAGCTGTGACCATGCTACTGCACTCCGGCCTGGGTGACAGAACAAGTCCCTGCCTCAAAAATAAAAAGAATGTCTGTGATGAAGCAGTGAAAATTTTACTATATCTTAATCCTTGAATATCTCTTTTTAATATTTCAAGTGATGAAGTTGGAAGCACACATAAGCATTCCTACAGACTGCCTGAGAAAAAACCCTTGTGTGACTAAGTCATGAAGTGAATTAACCACTTTAATGGAATATCATTTTTACTTGAAAAGAGTACTGACAAACAATGTTATTTCAACTGGGGTTTTTGGGAGACACTTTCTCAAAAAATGAGATTCTGTCATTTCAAGAAAAACAACAGACAGGCCATAATAAAATTCAATAATAAAACTGCTAATAATAAGATTCAAGCTTCGGAACAGAAAATTAGAATTTTAGAAAACTTATATCTACCATTGCTTTCCAAATGTATTCTAATGAGATTGTTGGTGATATTGATGAATGTATTTTGATACTGTATCATCAAACGTATCAACATGTAGAAGATCTCGGTGAACCATTATTTTCTAAATGACCAATGCATGATGTTATAATATCACGCAAGGGTAAAAGATCCAAAGTTCAAGAAAAACCAAGTTTTGATGGAGTATCAAAAAAGAAGCCTAGGCAACATGGCAAAACCCTGTCCCTACAAAAAAAAAAAATACAAAAAATTATCCAGGTGTGGTGATACACACCTGTAGTCCCAACTAATCTGGAGGCTGAGGTGGGAGGATCACCTAAGTCCCCAGAGACTGAGGCTGCAGTAAGCTGTGATCACACCACTGCATTCCAGTCTGGGTGACAGAGCAAGACCCCATCTCAAAAAAAAATTTATATATACATAAATATATAAATATATATATCCACAGTGATCTAAAATGGCTATCTGTATGAGATTGGACATTGTTCACATTTTTTCAAGCAAATATCACACAATAAATTAAATGCAGATGAAAATGACATGGCAGACATCAAGGAAATTTGCAAAAAATATAAGATTGTGCTACTTTGGGTTTAGAAATTTTTTCATAAGAACATTTATAACAATATGTGGTGAACTTTTAAAGAATAATTTTAATATTTCTGATTTAATTTCTAATGATAAATACCAATAGATATAACCTACATAAACCAAAGCTCCTTGGGCCCTCAATATATTTTTAAGAATGTAAAGGAGTCCTGATTCCAAAACTTTGAGAACTGCTGCCTTCCCCTCCACTTTCCTTCCTTCCCTAGAATTTCTTTCTTGGAAGAAACATCCCTTTGCCATTTTAACTTACAGAGTTCCATTCAGGCCAGTTTTGCTACTACCTCCCTCCCATCTTTCCACTTCCCTCTCTTGACACAAAATCTGACCAAAGGACTCTACCAGCCCACCCCATTTCCAGTGATTAGCTGTCAAGGTGGGCTAAGCCAAGAAAATCTGGGTTTTCTCTGAGACTAGACCTCTTTTTCTGGGAGATCTGCAATCACAGGGACAAGGTTGGCCACCTTGGCGTAGTCAGAATTCATCTTGCCTCAATGGGGAGAGGTTAGGCAAGTTTCTACAAAGCCAAACTGCTTCCTAGAAAGTCAAAGATAATTATACTTTGTGCCACAACTGTGAGAATGCCCATTTTATTGCACACTTTCTAACATTTTTACCAAACTGATAAATAAAAGCTGGTACCTAGAAGAAAAAAAGGCCAGGTGCGGTGGCTCATGCCTGTAATCCCAGCACTTTAGGAGGCCGAGGTGGGTGGATCACCTGAGGTCCGGAGTTTGAGATCAGCCTGGCCAACGTGGTGAAATCCCGTCTCTACTAAAAATACAAAAATTAGCCAGGTGTGGTGGCAGGCACCTGTGATCCCAGCTACTTGGGAGGCTGAGGCAGGAGAATTGCTTGAACCCAGGAGGTGGAGGTTGCAGTGAGCCGAGATCATGCCATTGCACTCCAGCCTGAGCGACAAGAGCGAGACTTCATCTCAAAAAAAAAAAAAGTTTCCATAAAATATAATTTGTTCCATCTCTAGAAACCAATTCAGCAATGAGAACTGAAAGCCACCACTTGGAAGGTTTCAAGGATTTAGCTCTACCTAATGATGTCTAAAGCATTAGTTAAGGTAGAAAAAATACAACACACACACACACACACACACACACACCCCTACGTATTTAGTACCAGGAAACATGACTGACTAGATGGTATAGTCATCCAACAGAAAGCACACAATAACTGAAGCTACTGTAGAGGAATAAGTTATGACATGGATCTACAATATCGTTGAGTGAAAAAGCAGATTACAAAAAAAAAATCTGATTTTTCAAGGGAGAGGGAACATATACAAGCACAGGAGAAATAAGATGAGCAGATGACTGGAAAAATACAAAATTCTGATAATAGTACCTTCTGAGTGGGAGAATTCTCGGCAACATTTTCTAGTTTTGCCTAAAATTTTCTAAATGTCTTAAAATAAGAAGGTTTTGTTATCCATATTATAAAATATCCACCACCCCAGGAAACCTAACCTTCAGCACAAATGCTACAACATGTTCAAAGTTTGTTCAGTTTAAGAGACAATCAATTTTGAAAGACATCTAAAATGATGACCAATATGTAAACCTATGCATTAATGTTTTTCAATCATATGCTTTAAATTTTGTAATTTTGATAAGTTTAAGCTTTATATCCATCTTGAAAAAAGTTTTCTATTTGTCTTTAAAATATGACCTACAATATACCAGTTTTTAAACAACGAATGGTGCTCAAAAATTGCAATATAAATTCAGGCAGTGTTCCTTACATAGAATGTTTAAGTGCTTCTAACCCTGCTCTTTCTCACCGGTTATGAAAACACATTACAATTATCTAAGCATCTAATTATTCAGGTCCTTTGTTTCTCCTCTATTCTATTAATTTTATAGTAATTTTAAGGCCTGTGAGGATGAAGTTGTCTGGGACAGCTACCACAAAGGTTATTATAAGTGGACAAATTTCAAACAAGTTTATCACCACTACCATCCCCACCATAAAACTATCTTAATCAAGAGCAACACATTTCAAGGTTAACCAAGACAACCTCTTTACCTGTCACTGCTTAAGAAAAGGATTTTTTGGTCTTATTTAGAAATAACTTTCTCTATCTATTTTTCTCCATAAATCCACTGAGACCAATGTATGGCTCTATCTCAAGCACCAGTAAGCAAAACTGCCTGCCAGAATGTTCAGTTTTTGTATCTTTCCAAATGTAGGACACAGCTATCTTTTGACATCACAATTTTTAAAAAATTGATGCACAAACTTCTTCTTGAAAGTTCAGCCAGGCATGGTGGCTCATGCCTGTAATCCCAGCACTTTAGGAGGCTGAGGCAGGTGGATCACGAGGTCAGGAGTTCAAGACCAGCCTGGCCAAGATGGCTGTTTCTACTAAAACTGCAAAAATTAGCCGGGTGGGGTGGCAGGTGCCTGTAATCCCAGCTACTCAGGAGGCTGAGGCAGGAGAATCTCTTGAACCTGAGTGGCGGAGTTTGCAGTGTGATGAGATTGCATCACTGTACTCCAGCCTGGGTGACAGAGTGAGACTCCATCTCAAAAAACAAAAACAAAAGCAAAAACAAAACAAACAAAAAAAAAAGGAAAAGAAAATAAAGTTCAGACATACAGCAGTTGTAATTCTTCTGAAGGCTGGTTATGGGACACACTACTTTCATACTTTGCTGTTCAATAAATGTGGGCTGGAGAATAAAGTAAACTGACAGAATTACCATATAAAATAAAATTCTAAGTGTTCTGACAACAAAACAACCTTAAAATACACACACACACAAACACACACACACAGACACACACAGAGTTTTTCCTGCTGATCATTTTACAACTAAACAACCAAGTGACTAAAGCAGAGCCCACAAAATCAGCATAAAAATTCTAACACTTGGTAAAATAAAAACGCACATACACCCCTGTGATCTAAAAAAAAAATGCTTAAGTATTCAAAGACAGCAATTACAGGTACTGAGAACATCGCTGTAAGCAAACTGAGGCAGAGAAAACAAAGGTGCTGATGAGGATTTGAACCACCTAACATGCAGAAACCCACTGGGTGATTTCCTAGGTTCCAAGTTGGCATCATCTTTCAGAATGATCTTCTAGAAGAGGACACATAACACTGTTACAAAGGATCTGGAGAAACAGACCCTTGCTTTATCACTCCAGCTCTCCAGTCATGCTTCACATTTTCGCTTCTTCCACTCTTTCACATGAAGTCAATTTACATACTTCCATCAAGCCCTTAGAGACCTTTTTGTACTATCCCTGACAAGTTCTGGATGTTATCTCTGCACTTTTGACAACTTCTTAGCAGTTAACTTACAGGGCAGTTAAGATTTTGGTTCAAGCACAATATAGCTAGAATAGGGTCATATACTCAATAAAACAAATATTTACCAAGCATTTATTGAGTGGAAGATAAAAAGCACAAAGCATAATTACAAAATATTCTCCCCTGCCACCATAAAAGAATTTTTTTAAAGGCTTACAGAATATAGCATAACGTGACCAAAGCAAAAATTGGGAGGAGGAAGGGAAAATATCAGCATGAACTCAATACGACCCAGAAGAGCCTTGATGGTCAGACATGTAAAGACAAGTTGGGTAGGGTTAAGGGGTGGAGGTCAGGGGCACAGGTCACAGGCACATTCTACAAGGGAAAAACAGCTGATACAGAAGCCTGAAAGGAAAAGCGGGCAGAGCACCTGTACAGGACTCTTACCTGCGGCATCTACCATACAATGCGCCTTTCCAGAACACAGCAGTGCGCAGCCAGACCCGGGGGAGAGTGATCACTCAAACAGCACCAGAGGCTGCATTCCAACTTTTCTTCCATCAACGAGTCCGTTCTCATTGTTAGTTTCTCCTTCAACAGAAACTTAAAACCAATTGGCTGAACACGCGGGAGCAAGGAAAACCTGACTGAAGAATGAGGCCTTAAAACTTAAGGGCCTTGGGTCCTGGCACGGTGGCTCACGCCTGGAATCCCAGCACTTTGGGAGGCAGAGGTAGGTCATTTGAGGTCAGGAGTTTGACAGCAGCCTGGCCAACACGGGGAAACCCCGTCTCTACTAAAAACACGTTAGCCAGGCGTGGTGGCGGGCGCCTGTAATCCCAGCTACTCGGGAGGCTGAGGCAGCAGAATCGCTTTAACCAGTGGACTGTCAAGAGACATAGGCTGCAATGAGCCCAGATCGCGCCACTGCACTCCAGCCTGGGTGACAGAGTGAGACTCCCTCAAAAGAAAAAATAATTTTTTTTTTGAGAGAAGGTCTCCCTCTTATCCCCCAAGTTTGAGTGCAACGGCTGGATCTCGGCTCACTGCAACCTCCGCCTCTCGGGTTCAAACGATTCTCCTGCCTCTGCCTCTCAAGTAGCGGGGATTAAGTCGCCTGCCAACACGCCCGGATAATTTTTGTACATTTTAGTAGAGACGGGGTTTCACCATGTTGGCCAGGCTGGTCTCTTAACTCCTGACCTCAGGTGATCCGCGCGCCTCTGCCTCCCAAAGTGAGGGGATTACAGGCGTGAGCCACTGCGCCCAGCCAAAACACCGAAAATCTTAAAGGTCTTTCCCCTTCTCCGCCTGGGCTCAAAAAACGCCGGAGCCGCCCTGCACCGCCCTGTCGCGGTCTCCGGAGCAGGCAGGCCGACTGAGGGCGACCATGGGTCCCAAGAAGGCTCCGGCAGTCGCGGGCTCCCACCTCGGGGCGCGGCGACGGGGGCCTAGAGGGGCCAACAGCCCCCAAGCCTACCCCACGCGAGGAGTCGGAGAGACGCGCCCTCCGTCTCCTCCCACCCAAGCCTCCCGCAGTCCCGGCCGGGGCCGGGCCAGTCGCGGAAGAAAGGGGCGGGGAAGTGGGGCCTCTCTGGGGAAGGCTCCCCTTTGTCCTGGGACTCCCGGGGCCCCCTCTCTGCCCTCGCCCTGCCCCGCGAGGCCGCCGCCGGGCGCCTCACAGTCATGTTGCAGTGGAGCGTGAGCGGGGGCTGCGGCTCCTGGTTCTTGTGGAAGATAGACCCAGAAACTTCACTTTGGCCTTGAACCCTGACACGGACATCTTCCACTCATCTACGGCGGCAGGGGCGCGAAGGGGAGCCTGTCCGGAGCCGCTGTCACGGCGGCGAGTACCCTGCGGGGCCGCCCAGCCGAGCTTTCGCCACTCTGCCTCTGCCTGCCGCCTGGACCCTTGTGGGAGCGTGGCTGGAAAATGGCAAGGTGCCCGGAAGCCTTGGCGGGAGCTGTGTGGTGGCCTGCGGGGCTGCTCCTTTTGTAAGGGACTCCACCCACAGGAGGGGCGGCTCCTGTCAAGCCGAAGCTTCAAAGGGCAACATAACCACTGCCCCCACTACCGCCTGGGAAAGGGCTGCCCCTACCCCGCCCCCGTCACCCTCACCCCTCAGGCCTCAACCAGGCGGGCCCTGCGCGCACCACTTTCGGCGGGTGCACGAGTCCAGAGCGTGCGCGCGCTCCCGGCTGCCGCCTCCTCCCTTGACCCAGCACCTTTCTGCCCGACCCGTCTGGTCCCTTCCTCACACTCGCCAACTGGAGGCTCAGGGCGGCACAGCCACTCTGTGTGTGTGTGTGTGTGTGTGTGTGTGTGTGTGTGTGTGTGTGTGTGTGTGTGTGTCCCAAGGGAACAGAGCACTGCTGAGTTCAGGCAGATGATTAACTCGTGGACGGTCAGCAAAATACAGTCACAAGAAGGCTATGTGTTGATTTGTCTTTTGCAGTGACATCATGTTGCGCATGTTTTATGTTTTTCAGAGTGCATTAGTTTCTTTTTGTTCTCAGTTAATATCCAGCTTAATAGATTGTGTAAGTAGAATACCCCCAAACTGAAAGTCACCTACATAAAATATAGTGAAAAATATGTCACGCATTTAAACTATAGTTGAAAATGTGTACACTTTAGTTTTGCGTAGCCAACACTGGAGAGTGGGTAAGGACACAGGATCCCAGGGCTAGACTGCCTGGGTTCAAGTTCCAACTTAGGCACTTGCTGGCTGTGAAATACTTGACAACTTTAAGCCCCAGTTTCTTTTTTTGTTTTAACTTAATCCCAAATGTGATAGTAAGTCTCAGTTTCTTGATCTGAAAAAGAGAAATGATTCAATGAGAGTCTAGTGAAAACTTTAAAGTTGTAAAGCCACTACCTGGCTAAGGAAAGTCCTCAGCCTTAGCCGTTATTAGCTATGATTATTATTGTGTTGGCTACACGTGCATTAATGAGGCAGGAAAATGCTCAAGGATAACAACCACGTATCCAAATTATCTCATCAGACCGAGAGAGAGGCATATGTGTGCATGCTCATGTTTCAGCTCAGAGCCCTTTGTCTAGAAGGCTCTTGAACTCAGAGGTGCAAGCACTATCAACTTTGCAGTGGAGCCATCACTTTTGTTGATGAATGAAATTGACATAATGCTTTTTTTTTTTTAAGCACCAACCGTGTGCCTCAAGCTAACTGTCAAGAAAAGCATGCTTCAGTTGGCTGGAGTGAGCAATTCAACTTGTGGAGGAATGAGAAATGTTCGCGTTGAGACAAGAAACATAAAACCCCAGAGTAAGGTAGGAATCACTGAAAGTCAGGCAAAGGAACTGGCATCCAGTAATGAGTTAGGCTTTGCCGGGCTCTGGCCCTACAGATGGCTCTTTGGAGAGGAAAAAATTAAGCCAGGCCTGAGGGCACAGATCCTAAGGGAA
This sequence comes from Pongo pygmaeus, assembly GCF_028885625.2. Taxonomy (NCBI): domain Eukaryota; kingdom Metazoa; phylum Chordata; class Mammalia; order Primates; family Hominidae; genus Pongo; species Pongo pygmaeus. Next base: position 21,210,240 of record NC_072389.2, on the reverse strand, counting down.
TGCTGGCAGCTCTAGGCTGTCTATGGGAGAGAAGCAGAGGGTGACGCCTGGTTGAAAGAGGGGGCTGGGGGACATAGCTTCAGCCCGTGTTTACAGATGGAGTCCCCTGATTCCTGCGACTGGGAAAAGAGATCATGCCCGGATCAGGGGACCTCAAATCAGAACTCTTCCCACCCACACCCCTTCTTTTCAGGGCGTCTGTCACTGCAACCAACAGGTAAACTAGTTGGAAAGCTCGGCAGATTCTCATGGTGGTGCCTAGCAGGCCAGGCCTAGCTGCCCTTTAACCTGTGACTGAGGATGATGCCACTGACCTGTAAGCACACATTGGAAAATCTTTACATCCATGGACACGTCATGCCCCACAGAGACAGCTGTGCAGGGTTCTTTAGGTTCGGGGTGCTGTGCTGGCAGTTGCCTTATAAATACGTAGGATTAAAATGGGATGCCCTGGAGCTTAGCTAACCTTTATCCTCCCCCCACTCCCCACCCCAAAATGAAGGGGCTGCTAGTTTTGTTTGCTTTATGAAAGATGGATCTATGATTGTTTTTAGAATCTTTGGAGAAAGATTTCTTGGGAGGAAGCTATCCTGAACCCCCAGAGATTTTTGTCATTTACTGGCACAACAGCTTTAGAGTCCTAGGTCTTCATCTTGGCTCAGCCACCCTCCAACTGTGTGACCTTTGAGAAGTTGTTTGACTAAACTGAATCTCGTTGTCACCTATGAGAGGAGGTTGCTCCATTGTTACCATGTGGAGCACCTACACCCAGGCACTCTTATCGGGTGATGGTGAAGATTAAATGCAACAAAAAGGAAGAAGGAGGAGGCTGGCTTGAAGCCGGGAGTTCAAGACTAGCCTGGGCAACAAAGTCAAACCTCATTTATTTAAAATGTTTATTTAAAGATGTTTATTTAAAAATTAGCTGCACTTGGTGACTTATGCCTGTAGTCCCAGCTACTCGGGGGGCTGAGGTGAGACCAATTGAGCCCAGGAGTTTGAGGCTGCAGTGAGCCGTGATCACACCACTGCACTCCAGCCCAGGCAACAGAAAGGGACCCTATCTCAAATAAATGAATAAGTAAGTAAGTAAATAAATAAATAAATAAAATAATGCATGCAATTAGTACACTAGTACATGCTCAGGCACATGATAAATGCTGGATAAATGGTAGCCCAAATAAACTTTGTAATGTTTTGGGAGAGGATGTCCTTTGGACTCAGCCCAGTGACAAAAGCATTTGAAAAGACTGATGTATATGATGGCTATTCCCTACAGGTACAAGTCTGTACCTCCAGGGACACAAGGCATTGGCTCCACCTGGTAACTTGTTCTGTTTATTCTTGTTTTGGGCGGCACCGATTGCCCTAGGGCTAAGCAGGACTGCCAACCCAGACTCGATTGCCAAGAGTATCCCCCTCCCCAAGCTAGCCATGGGAAAGCCACTTGCATCATAAGACTACAGGAAATCAAAGGGAAGAAAAAGCACAATTTAGTCAGCTACCCTCCAGTTGATGGGCAATAAATGTTTGCTATTTTGAACAGAGCTGCATGCCTTGTCCACATCCCCTGTTTTATATAGGCAAGAATTTGTCTTGGATGTAGAGTAGAGCTGCCGGGCTGGGAGGAGTGTGAATATTCAACCTTATGAGATGGAGCCAAACTGTTTTCTAAGCTGGTCATACCAGTGTATGCTCTCAGCAGCAGGAGGCAGCAGTTCCTTTTTTTTTTTTTTCGACAGGGTCCGCCCAGGCTAGAGTGCAGTGGCACGATCTCGGCTCATTGCAGAAGAGGCCACCAGGTGCAGACTGGAGAGGGAGGCAAGGGGACAGAACGGAAGATGCCTGGGGTGGGTGGAAGTCAGTGCCCTTAGGTGCTGGTACCTGTCTTCCCGGCCACCGCTGCATCAGGCTTCTAGGCCTGTTGGCTGTCAGGGCTGGACTGCACCCCATAGGCTCCATGGCAGTCCCCATGGAATCCCCCAGGCGCCACCAGGCAGCATACAGGTAACACGCCTGGAAGGTCCCCAACAGCCTCGCTGGACATGTTCAAGACACTGGGGCTCCTTGTTTGGTGGCACAAACTCCAGGACCCAGTGAGGGAAACGGGAACACACCAGGCCGAGCAGTATGGCTAAATCCGTTTTGTCCAAAATAAAAAGCAAAATAAACAGGAGTCGCATGACCAGGGAGCCATGACCCCATCCCCGCCCCCTTCCTCTGTCCTATACTAGCAATAAATAAGTTTCCCAGCCACAAATAATTATTAGAACCTCCTCCCCATGTGCCAGCTCCAACCTCAGCTAGGTATGATACGGGGCGGCCCTACCCTCTGGAATATACAAAACCTTACACAGACACAATATGTACACTGGGGAAGGGGGGCCACCCCAGCAGCCCGTGCCCTCGCCTGGTCCACAGTTAGCCCCACTGTCCTGCCTCTCTGAATAAGAAGGGAGCCCCCCTGAGGGAAAAGTTGCTATGGTGAGAGTAAGGGGGCCATCAGGCCTCCTCCAAACAAACCAACTCCACCAGCCTCTGGCTCTTAAATAACAATCATCATCACCCAGAAATTTAGGGACTCAGCCTTGGTCAAGGTGGCAAAGGGTCTGTTTGTCTTTCCCCATTAGACAGAGGTCTTGTCCTGCTACCGTAATTGTAAAGGGGTGCCTGGGAAGGGGTGGTAGGGACATGGTGGCGGGGGAGACTCCAGCCCCACTTCTCCAGGCTTTGCTAACAGGGGCCTGCTTATAATTTTTATTTTTTTTCCATGACTTTTAAAAAAAAATCCCATAACTTCTTTTTCATAACTTTTTTTGTAACTTTTCATAAAAATTTTTTCTACTTTTTTTCCACAACTTTTGTACATTTTTTATCCCATAACTTTTTAACCTCATAATTTTTTCTAATCCCATAACTTTTTTATTTTGTGTTCTTTCAATAAACACTTGCATAGTTATGTTACAATTTTGTGAAAAAATGAAACATATTATCTCATGTGAAGCATGCCCAGCAGTTGCACGTATCAATACCTTTAATACTATAGTTTTCAAGAAACGCAAAATAAAATTTTAAGGCAAAAACAATACTTTGAAACAATTTAATGATTTATTACATTACAGTAGCATCACACCAGCAGTCAATAATGCCTCTCTAGGGAAAAATCTTTCAGTATTTCCATGACACATTCTGTTCACAAGAATTCATAAATTGGTAAAATTCATTCTAAGAAAACTTGGCAAATAAAGCTTTGGACTGGAATTGCCATTTCATTCTCTGCTTTTCCTTCCCACCGTTTCTTTCTTTTACACTACAGTATTCATATTTTAAAATGTTTTAACTTATTTCAGAACATTAAGATAGCAGTTACATTTTTTAATAGTTATATTATTTTAAAATGACTCTTCAAGATAAAGTTTTACAGAAAATATATTATGGATAGGGCTGATTTACATTTTCAAATTTTCTAAAAATCAGCTTTGGTTTTAGAGCTGATATTTTTTCATTTCTGGAAAATCTATCAGGTTTAATCAAATACTTTTAAAATGATTATTATATACTGCAATCTTCAGGTGTTCTGGTTCTTCCTACAGAAACTCAAATGTATTCAGCGGGACTCACATTTTAAAATTCTATGTTTCTGATGAACTCTAACATTCCAATGTTGCCTTCTAAGCAAACTGAAAGCTGCCTTATACTGAATGAGGAAGAGCACAAATACTTGGCTGAATGGGGTATCGCAAAAGACGGCATGCACTTTGAAGAAAGACTTAAGTTATTGTCATACAGTTTCCATTCTTTTTAGCTTTTTCTTAAATATATGACAAATACCTACACAAAGAGTGGTATTTCAGTCAATATAGTAAATTTATTTTCCAGACTGACCTTCAGCTTAAATATGCCAGTGTGTGATTTAATCCATAGGCACCTGATGAACACATTATTGTCAGATTGGTTACAGATGCTAAACGCTATCTGAAGGTCATTCGTAGTCACTGATGTTTATCAGGGTAAAGTGAAGTGATTTCAATGATAAAAGTATCTTTGAAATAATTTATCAATGTATTAGATAAACCCAGTTTCAGAATGATAAAAGAAAAAATGTTAGACCAAATAATGTGGCTAATTAACAGTGGTCCGATTTCTAGCACGTGGGTTTAAAATGCTCTTAAAGAAACTGTCTTTAAACTGAACACAAAGAATGCAAAAGCAGCAAGTTCAGAAAATAAAAGGCAAGAACAGGACTTTAAGTGCATTTTAAACCCACGGGCTAGAAATCGTACCACTGTTAATTAGCCACATTATTTGGTCTAACATTTTTTCTTTATCATTCTGAAACTGGGTTTATCTAATACATTGATACATTCATAAAATTTGGAAGAGTCAGTTGAAGTCACAAGGACCGAATATTTGCCCTCTTTCAGTGAATGCTGGCAAATCTGTTATTCCATCGGTAAAATCGTATTGCTGCTCTCCTGTTAATGTCATAGAAGTATCATGAGGATGCCAAATGCTAAATATGGAGATGGTCTAGTAACTAGAAATCCCCACACCAGGGAGCACACATACATATCTCCCTACATCCTAATAATGTGATGTGTTCTGGAATACAGACATTAAAACTTCATGAAGTTTTCCCAAGCATCAAGTTATGATTTAGGCAATATATGACTGAAATGCATTCATTCATCATGCGTAGGCACAATCACATGAATATTGCACTAAATATGTCCCTGACTGAAACAGAGAGGTACAAAAACATATTTCACTCTTTGTAAAGAAGTCTGTGAGAAAATATAACTGTGTGACGGTATAGACACGTTTCCTGATAATACATTGACATTCACAAACAGTAGATTGCACTGCAGTTTGGAAACATTTTAAGTTTCATAAACTTCTCCTTGATTTTCAAACATAGTATAATACTGTGTACTAAAATTCCTTTTTGTTTCAACTAAGCACTCTCACATATATTAGTTTATAATAATGTTTCTATTATTTTTTAAAGTGTTTTCCATTCAAGGAAAAGAAGTAAATTCCTATGTCAGAGTAACCAAGGTGGTTGAAGAATAGGTATTAGCCAGAGATGTCTAGATGGTAAAATCAATCTTCAAGCCTCAAAGAAGCTCCATGAACAGAGAGGAATGCCAGGCACCACACAGCTTTCCTTCACTCTAATTCATTCTTGACTAGAGCCTGTATGCCTGTTCCAGGGACATTTGAACTCGTAAAGGATTTCTTATGATCTTTACTAAATACATTAAGAAGAATGCCCACCAGCGCCCTTTTGTGAACTGGGACAGGAAGTCATGTGATTAAAACAGGTAACATGAACTCTGACTTTAAAATGTATTGTAGACACAAATGCTCTAAGCTAGGAAAGGTTTTCCACATCCACAGTCAACGATGGGAACCTTTCATTCCTCAGAAATAAGCCCTTTTTAGGTCATCAAAAAAGAGTACAACTGCTGCAGCTCCTGATGCAATATCTTCATGAGCCCAGAGCACATACAAATCCTAAGGGAACCACCATAATACAGCGCTAATTCTTGGCACTGGAACAGATGAAACACACTCTGTCCTGCACATACCTGCCAGAGGAGGCCACTTTCCTCTTCTGTGAGATTTAAAAAGCTCCCCCAAAAGGTTATTACTCCCATCACCAACACACAGAAAATGGAGGAAAGGCTGTTTCCAGTTCTCGGCCTTTAAACAACTCTAAATGTCAGTACTCATAGTGGCATATTACAAAGTAATAAACAGTGCACACTTGGGGGCAAACTACATATTGAGCTAATGAAGAGCTCACTGTGATTAAGATTAGATCAAACAACAGTAGAACATAGGCAAATTTTGTCTCAATTCTGTAGTGAATATACATGCTGCAATAACATTAAAGAAGCATGGCAGCCTATTCCAAACCAACGAGAACAATTTTCTGCAAAGAGTGGGTCTTTGTGTGTTTGAACTCCCACCACATAAGGGCAAACTCGATATGCATGCTAATGACCTACAATTATGAAATTAAAAAAGAAAAATGCTAAAGGATGCCAGAGTGAACATCAGTGAGAGCCACAGAGACCCACTCTCTTTTAACTTTTTACAAATAAACTTAAACTATAAATTAGAAACACAAATAATCATGAGTGACTCTAACATTCAAATGAAGTAAATGAATTGTGTAGGAGATTAACCCCATAACTTGGTTTCTTATTTAAAAATTTCTTGAGCAGCTCTTTGATGACAGTGATGTTTATCTCCTTCTTCTCAGCAGCCAAGCCCAGCAAAAGAATGGCACACAGCAGTTGCTGCCCAAGCCTGGGTGCTCCTGGTGGTCCTGCACGATTGGCTGTGTGGTAGGGTTGTCATAGAGAGGACCCTCCCTGGCCTCTCCTTGAGCAGAGGAGGTGAGGCTCACTTCACAAAGATCTTTGGAGAGAGGGAGGCGGAGATCTGAGCACAGTGGGAGAACCCCTCTTCCTGCCTGCCCACCCCGCCTGAGGGCTCTACTCACCACCCTGCTTGTCTGCAGCCCCAAGTTCCTGGGGGGCTGGGGCTCCTGGACCGGGCTCATCAGCAGGGTTCTGGGCAGCAGCCAGGAATTTTCTGTGACCATTGTTGTAGTTGCTATAAGCCGCAATACCATCTGCTGCAGCTCCAGCAGCTTCACCTGGAGGGAGGGGTGCTCAGCTGTCATGCCGCTGCCTGCACCCACCCTCACACCCACCCCACCCCCACCCCCACCCCCACAGAGATGTTGCACACCCTACCTTCATCTCCTCCCTGTCCTGGGCCAGCCTGATGATGTCCTCCTCCCAGTGCCGCATCTTTGGCACTGCCCCCTGGCTCTGTTAAAACGTGATGGATTTTCCTGCAAGAAGACAGGGCTCAGATGCTGGGGTCCCTCTGACGGCCCTGCAGCTCCCCCTGTGGTGCCCTGGCCTCCCACTCACTGATGGCATCTCTCTCGCCAGTAGTGGATGAAGCGAAGTTCTTGTTTGTTCACCAGCTCACTCAGGTCTGCCTTCTCCTCCAGGTGGTCCATAAAGCCGCTCTGGAGCCAAAATATTGTGGTCACATCTCGGCAGCGACCTGCCCTCAGGTGGCATTTTCAAGTCATGGAGAAGGTGGAGGTGAGTCCTGGCATGGGCCAGCTTCTCCATGACTTCCTGCAGGGCCCAGTGGGTCTCCCCACTCACAGACTTGCCCCCAGTCCCTGGGGCTGGGACCACTGCCTCTGGCTCCTTCAGGGCAGGGGCCACCGGGTGAGCCAGGCACTGGCAGCACACCCTCTGCTTTTTCACCTGCTCTTGTAACCCTGCTTGCTCCTCCTGGACACTGGCTCCAGCGGACTTGAAAATCGCCACCTGAGGGCAAGACATGAGCATTCTTGTAGGGGCATACACACAGCAAATGGGGCAGAGAGGTGGAGTGCAGCCCCTTCCCTTGGGGCCTCAGAGAGTACACATTTGTTACGGGTGAAATGGTGTCTGACCACTGGCTCCCAGAAGGGGTGAGGGTCCAGAGAAACCAGAATGCAGGGAAACTAAGAGCATAAAGGGGTCTTGGAGGGACCACAGAGGAAGGTGGCAAAATGGGTGCAGGGGGAGTCAGGCTCACCATGGCCTCCCTGCCCTCCAGGTCCTCTGAGATGCTTGGCATGGGCCGAGGTGCCTCCTCCTCCTCACTGTCCAGATGTCCTCCTCCATCTCCTGTGGGGGGTGGCCAGAGGGGTCTTCAGACAACCCAACAAGGGAGGTACTGTGGGCCCACCTCTGCCTCCACCCTCACTGTGTAACCCTGAGCCAGCCCCTTCCCAGAGAGGAATGAGCTGCTCTTCTTTATTTGTACTTTTAAGAATCAAAATCTTGCTATTCCACCCAGGCACACTCCCACTACTGGTCGATGTGGGAGTTCTGACCTGCTCTCTTTCTGACCTGGGCCAGTTCAGCCATCCTTAGGCAACTTGGTGGCCCCCTGCTCACAGGAGGTCAACACACTGATGCCGAACTTAGTGCAGGCACCCGGTCGGCATAATGACCAGCTGTTCTAAAGGTCTCTTCCAACTCCTCAATCCTATGCTGCTAACAGTCCCCCCTTCCTCCTGGGGCTCTCTCCTCTTCCTCTGAGCGGTCTCCCATACCTTCCCCAGGGAGAGCCATGAGGCTCAGCTGGGTTGTTAGCTGCTGGTTCTGCTGGCTGGTAGCTTCCAGGTGCTCCTAAGGGGACAGGAAAGAGTGAGAAGGGATGGAGTTTGCCAGGTCATCCCCTTCACGGCCCTGTCCTCCACAGCTCCCTCCC